>NC_137637.1:9572106-9979606 GCF_963383615.2 Lipophrys pholis
ACCCTGAGAAATACACGTGTGTCTCAGTGCGTGTGTGTGACATTGCTGAGGACATTTGTGTTCAATTTAGGCAGGGAGGAGAGCGGGGACCCAGACTGAGAGGCCTGTCATCACTGGGAGAGGACTGTTCTGCTCTGCACCCTCATCTCCATAATGGCTTCCATTTGCTCGTAAAAAACACTCAGCCATGGACAGGCCAGCAGCCATCAAAACTTGCTCCCATCGCCCGGGACTTAGGGGCTTAGCGGCTAATGCTGGTGTGTTTGTGTGAGGGTCGTCCAGGCCGGTAAGCATTGGGAATACTACAGATGAAATATGCAGTTATTATATGCAGCAGTGCTGCCACCACGACAAAAACAAAGATGTCAAAATAACGAGAAACTGTTCTCAGTTTTCGGGTCATGTCATCCATTTTTCTTCTGTAAACAAAGCAGGAAGTTACACCAGATCGTAATTCCCACATCACTTCCATTGTCCAATCCTTAAGCTGATTTTTTAATGGATTTTTCATCAAAACGTGTAGATTAACATGGACATATAGTGAAAATACAAGCTCATCATAAACAACAGAAAAGCCAACAATCTAATATGGACGTGGGTCAATAAATCCCAAACTGTCTTTGAAAATGTTGCTGAAAACTGAAAATAACTCACATAATCAAATAAGATATCAAGCTACAAGTCATTCTGTAAATTTATATCTCTCTGACTTACCAACTCAACCATGCACAGATGATGGAAATAACACCCAGCCCTTCATTTCAAGTAATAACAGGACACTGAACATTACAGGGTCGTTACTGTATGATTGATATGACAGGACAGGACTGAAAGGAACGTTCCAAGGTGGTCTAAGAAAGCTGTTATTGTTTTTGTTATTTTCTGTAAAGTTAGGCTGGAAGTCATGACACTATAATGGCTACCATTATTGTTATTGTCCATCTACTCACTATTTACAACTATTTACTACAGCTTTGGTGCACATGCACAGTAGCAGCACTTCTGCCATCTAAACGGAGACATATAGACAGATAGAAGAAAGTGCCTGTGAAATGCCTGAGCATCATCAGCATACACAAATTCACGATGATGTTCTGTTTCCATGTTACAGCATCCACAGCAGGTCCAGAAAGTACCACCAGAGACTCTTCGTTCCCTTTGTTCATATGGTCAATGTCAGCAGCTGTTTGTTGTTTAAGTGATTTTGTGAGTCACTTTGAATTTGAAGAATTAAGCATGGGGGATTTATTTGCTCTTAGAACATCTATTGCAAAGACATTATGCATGCAAGCTGAAGAAGAGGGTGACATTGAAAAGAAGACATATCAAGGACCAGCTGAGGCCATTTTAACACAGGATGTTCCCTCAAACTCGAAGAGTCACTGGGCAGCATCACGACATGTACAAAGTGCAATGTTCATCATATGGACATTCTCTGTTAATGCTACAATCAGAACTTGGTGAATAATGTTATGGTGTCAATGAAAGCTACATACATGAGAAAGGAAATGTTTTCTCATAAAATGTTTTTGTTGTCACTAATTTGCAACATACCTATTTTATATCCATCCTATAATGAAATTGACAATTTCCAGCATCTGATTGAAAGCAAAATCAAGTAATTCATTGTTTTATATTGTTGTTTCATTGATTGTAACTAATTCAGACATCAGTGGGTCAAAGGTACTAAAGTAGCTAAACTGAAAACCTTCTCTACAAAACAGGCAAAAGTTTAGGCCCCGTCTACATGATGACATTTAAAGATGTCATTATGTAGAGCGATTGTCTCCCAATCAGAAGGTTGTAGGTTTGATTCCCATCTCTGCCATCTCTGCCTGCCTACATGTAGAAGTGTCCTTGGGCAAGACATTGAACCCCAAACTGTCCCCATTGGAGTGACAGCGCCTTGCACAGCTGCACTAAAATGGTGTGTGAATGGGTGAATGTGATGAGCTATGTAAAGCGCTTTGGGGCTGTTGTCACCTAAAAGGTGCTATATAAGTTAGTCCATTTACCATTTTAGTCCATTTAAAGTGAAAACAAATCGTTTTTACATTTTCAGTTCAGAAACATTTTGCATTTACACTGCAATCTTTTGAAAATGATGTCCATTTACACAGAAATGACAGAAGAGGTGAAAATAATGTCATAATGAGGCTACTGGTTGGCGTTGTTGTTCGTTTATGTTTTTGACCTGGCCATAGTAAGGCGGGATCTGCTCCAGCGCCCTGCGACCCTGCACAGGATCAAACAGTATAGAAGACTGATGGATGGATGGATGGATGGATGGATGGATGGATGGATGGATGGATGGATGGAAGTGACTTCCAAAGGAGTGTGTTGCAGTGAGCAGTTTCTTGAGGTACGATGGATGCATTGGCGGCAGATCTTTTCATGTATTCTCGTGCAGACGGGAGCCAGGAGAAGGATTGCAGCACTGGTGCGATGTGGTTGTGTTTCTGGGTTTTTGTGAGAAGTCTGGCGGCGCTGTTCTGAATGTAATGGAGCTTCTCACGTTTTTTGTTTGTGATGCCAAAGAGAAGTGAATTGCGTAAGCCCAACCTGGAGGAGACAAAGGCATGGGAATGCTTTTCAGCGTCAGGCAGGGTGAGTGATAGATGGAGGCTTGCGATGTTTCCGAGGTGCTGAAAGGATATTTTGCACAGATGTTTAATGTGGGAGTCGAAGGAGAGGTGGGAGTCAAACTGTACACAAAGGTTAGTGACAACTGAAACGGTTATGGCTGTAATGGAAGATGACTGAAACTGACAGGGTTTGCAGACTAATATGGCCTCTGTTTTGCAGCTGTTCAGTTGGAGGGAATTCTTGTTCATCCTCCTCCAGGCAGAGGGTAAGTGTGGCGGTCGATGGTGGGAGAGAGGTGGATGGCAAAGAAGGATGTCATCAGCGTGCAGACACATTTTATGTATTATTTGACTCATAAAATGGCAAATAATGAGGGAGAGTGGAAATCCCTGCTTGATGCCCCTGTGTAGTGAATTGTTATGAGACACATTTTTTTAAAGTAGAAATAAAATTAAAAAAACACATTTCACTCATTCGGCCTCACATCACGTGTAACTGAAGCAAACCTTTGTCATGCAATAAAGACCAGGGAACAGACGGACATTAAAATTTCAGACACTTATAAAGAGAAAAAAGAAAAGTGTGACCCATAATAAAATGGAGACATTAGATAATATTGCTGGCTGGGTAAGTGTTTCAGGCTCGCATGTATTTCCCTGGGATATTGTCACATTCCTCAGAGTCTCTTGCCAGAAGAATCTGTGGTCAGCCACATATCCACTTTTATTGTGGGAGAGCATGTTACAGGGTACGAATGCCTATGAAGTGATTGATATCATCTACGTGTAGGATTGTGTGTGTGTGTGTGTGTGTGTGTGTGTGTGTGTGTGTGTGTGTGCGTGCGTGCGTGCGTGCGTGCGTGCGTGCGTGCGTGCGTGCGTGCGTGCGTGCGTGTGTGTGTGTGTGTGTGCGTGAGGTACCTCATTTTCTGCTGTACTTTGTGTAAAGGACACATGTTTGATACATTACTTGATTTGGACCACAGACGTTTGCGTGTGGCAGACACTGATCAGAACTCAGTCAAATAACATCACCAGTGTCTTTGCCAGCAGTGCACTTATTTTTTTGTGAGAATGTGTGTGTGTGTGTCTGTGTGTGTGTGTGTGTGTTGGGTGTGGGTGTGGGTGTGTGTGTGGGTGGGTTGATGGGTGGGATGGGACAAAAGTGGCTGATACGTGACAGAATAATAGAGACAGAGACAGGGTTATGAGGAATTTGTGATCCTGTGTGTGTGTGAGGGAGAACATTCTCCAGCAATCTCATCACTGACACCATAAAGATGGATCTCCCCTGAATAAAAACACTGCGTCTGTGCTGCTTTCAGGTTGTCTAATTGGCTCCAGACAGAACAATGAAGACTGAGGATGAAAATAGACCGGAGCTCTCCCACAGACATGATGCACAGACATGCAACATCAAACATGCCATGTTATATGAAGGTAAGCACATGTGAACACGTCAGTACTTGTACACATGCACAGACAAGGAATCCCTCTGATGGGTGAAAGCTGCACAGTGTTGTAGTGGTTCGCACGCTCACGTCACAGCAACAAAAATGTGGTTAAAAAAAATGCATGTCTATTTCCACGAATGTCTTCTTTTGTAATAAATATGAAATATAAATAAACATTTTTCAAACACTAGATGCAATGCTTGCCTAAATTCTTAATGAAATATAAACAAATTGGTAATCTCTTTGTCCAGAAACATAACATCACTTATGTTCATATTTTCTTCATAGGTAAGAAAAAAATGTTTTCATTGTTTTATTTAACATTTTCCTGAACTTTTTAAATCAGATCATTACACAAGCTGGCCGTGGATACTAATTCTGAAGTGGAGCAACATATCAGCAACCTCCTCTACATGGATGGCATCAAGTTGTAAATCAAGAATGAGGGAGAAATTAACTACTCACCGAGTACTGACACACACAGGATCTACTATAATGACATAGGGATGTCATTCGGGTTACACAGGTGTATGTGGATGGTATCAAAGAGACAGGCTGAACAGAACTGAAGGAGTAGACCTAGTAGAGGGCAACATAAGGGAAGTACCTTGTGATCCTGCAGGCTAATAGAAACCAGGAGGAGGCTACAAGGACACCAACCACAACCAAATACAACCAATGAGACAAGTAATTAGAAGTCAGTTGAATGGTAAGAACAAGGTCAGAACCATCAATATATACAGTCATCAGACACCCAGCTGGGATCATAAGCTGGACAGAGGAGGACGTAGAAGCCACAGACATCAAAACAAGAAGGCTCCGTACAATGCATGGAGGATTTCACCCAAAGTCCAGCATCCTGAGACTATACACTAAGAGAAAAGAGGGAGCTTGAGGGCTCGAGTGTTAGAGCCACTATCTAAGATGAAACATCCAAAATCCAAGACTACATCAGGAAGGTGGCCCTAGACAGGGGCTGGCAACCTTCAACACTAGAAGAGCCATTTGGACCCATTTGCCACTGAACAGAACACAAGCCACATTTATCATTGAGTCAGATGGAGCAAAAATCATGCGTCTGCGTCAAACTGAGCCTCCTAAGTGTCTAAAGTTTACGTCTGACTGCTTCGACACCCACACAGACTGAAAGACAACACATTTCCCTCTTAAGAAATGATGATTTTATGAAGATATTTGTCCAAAAACTTCGGATTCAGAGGAGTTGTTTCCAAAATATGTAGCTAAAATCCATCCTCTCTCCCACTGTGCTGACATCACTAACTGCAGGTGGTCAGAACACTGTTGCATCATTCACAGCCAGGATTACGCAATACCATGAAAGTCCTTGTTTATGAGCTAACATGCTATCGATTCATAGATTCATGTTTCTTAGACATTCGATAATCTTTGCTCCCCTTTAAAACTTGATCCCACATTTAAATTTTTATTTATTGATGACGTGCTTTGTGTGCAATGTGTTACAACTTAGAGTTAAATATATTATGTGATTTATGCTTTTATTCATGGGATATTCACATCTTTGCATCTTCTTTGTTCAGGTAGTCCCCACCTTCAAAGTTTGTGGAACAGGGTTAGCATCACTAGCATGTTAGCTCATATCAATACCAACTAGCCTATCAGATAGCAAGATCACTGTGTGAAACACTGAGTGGGGGCACACAAATAAACCACCACCCGAGTCAATGCGCTCACACTGGTGTTTCTGGATAATTGCCGGACCGATATATTAGCTGCGAGCTCCAGAGCGGAGTTAGCACTGTGCTAGCAGGTGGCTAACGGCAGCTTAACGTCTCACCACGGACCTCAAGTGTGTCCACAATGGAGGAAATATCTTACCTCTCAAGGAGCTGTGCATCTGAAAATCGAATGGATTGGTCCTTGAATGATGACAAATGAAGTTCGGGTCAATAGTTTTTACTAAACGTTGGTAAAATACATACATGCAAACCAATAAACAAAGAGAGAAAGAAAGAAAGAAAGAACTCAATCAATCAACCGACCGACCGACCGACCGATCAATCAATCAATCAATCAACAAATGTGGCCAAAAACATAACCATTTTCACTAACTTTGGTTGGCGAAGGTAAGAACATGAGCCTTCAATTTATATACATTGGGCAGAGTCCTGGGTATATTCTTGAGTCTAGAATGTTTCTTATTAATCTTATTTTCTTTCTTTGCTAATCTCTGAATGGGAAAACATCCTGGTCTTGGGTTATTTTTTCATGGCAGAAGCTCACCAGGTATAAAAGACCACCTCCTGGCCAACTAACACTCTTGGAAAATGAAAGACTTTAGGTGCATGGATAGTGAGAGAAGCATTTTAGAAACCAATATTTTTTCCCTATAAAATTCCATTTAAAAGATACTGTTTTTGTTGGCTGCACTTTGGTATAAAACGGTCAAACAGGTAGTTGCAACTAATTCCAGAAATGCCACTGATGCTGTGGTTGGCAGTCTTGCCTCACAGTGAGAAATGAGAAAGTTCAAATGCCCAAGTTGAGACTGGTTAGGCTGACAACCATAACTGAATGACTTCATACATTTCTCAGCTGAGCAGCAAGAAGTCTTTCTTTTGGTTCCACCTGCCTTCATTCATACATAGAAGCTGTGATAACAGAATTTCAAGGTAGCGAAAGTTTTGAATAGAAGTTGAGAAATCAATATGTGTGCTTTTCAAAATCTGAGGATTTTGAATTTGTTTTTCAAACTGATGAATGTAGTCAGAAACTTTAAAGAATTCCAGCTTGCTGTGAGTCTTTTTGTTATATATCTAAAGAATATTTCTATGACAGTTCTGTTTTTGCTCTTCCTCACTGACACCTCCAAACAGGTCTGCAGGTCACATGAAGCTCATCTTATTTTATAGTCTGTCGATGATCTCTCATTCCTTCCCATGAAAGCTGGGCAGAGACGTAGAAAGCTAAAGTTCCCCTCGCCTTTCAGAGCCCTTCCATGTTTCGTCTCCAGTTGCTCTCCAGCTGAACTGGTTGAGCGCACGCATGTTCGAGACTTCCTCTGACCAAATCGATTCGACTTCTCATTGTCTCACGGCAGGAATAAAAAATAATCGCACGGCTCCTCAAGACTTTCCACATGTCACTGGACAAAAGTCATTTTGGCATGTTTGAATGTTTTTAAAATAAAAAAACAGCCCAAAAAAAACTGGACGTAAAGCCAAAATTCCCAAAACTCAGCCCAGCCCATTGATACACGCAAACTGTGGCGACGACTCTCACGAGCTGCGGACCGAGACTTCGTGAGTCGATTCTCATGTGGTCCGCCAACCTCAGAACAGGACAAAGACAAATACCATCTCCTGGGAGAAATAAAATTAATGTGCATGCCAAGGCAGGATTAAGTACCGCGGGCAATGTCCAACAGCCTGTTGGATAGCAACAACAAGAGGTGTTGGCACAGCAGTGGTACACTGGGACCAGGGTTTTAAAAGGGAATAAATCAAGTTGGATTTATTAGTGGAGGATGTGTGCGGCTCATCAATCATCTCCAATCAAATCGACCAATCTCATTTGGTTTGAAGCAGCGGACTCATGACTGTAGCTTACTGGCTTCTTTAAATATCCTGAATCTGGTGCCATGACACTGCAGAGAAGGTAGGAAGAAACAATTTCAGAAGCTCTCTTTGCTGCAGCTTATCAACAGATAGGATAAAAAACAACTATAACTTGAAGTGAGCAAAAAAGTGATTTATTTATATGTTCACAACTCTCACTGGATGCTCTTCCAGTGATTTAGGCCCCATTTACCTGACGTTTCAAGTGAAAACACATAGTTTTGCAGTAGCAGCGCTTCCGCGGTCTAGTTGGGACTGAGCCCAAGCGTTTCCAGAAGGTGTCCTTCTCGCCTGACTACACTCCAACACAGTTGAACCTTTTTGAAGATGGCCTCCAAGGTGGAACCTTTCAAAAACGCTGTTTTCACTGACTCCACGCACTGTGGTCATGTAAACGGACCCCCAAAATGCATCTAAAGTTTCCAATTTTCACTTGAAATCTTAGCCATAAGTGTAACAGGGAAGTGTCATAAAAACAAAATGTCTCACAAATTTCAGAAAAGGAAGAGTGATACAGGGCCTGATTAAAGAAAATTCCCTCAAAAGAGGCCTCATGCAAAGAGATTACACTTTCGATTTGTGTTTAGTCACATGTCGTATCCCAAAATAAAAGTCTCGGGGGGTTCAGCCGTTGAAACGTGTGTCATCACAATAACAGCAGCATCTCTGCTAAAGACTGAGCTGATTTCTATGGTGAAGTAGATCGACTCCTATCTGTGCACTATCAAATTTGCACCTGATTTTTTTTTTATAAGTGCAAACCTTTTGTAGAATCAGGCCTAAGGGGCTTGGCACTATTGTGTCAGGGCTTGAACAACTGAGACCCTTGATCTGACTGTAGGTGTGAATGTGCGTGGTTGTGTTTCTCTCTAGGGGCTTTTCCTCCAGAAAGAACCAGGCAGTAGTTTGGAGCCAGGGCCAGCCTTAGCACCAGTTCTTTGTCTTTCCACCGCCAAAGCCCCGGCCAAACAGGGGCTAAACGGCTTCTAAGCTGGCCCCATATAGTTGCTGAGCCGGAGTGGGGCCAGACGCGTCATCAGCTAGGAGTTTTCGCTGGCGTTATCGGAAGTTAGCGGAAAAGACACTGAACCAGCATTCTGAAAACTACAGTGAAACCGGAGGCCCGGAGTGGTTATAGAGAAGAAAATAATGATGATGCCTGGAAACAAGATAATAAGTCGCTCCCTCAAGTTAATAATACGAGGGAACGAGATAATTTAATCCCCGATCATGGAGCCGCGGCTCTCGAGAGCACAGCAGAGGTCCGCCGCTGCACTGTCAGCTGCGTGAGATTCAGAATTCAGAGGCAGGTTTTTTTCTCCCGCTTTTCATGGTAACATGATTGTAACTAACTTCACTTCCAGATCTTGTATGGCGTTATGACCGCAGGCTGAGGTCTGCATGAGGAGGCGTTGCGCTCCGCTATGAGACGCATCATTAATATTTTCTACCCACAGAACTTCTTTATAATGAAGCAATACTTTGGGTCAATAAGTAACTACTAAACAAACTACATACTACTGTAAATGAAAGCTTGGATTTTTTCAGCCATAAAAGGAGCCTTTTACTGGCTTCATGTGAAAGAGAACTTTAATCAGTGTGTTTACGTAGGTTGCTATTAGAAACGGCTGTAGAGCAGCGTTTTATCATTCTACACCTCCATTCCTCCATGTTGAAGCATTTGATTCAGACACATCCAGAAATGAAGTGAAAGGAGCAGAAATTCACTATGTAATGCCCAAATAGTGAGAAATAAGCCCCAAGCTCATTCACACGTTATTTATTAAAAAAAATTTCAATGGCCAACTGGACATTCTGTTAACAGGAGTTACATAGTTTTGAAGCCCAACGCATCGGTTTCATTTACACATGGTCAATGAAAGAATATGTTTTTGAACCAAGGACAAAGTAAAATTCTCCTTTCCTTTACAGCAGGGTACCGAGGAAAATAAAAAGATATGGCGATATATGTACTGTATGCTGATGTTAACCATGGATCTTTGAAGTCGGTAAGTTAAAGATGTTTGTTATTACCTTTATTTCAGGATTCACACAAGATGTGTCACATAAACAACTGCACAGAAGTAATACTAAGCTCAAATCTGAGACGCCAAATATTATCTTGTTCATACCCACACCTGATCTTGGTCTAAAACATCTTCTGCGTCAGTGGTTCCAGACCTGGAGTGCAGGACCCCTATGAGGTGCCACCAAAGGTTCATTGGAAGGCTGACGTTTTGCCTGCTCTGAGGTTATTAACATTAGATTTGCATATAACAGAAAAAACTGAAGAACATACTATCTTGACTTTTACATTCATTTTGAAGTCTTTTGTCTACAGTCTGCAGAACATGTAATGTAGTGCATAGATAGATGCTAAGCACTGCACTACGCATATTGTAGACACAGTAGTAAACTGGAGTCTTCAAGGCTGATGACACAGAAGCTGCGTGGAAGTGGTTCGGGGGACACATAGTCTTCGCATATTGTTTGCGTCCGGAGTATGAATTAGGCTTCACAGCTTTCAGTAAGTACTCAGTATCGGTATGCCACAGGTTAGTATTAATCCCTTAAAAAAGTGGTATCGGTGCATCCCTCAATATAACATGTAACATATAACTTGATTTGCTGTGTGATCGCATCAAGCTGACCAGCTGCATCAGTTGCGTGTAAAGTTGGTTCAGATCACAAGAGCCTGCCGCAATTATGAGGCTCAGCGGACATCTGATAACAGACGATGAATGTTTGAGGCACACATATGCATGTGTGGTGGGAGGGGGCTCCCGCTCTTTTTATGGGGGAGTTAACTGCTTCCAACCTCCAAATGACATGTTGCCGTGACAACTCCAGCCCCCTCCTTCCAGTGGACGGCACTGGGAAACTCCTAATGGGTGTCCAGAACCAGAGACATGACATCACACACACACGCACGCTTGCACGCACATACACACTCACATGCCCACACACACAGTACATCTGTGGAGCTGGAGAGCGAATGGGATTTATTGTTATTGTGATAACCTGGGAGTCCAACGTGGCTGAAATAAGGCTGTTTTAATAAGCTCTGATTTAAAGTGGGACTCCTGGAGGAGTTACGTGTGCGCACACACACACACACACACACACACACACACACACACACACACACACACACACACACACAGTCCTCTGCCTGTTTTTTTCCGTTCTCTCTCATTTTCAATAAACTTCACTTCATGAGTGTTTGTGTGTCCAGTGAAGAGCTCATTGGTATTTACAAGGATAGTTTTAAATGATCTCAAAGCTATTTCTGCTAAGTTATGAATGTGTGTGTGCCGTTACTGTTACGTCCTGTGGAATCAGGTCCCTCTATAGCTAAACCAAGCGGGCAGCCATGACAAACATTAGGCTATTGAATTATGACCTGTGCTCGCTGCTGAGTGTGTGTCTGATGTATGCAAGCATGTGTGTGGTTGTGTCTCAAAGCTGTAGGTGTCTAATGTGTAGCAATAACCACCAAAACAAGATTCAGTTTCATATAAAAAATTTTTCAAGTAAAACTGTTAACGGCAGTCCTAGCAGGGGTGTCGCGAGAAATTATGAGCTGTCTGCAGGTGGTGACTCAGTCACCAATTTTCCAGCTATCCAATGTATGGCCCAAATACGATCCCTAATATTTCCAACTAAGAAAACAACCTGTAGCATATACTGAAAATTCATTAGTAAAAATCAAATGGGGATTGGAAATGTGTAAAGCCAGACCATGATGATTTTTTTGCTTCAAAGCTACACTCAACATAATCACATTTAGGCCCCGTTTACACAAGTGATCAGTTAGATGATTGTAAATTTGACTTGCCAGGTTTGAATGACAACTCAGCAATTTCAATTTAGAGCCTAGGGAGCATTGCCCTCGGCAACCTATTGCCTTTTGGGGTTATCTTAGATAGTCAGTCACTAAACTTTAGGAATCTGCAGCTCTCATTATTGGTCAAATGTTCTCAGGATGTTCTTATAATGTACACATTCAATATGCTGGATCCCCTTAAGATGCCACTCTTTCCAAATTAACACTTTCCCTCCTATTTTCACATTTGTATTATTCTATATTGAAGGTGATTCTGTCAGGAAGTGAGATGATCGTTCTTTCTCATGTATATGATGCCATATTTATTTATTTATTTCAGAGTGAAAATAATGACAAAAAACAAAACTATATTCTTAGTATGAGTTATACTGATGGGGCCCTCACTCTTGAATGTCCTTGAAATTGTTTCATTCTTTGTCACTATTCCCAAACCATCCATCAATAATTTGCTTCATATGTCATCTAATATCATGGAATTATACTGAATTTTTTTTGTGTGTCTTCTGTTGTTTCTGGGAAAAGATGACCTTAAATAAATTGCTTGGTGCAAGTAACTAGAAATTAGTATAGTAACTAATATAGTTGGGTTACTCTGCTTGCAAGTAACTAAGTGTTTCCCTTGGATAGGCCTGTCATGATAATAAGGGATTTATTTATTGAGCTCATTATAAGTGATTTTCTGTGTTGTGTCTGAAAATCATCTGTAATTGTCTCTGATGTGACTGATCAGCCCTCCCTCATATAGGACTTACAATTTTCTTTATAGACGTTGCACTATTTTGTATAACTGTGTCCACCACTGCACCCCGTGGTCTTTTGTGCTTTTGTGCTGTGAGTTTATGCTTGTAGGTGCTCAGCGCTCCATCCGACCAAGTCCAACGTAGAGTTAATAATGCACGAGAAACTCAAATTTTTCTGGCAAGTGGTGCAAATTACAAACAAATGAAAAAGCATGATGTACATGCAGGAGTAGGCATATAAACAGCCTGATACAGGATCTTAGTAAACCAGACCCATAGGCATCATTAGATAAAAGTGAGTAAGAAGTTAACATACAAGTATTTGTGGAATAATTCAGTTGTGATATAAGATTGAATTAATCATCAAAGAGTGTCTTACATTCATCAGAAACATTTTATCTACCTTTCAGTTTGCCAAAATGATCCAGATGGAAATATTTATAACCTTTGAGTTGGATCTCCATGAAAGAGGTAAAGTTTAGCGATACGGATGATGTACGTACAGCAGGGGTCTGAAACTCAGATCCTGGAGGGCCGCAGCCTGGCATGTTTTCCACATCTCCCTGCTTCAACACAGCTGATTGCAACGAGGGGCTTGTTGCCTGGCTTTGTGCTGAATGTGCTGATGAACCATCAGGGGAGGGAGACATGGAAAACATGCAGGGCTGCAGCCCTCCAGGATCTCAGGTTCAGACTTCTGATATACAGACACAGTATCTTTGAGTGAGTCCCAAATTTACTGTTTTTCACCAACTTTTCCTGAGTTAAAAATGCTTCTGCAATATTCATAAAAGCAACTTGCAGCACGTATGCAAACGCAAAAATAATAAGTCGGGAAGTACCGATACCACTTTTTCAAAGTACATATAGTACAAGAAGTAAACTGGTGATTAAACTGCTGGTGTTATACGAACTATCTTTCACCTCCTCTTGATATTTTGTCAGATCATAGTTAACAGTCAGGGTTTGGGAAGGTTACTTGAAAACTTACCTGTTAGTTACCTGTCAAAAAAGGAATCAGTAACTTACTCTAAGTACTAAAATAAAAAAAGTAACGTACTAGAGTACTTTTAGTTACTTGTGGATTACTTCACCAGCAAACATAAAAAAATAAAGACAAGAAAGAACAGAATGTGTCATCTGCTCAGTGTATTGACAAATCTTATACACAGAATACACAAATTGCACTCAACAGAACAAGTTTTGAACGATTAAAACTCAGTAACACATCAGATGTCTAACACTGATTTTTTTTTTTTAAAGAATCAAAACCACAATACAAATAAAGCTTTCAATTATTCAAGTGTTAGTCCTCAAAACAATTTCTATTCAAGAAAATGTGCTCATCTTTTTCCAAACAAACAGAAGTTATGTAAAGGTAAACAAAACGCCCTGTAAGTAGAAGCAGGTGGACACAATGATCTGCCCTCCAACGGCATGCTGTCACACCAGAACACAAAGATATCAAATCCTGTCATCATGCAGTCTCTCTCTCTCTCTCTCTCTCTCTCTCTCTCTCTCTCTCGTTTTAATGTTGTTAGGTTTTTTTTCCGGTCTAAATATAAATGTTTGATAGGTTTGAGAGGCTGTATCTGGCAGCATAAATCACTGATTGATAATAACTGAACATCCCGCTGAGTCACTGAGCAGACTTAAAAGATAAAAGTTCTGCCGCGTTTAGCCACAATTAATACCTCAAACATGAGATCCTCGAAACGTATTGAGAATGGCTTACTACCATCCACACTAGTAATGGTATTGGCAGGTTACTGACAGGTTAGCGAGCTAATAAAACTAGTTGACAGAGTCCAAGGGTACGTCCAAAATGTCCCTCCTAACTCCTTATCTATTGACTTGACCTTAACCCTGTGGATGACGTCACGGCGTAAAGGAAAGGTGTTAGAGGGCTTCCTAAAGGACTTAGTGAAAGGCGATCACGGTGGTGTGGCAGTCGGACCGTACTTTCACTTAGTGACGTCATAATAATGCGACGGCGGCGCAAGTTAGTGACGTCTGCCATGGTGGGGGAAGGACTACAAGTTTCAGAAAATGTACTGCAAAAAGCTAATTTGGGTTTTATATGATTTAAAGTTGTTCACGGCAGATTATTGCTTTGGTAACTTACATGATTTGCTCCATTTTTCTGACATTGTGAGTTTCTCTGAACGCTTGGATGAGCGGGTCCCTTTAAATGTTGTCGCTGCAAGGAATTGTGTGGCAGCATGAGCTCGCCTCCTTTGATAAAGGATGCATCAGGGGTTCCTATGCTAAAGGAGGCTCCAAAGGAAGCAAGGAGCCTTGTTTCCTTTGCTTATTGAGAATTTGGACAGTCTTTATCATGGCGGCTACAAAAAACTCTTCTGGGGTGAAGGAAAGGTCAATAGATAAGGAGATAGGAGGGACAATTCGGACGCACTCCAGGTGTGTATCAGTAAAAGTCAGCGGGTTGTTTCCTAACTGTAGATGTTTCTTCACGTTAGACATTGACAACACTTTCACGGCTGGGAGGCATCATTTGCATTGTACAGAGAGGTTAAGAGCCTTCTCTGACTTCAAAAGAAAACGATGTCGGAGTTTCCAGCCAGAAAATGCGTTTCTTTCCCCGGGAGCAGCCATAACCAGAGCAGCTGCCGGCAATATCCATGGCAACACGTCGTTTCAGTGGGTTTGTTGTTGCAGTCTGCCTGAAAGTGTCGGGAAGTGTCGCAATGCCAGTGGACGGCGCATGTGTCAGCTGCATTTCTAGTTTATGCGATCTGATTGTTTATTGTAATCCCGTAAAGTAATCCCAGCTTTTATCTAATATACCTGTTATGAGATTATACATTTCTTTGTGTACTGTAGCTGATTACAGTTACAATTTTTTGGGATCCTAATTACGTAACGCCGTTACATGTAGTCCGTTCCTCCCCAACCCTGTTAACAGTCTGTCTTACTTTTGTTATTCTCAGTAATATTAAAGAATCTCCAAACTGCTGACATTGCTCATAACATTGCTGATGGATGACATCACTTAATACTCTCTGGGTTGTATCGGGGATCTTTCATGAATAGGCTGTACAGTATCGACCCAATACCTGATACTGGTGTCTGTATCGGTGCATCCATAGCAAAAACGTCAATACATAATATTGGATATAAAAAACAGTGACACAATGAAATGAAAGTGACATTTCTGGATCCAGTCCAATTTAAAGTCGCATTATTCTTGTTGACTTAATTTGGTTAACTTACAATAAAACTTTGTTGACAATGAAGGAGGACGGGATGAATTTGTGGAATGGGTTTGCAGATGAGCTTAAAGAGCAAATAATTAAGTTAATAAAAAAAAAAAGGTAGGTATCCTGAAGCTTCACTTCTATCTGATACTTTTTGAACATTTCTATTGATAATTTGATATTTTATTCTTTTGTCAAGACTAAGCTAATGCATACATTAAAAGATCTTATGACCTGTATTGCAAGCCCATTGAGATGACGAAATAGTATCTGATTTCACTCTCACTCTCCCACCTTGGAATGCACTTTGGGTTGAATCAGCCCATTTCTATCCTCCAACTTCTGTCCCGACTCCCATGCTGTGATTTACAGGCAGCATGACAAAATGGTAATCACAGCCGTGTTAATGGCGATAACCTGACATGCTACAGGCCAACGCACCGCACGGACTTCATCCAAAGTTATAAAAGAGTCATAGTTATCTCCTCTGTTTTCTGACAAGATACACGGTGCCTGAGTTTTTATGGCATCAGGAATCTTGACTCCTGTAAAAGTAATTAAAGTCTGAATGAGTCAGACGGTGTGTCACGCACTTTTGCAGTTGGGCGAATGCAAAGTTTGCAGAGTTTAAAATGGAAGTAATAGAACAGTATGATGATAATGCCTTTAGATGAGTGTTTTTTGTTGGCACCCTAAACTCAGAAGAGTTCAGAAGCGTCATAACTCTGGGGTAAAGGTGGTTTTCTTCCTCTGTGTCCTGCTGGATGGAGATCGAAGTCCTGAGAGGAGCGACTCAAACAGAAAATGTGAAGGGTCCTTGAGAATCCTCGAGTCTGAATTAATAATATGAACAGGTTCTCTGATGATTTTGGAGACTCTGACATTCAGCAGGGGGTTTCTGTTCTGTGGCTACTAGAGTGGAATCAGCTGGTGGAGGAAAATGTTGATATACTCCTGATGAAGGAGAGGTAAAGAGCAGTTTGGTTAAAAGTCCATTGTAAGGTGGAAAACACCTGTATGATTACAAAACAGCTCTGATCTATTGGGAGAGTCCATCAGACCTCGAGCCAGTACAAGAGGTTTGGGCTTTTTCTTTCATGGGTTGGACTTTTTTACCTGTGACATCAGACTGATGCTGTCATTGTTTCTCAGATTTCTTTTCTTACCATATGATCTGTCCATCATATACCCCTTATTGATTCAGCTTATGGAGAAATGAAACTGATCCCAAATGACTAGATGAAGGGCAGAGTCTTCCCTTGACAGTTCACCAGTTAAATACACCACATACATGCACACCCATGGGAAAATGTCACTAAAATATTGTATAAGAAGCATCTTGAATGCATAGAGAAAACCCACATGAGAACATTTTGATTACAATAGCAATGCTAATTGGCTCTCAATATTTTGGATTTATTGATATTTTCGAAATTATGTGTTGGGATTTGAAGGCATTTGAATTATTATAAAATTTTTGAGTCTTAGGCCCCATTTACACATTTCAAGTGAAAATGAAAAAAATTCATTTAGTTTTGGTTGTCCGTTTACACAACAAAAATGGTCAGAGCCACACAACTTTTTGAAGATGGCTCCCAACGTGTAACTTTTCAAAAACTCTGTCTCCATGTAAATGGGGTAAAAAGCAACTTTTTGAACATGTTCAGGCTCCATCTAGATGGCTGAAATGCTGCTACTCCACATGTTCACCATGGCCATAGTCAACAGTTCTTCTGCACATGCTCAGTGAATGGACAATAACAACAATGGAGGCCAAACATCATTTTTAAAAACACAAAGCTTTTCTGACACAAAAACGCAAAGACAATGTGCTTTCAATTTTTCAAAAATGTTGTGTAAACTGGGGTCTCTCTCTCTCTCTCTCTCTCTCTCTCTCTCTCTCTCTCTCTCTCTCTCTCTCTCTCTCTCTCTCGATATGTTGAGAGCCCTGATGGATGGATGGTATGTATGAATGACTGTCTCTATTTATTGAGGGTGGAGGACACAGGCACTGTGTTGTTAGGACAAGACCATGACCCCTTGACCCTGCATCTACACACACTCGCGCAGGACCTCAGGTAGTCTAGTAATGAACACGTCCCGGTCACAGCAGCCTCTTTCACCTGACTGCTCGCACAGAGACGCAGACACAAACACAGGCTGATCAGTCATCATGACTCTGCTGGCTCTAATGAGTCGCAGTGACTTTGATAAGTATGCTGCAATGACTGCAGGCTGCACTGTGTTAAAGAAAGAAGTAGGTTCTTACTGCTGAGCCAGGAACCAAAGGATACCAACTAAATAATAAGCTTGCTCGTCCTTATTATTAAATTACAGCAAAGTTTCTTTCAGTTCATATTACAACAAGGTTTCTATACCATTAGTTTCAATACTAAACTGATAGCAACTATATAGATTAAACTGAAACGCCCCCTCAAGTCTAAGGCCCCGTTTCCATGACAACGTGTAAAAAATGCAACTTTTTGGGAACGGCTCCCAAGTTGGAAACATCCTAAGAAGCTTCAACTTCATCAGGGTAAAACGCTGCTACTGTGCATATGCACCAAGGCCGTAGTAAATAGTTCTTCTACACATGCCCAGTAGATGGACAATGACCACAGTGTTTGCCTCTGTCATGTCATGCCTGCCAGTCCATATTCCGCTGGGACTTGGTAGTTTTATAGTTGGCAGTCACTGTAATAACAATACAACTTCATTGTCTGTCCATACGAATGTGTGTGTAATCCCATTGTAAATGTTTATATCATTTTGTTCTCTGCGTGCATGTGTGTGTGTTTTCATCACAAACACAAACAACAGCACCCACTAGTGGCCCAACAGGAAAACAAAACATTTTTCAGCGTTTTGGCCGTTTCTATGTGAACGGAGATTGTTTTCAAAATGTTGCTGTGTAAATGGCAACCTTTTCTGAAAACTGTGTTTTTTCATTAGAAACTCAACATGTTCTGGACAGACTCCTGTATCAACTCATGAATACTTTTATCACGATTATTAATCCTCTGAGCATCCTGACGGAACAGTTATCTGTTATCAACACCTTTAACCACCAATGGTATCAGTAATATCAATATTAAATACTACCTGTGTCCTTGAAAAGACAAATTGGCATCCACACAAAGAACAAAACAAAAACATGTGGTGATAAGGATAATGATAAGGATCTTAACATGCTGCAACCCCTAAAACATAGATGAAACACTCGAAAACAGTCCACCTCTTTTTCAGGGGAGAAGTAGAGGTTTGGAGTCCCTAAATGACAAAACTTTACATATGAGTTTGTACACCTGAAGTGTCTAACTTATGATCTAACATCATCTCATTAGTATCATAATGCAAGTTTTATATGAACATGAGCATCCACTGAATGTCTGAAGATGTTTTGAAATGAATCCACATTCAACATGATTCAGTCAAGGTCTCGGTCAAGGTTACCTCATTGGTGCCCGTAGGAAGACTTGATTTACAGATTTTGTGATCATTTGGCACGTCATAACAAATAAAGACACACGATGAACCAGACAAGCAGATAATAATTGGTCGAGTGAAACAAGACAGACAAGATGGGTGCTCAGTGTTATTAATAGATAATTAAGATCAAAAATAAATAAAGAGAAACCACAATAAAACACAATAAAACCTTACAGACATAAAAAGCAGTCAATAACTCAAACCCAGATAAGAGCTTTCAATAAAGAGTCACAATAATAAATACATAAAATAAATACAAAATAGAGCTAAAAATTTATAAATACAATAAATACAATACAGTGCAATGTCACTGAGTCTTATTCAGTTCAGTGAAGGCGACAGGAACCAAGCTGTTCTTAAAGCACTTCGTCCTGCACCGTGGGACCAGGAACCTTCGTCCAGAGGGAAGGAGCTGTCATCTCAGTCTGGATCCACAATCTCCAAACAAATGTTCAAGTAAGCATGATCTTGAAATATCAACCTCATAACAACATTTGAAACAACTATATTCTGGACTAAAACACTCTTAAAACTACACTCTGTTAAACAATGATGTTAATATTTCAGATTTTTCACTCACCGTTGTGTGTTTTCTCCTCCGCGATCCCCTTCGGCTTCTCTTGCCAAATTCATTATGGGTAAATTGGCTTCCCAAGACTGCACAGGTCCGTGTTGATGCATCCTCGATAAAGTGGGCGGAGTGAGGACACATCCGGGTATTCCATGTGTACTAGGTGAGAAACGGCCTAAGAATTGGTACTTGGAAACAGTACTTGGTCTCCCAATGATGACGTTTCACGGGTACACGAGAGCACAAGTATGGACGAGTATGGGTATGGGAAAACGGCCTCTGTGTCTGACTCTGTGTGTCTCACCTCATGTTTCCAATTAACCAATGTTCCACTTGTGTCCACTCCTTCCTTGTATATTTAAATATTTAAACTCCTCTTCCTCTGTTGTTTTTGTCAGATTGTCTCGTCAACATGTCTCGCCTCTTGTCATCTTGTCGCTCCTCTCCTCTCGTCGCCCTTGTGTCCCCTGCGTCTCCTCGTGTTCCCTGGACTTTGTTATAATAAACCTGTTTTTTACGGAACTGGTTGAGTCTTCGTTTGGGTCCACCCTGCATAACCCTGACAGACACAAACTCACAGTGTCATGATTGAAATGAAAGACAAGATAACCAAAGAACAACAAAACTCACAATCAAGCAACTTGCTGCACAAGTGGAGACTCTAAATAACATGGTGGCCACTTTAATTGAATCTCATAAACCATCAGCTAATCAACCCACTATATCCCAAAAGAAAAACTTTTTCTGTCAGCAGTACACTGAGCAAAACCTGCAGGACTGTCACCATTGCTTTGCTTGTGGTGAGTCATAGCACAGAGCTATTGGATGTCAGAAGTGGCCCAGGATTCAGGGAAACTTGAATCGGTCTCTGTCAAGGGACAGCCAGAGACCAGTGCAGAACCACAGTCCCAGCCAGCAAATTCCGCCTTTGCACCAACAATGACTCAGCATACGAGACACCCCACTAAACTGATGAAGAAGCAGTCTCAATGCAACAAAAGAAAAAACACTCTGTGTCCTCCTGTCAGAGTGTCACAGGATGCAAAGTCCCTCTGGTTGGTAAGAAGAGTCTTGATTGGTGGCTATCCTGTAACAGTGCTAATTGACTCAGGGTCACAAGTGAGCAAAGCTGACGGACAGTGGCTCAAAAAAATACATTCCCAACCATCCAGTTGAGACCACTTCAAAAGCTGCTGATTGATGAACTGGAGGTCTATGCAGTGAATGGTCAAGCAGTACCTTATGGTGGGTGGGTCGAGCTCACAGTCACTCTAGCTGGTCATGAAATCCCAACCTCACTGTACAAGCCCCTTTCCTCGTCAGCCAACTGTCACTCCACCAACCACTAGTAGGCGCTAGCGTGTTAGGAGCGATCATTCAAACACAGGAGTCAGACGAAGGAGGTACTGCTATGCTTCACAGTCTCCTACTTAGAGCTTTTGGAATGGATGGCCATGGTTAACTTCATTCAAGTACCACAAACAGCAGACCATGGCCAAGCCATGTTGAGAATGGCTGGCAAAGCAGTTCAGGTATGGTGCAAGGTGCCCAAGAACTTGGACTTTTCTGACCCCCTTGTACTTAATAAATCGACAGAAGAGAATGTTGCTTAAAGACACCGAAGGAGATGGGCTCCTAGAAATGACCAACTCCCAGAGACCCTTTGAGAAAATCCCTATCTCAAGCCACACAAAACACAAGATAATCCTACCAAAGAGAACAGGCTTCAGTACCATCCAACATGTCACCAAAGTCATCGAAGCCAACACACTAGAGCCATCCGCAATTCATTGCTCGCAGGTAGCAGTGACCACAGTGGAAATAAAAAAATTCACTCCCCCCTGTAATTCTTCTGAGTCCTGGTTGCCGCCAGTCGATCTTAGTCACCTGAACCCTGACCAGCAAAAGTTAGTTGAAGGAGTGCTAATGGAAGAGTGTGAGGCGTTATCCCATGATAGCGCCAATATAGGCTGCATCCCTTCCCTACAAATAGAAATCAGACTCAAAGATGACACGCCATTTCAGAGAGCCTATACTTCCATTCCAAAACCCCTTTACAGGGAGGTAAGAGCATATCCAATAACTGATTGTTAAAGGATGGACTGTTAAATCTCAGTCGTCCTATGCAGCCCCAGTCATTTGTGTGAGAAAGAAAGACGGATGTGTATCGATTATCGCCTTCTAAACAGCAAGACAGTCCCAAACAGACACTTGCTCCCCTGGATTCAGGACCGTACAGACTCCCTCTGAGGCTATAGCTGGTTTTTAATCTTTGGCCAGGGCAGCGCCGACCATCAAGGTTTAATCACAGAAGGCTCAAAGTACCTAACCACATTTATCACTCAATGGGGTCTCTACGAATGGGTAAGAAGAACAAAGTGTCTTCAGCAATCTTCTCGAGCTCCAGTGCAATGGAACAAGGAACACCAAGTGATCCTCGAACTCTTTATTGACATGTTGACCCAACCACCAGTATTAGCCTATCCAGACTTAACCCGATCATACTCCACATGGATGCATCTCAGAGAGGTCTTGGTGTGGTCCTTTACCAAAACCAGGACAAGTTGATTGGATATGGGTTACATGTTAACACCTGCCGAACAAAACTATCTCTTCCATAGCACAAAACTAGAGTTTCTAGCTCTCAAGTGGGCAGTTTGTGACGAGTTTAGGGATGCCCTATTCTACGCCACACATTTCACAATTAAAAAAATAATTTTTTAACACTATTTATATGAGTTTTCTTTACATGATACAAATCCTTTGGATGAGTGGCCATCCCATTGTTGCAACTATATACAAAACTGAAGAAGCTGGAATGTACAAAAACACAAAAAATATGAAAATCAACAACAAACAACAAAAACACAGTAAATAAATACATTAGATTGAATTAGAATAAACCGAAACAAACAAATGACTTGAAGATATTATCACAAAATAAAACAAAACAGCAACAGAACAAGTGCTTCATAGGGCATGTAAACATGAATAAATCAATCAATCCAGAGATTATAGGTTCAAACAAGGTAAATTGTTCACATATTCTATTAACAGGTCACAGGTCTTGTGAAATTTCTTGGTAGAGCTGTTAAGGCTGCATCTTATTTTTTTCCAACTTAATGTTCTGCATTATATCCTTGAGCCACTGGTTGTATGACGATGGGGTGACATCCTTCCATTTAAACAGAATTAAGCGTTGCGCTAACAAGGAGGAAGAAGAGGGACCAATATCACTAGAAGCTGGAATAACACCAAAAATACCAATAATAGGAGAGGCCAAAATATTACAGCTGTATACTCTAGAGATTGTATTAAAAAATGACTAGAAAGGGACATGTTTTAGGCAAGACCAAAACATGTGGGAGACTGTTGCTGCGGTTTGTTCGCATCTGTCACACATGTCACTTATATTTGGAAATATTCTCACATTTAGCTTTTGAGTGTAACCGATGGAGTACCTTAAACTGTATTAACGCATGCCAAGCATATATAGAGGAAGAAGGAACCCTGGAAAGGGCCATATCCCATCCCTTATCTGATAGTGGGACACCAAGCTCACATTCCCATCATTCCTGAATATGTGATACAGATGGATTATATTTATTCGTGATGTGAGCATTGATGAATGAGACTCTGCCTTTTTTCATTATGTTGACATCAAGCACAGAATCCAGGCAAGATAATGGAGGGATGGCTGGAAATGTTCCAAACTTTGTGTGCGTGTGTGTGTGTGTGTGTGTGTGTGGTTTCATTACAAAAGCGAACAACACTCTACATACTAACTACATCATTTTCACCGTTTCTGCCATTTCTGCATAAACAGATATTGTTTTCAAAATGTTGCTGTGTAAATGGCAACTTTTCAGGAGCTAAAATTCAAATACGATGCATCATCATTCCAAACGTTGTTTAAAAAGGTTCTTAATCTAGATTTCGGAGTGTTTGAAACACCTGCAACTTTTAAAACAGACCTGGACTTGACATCTTTAAGCTTCATCAGGACTCTTTAATCCAGGCTAAAGCTTTGAAGTAGTGGATCAGCTCTGGGCTCTTTGAACCGGAGGCATACTATTTGAGGTATACATAGACTCTTTAAAGTGGTCATGTTATACAGATTTTCAAAACTTTCACATGGTCTCGTTGGTCCAAAAATGTTATATTCAAAGTTTTTCCCTCAAATCCAGCTTTTCTTTGATTTTCCTCCATTAGAATATTGGATCATAGGAGCTGCATTCAGAATCTGCTGTGTCTGTGTGAGCTGGACTGGCTCCGCCCACACATGCCCATCTTGGGAAGAGGAGGATGTACTTCCTCTCCTGGTGCCTTGTGCAAGAGCAGAGCTACCTTGATTGTGGTTGGCTAAACCCCTGATGACACTTATAGGGTTTGATTTCTGATTGGCTGGTTGGAGCAACACACGTTATAAAAATTGAAACAAGCCAGGGAGAGAGATGACAGACTTTCTTCACTTCTGGGGGGTCATTCCAGGTATGGGGACAATTATTACTGGTGGAAACCCATTACAAAGTGAATTTTGCATAATACGACCCCTTTAAGCTGAACCTCACCCCCAACCTTTATGACCAAAAATGCAGTTTTTGCAACTTTTCATCAAATAAAATTTTTCTGGAGCCGAAAACATGTAAATTCAGTCTAACAAAGAAGAAACATCTTTTAAAACATTGCTGTACAAAAAAAAAAAGGTTGCATTCATGACATATCATAGGTACAATATAAATATATTTTATTAGATATTTAGCCATTTTAGAGATTTTCTCTTTCTTTTTCAGGGATTTTCCCCCTTTTGCAATTGTATGCATCTTTGCTATTTTTGCCACTTTAGCTATTTAACTATTTATAGCCGCTGTGAGTTTTGTCATGGTTAGAGCAATTTTATCCAAACTAGTATTTTCTTTTTTTTTCCCTTTACCTATTTTTCTTTTTAAAATGTATTTTGAAATCATCCATTTTTTGAGCAGTTTAACTAGTTTATACCCATTTGTTTTCGATAATTGCAGCTATTGTGGCTATTTTAACTGTTTTACTATATTCACCAGTTTTTAGCAAGGAGATTGGACTATTTTTGAAAATCAGTGTGGTATATAAAATAAAATAAAACCAAGCAAAATTTTTTAATCTACAAATACTTTTCTGAAGATGTCAATGGGCTGAAGACCCTCATGTGGCTCCAGAGCTGCAGGTTGCAGACCCCTGCTGTAAACAAATGTTCTTTCTAAAATAATTTAGTAAAAACAGCAAAGCCTTATTGGCTCTACCAAATTCTTGAACTGCATGGTAAAGTGTGATTTTAAATATATAGAAATGAAGAAAGGATTTTACAGCTAAGTGTGCTTCTCAGAACTGAGGTTGATGGTGATTAAATTTAAACATGTCATACAAGGAGTTCATACAAGGAAACAAGATGATTTTCAGCAGCAGCGGAGCTGAAGGGGCTCAGTCTGTGGGGCTCAGTGAAATGTGTTGCTGAACATGAGGCGCTGCGACGGAATCTCATTCCCACCGATTAGCGTAAATACCACAGCATACCACGGTTGATGAAGGTTGTTTGTTTGGAAGGGGGTGGGGGGTGTTATGTGCGTTTTTGTGTGTATGTGTGTACGTATACGTGTGTGTATGTGCGTTACACGTACAAGCAAAGTAATAGGGATTGTGATGGGATGCTTTGTTCATATCCAGGTCCATGTGAAGGATTCACGAGCCACATGTGAAACCGGTTGCTCAGACTGCATTTAGGAACTTAATCTAGTATGAAATTCCTCCCACATGCACGCTTCCTCGCACACACAAGACCAGAGCTGAGTGGTTCATTCATGAGGAGGTCCTGAGGGAGAGAGGTTGTGCCCCGTTACCTTATAAAGGAGGGTTTATAGAGTGATCGGCAGCCCCTCTCACTCTCCTCACACTACATAACCCATCTCATGTCTTAACTACAACCTCGGAAAGAAGAATCTTTGCTTATAAGGTTATTTTTTCATCAGAACAACATGCCTTACTTTAAATTTTACATTTGTGCTTCCTAAGAACTTGAGTGACTTCTCCTACAGAACAACAGTTTTACTGCAGAAAGAGCTAAAAGGGTTGTGAACGGTCCAACATCATCGAGAAAAAATCAAGTCATGTTCCAAAAGCATTAAATTGATTTTCTTTTTTTTTTTTTGACAAATCACTGTAACACAGGACTGTGTCGACCAGTTAGAAAAGTACACCGATTTTAGTATTCTGCATACGGGTACAATGAGGTCCTGTGATTCTGATGGTCACGAATAGGCTCTGCAGAGATGTAGCCAACTTCATGTTTGCGTCTCTGCTGCCAACTTTTTGACAGCCAAATGTGCTGCAGTAACTTCTCAAAGTGTTTCCAGAAAGAACCGCAGAGACATTAAAACTGTTAGGTCACTCTGATAAACCTTTCCAATTTATAATTTGTGAATGCAGCTACTCATGTTGAAGTGAATCAGCATGATACTTTTGCCTGAAGATATTGTAGGATGAAAAACAGAACACTAAAGTTCAGCATGTTAACATGTTAGGAGTTGATCAGAAGAGTGTCTCTGTCCCCTGTGGCCTAACTCCTGGTTCTGTGGGGAGGTTGGTGTCAGCCGGGTGGAGAAAGAGAAAGTATGGAGAGGGAACATGTTAGCGGTTATTGAACCCGGGTTATTGTGATGAGGATGAACTGGATCAGATAAATGTGAGCTGGACATGAAATTGATTGTGAATTGCAGTGATTGTAAGAAAGATTTGTCTGAATATGGGTGTACAATGAAATTTTGTTCCACGTTAACCATTCACAGAGGTGTAGTGTTCCCTGGAGAAGTGCAAATATGCTGGATTTTTGCCTTCTTTCTGCCCAGAAACAATTTTGTAGAACCACTGGCATGTGGAACACCTCTTTTTAGTGAAAATCCTTCCATAGTATTCGCTCATTGTCACATAATTTCTGTATATTTTATCAGTGAGCAATATTGGCCTCCGAGTGACCGGCATTACTCTGCCTCTGATTGGCTCGTCGGGCCTCATGCTGCATGGTAAACATAGACATTAACCAATGAGATCAGTTAATTCATCATCCTCGGGAAAAAAATAAACAATCCGGCTCATAGATACTGTTGAGTGGTGCATTAGGGCAGTGGGTTGTGGAAGTGTGTGTATGTAATGCTGACTGAATCATACGCGGGTATACACTAGTGGTGTGCGATACTCCACGATTTGGTATTGATCCAATACCAAGTAAATACAGGGCCAGTATCCAATACCGATCCGATGCCGATACTTTTTAATATTCAAGATTAATGCATCATCAAAGTGCTAAATCTGGATGAATTTCCATGACTTTTAAGTATTTGTATGATTTTTCCTTTGGTTTATTGATTCATTAAACCTAGAGCTGAATTTTGGAAAAGCTTATAAGTAAACAGAAAATACTTTATAATAATATAAAAATAGTTTTTCAGACATTTTTCTCCCATACATTGAAATATGTGGATTTGTTTTCTTAAATAAACAAAGTGTAGAAAACTATCATTCCAGAACAAATCAGAACAAAATATTACTTCAGGTCGCATGTTCAGGATGGAGCAGCAAGCAAACAGGTGTTACCTTCCTCCAGGTGATCATCCAAACCGCAGTCGGGAAGCCTGGTTTATTACATTACATTAGTTTTATTGACTCTCTTGTGGCTTGTGTCAGCTGGGAACAAAAACCTGTGCATGGGGCCAGTTCTGATGTGGACTTGGATGGAAGGAGAAGGGACGACGCCTGAGGTTGCAGAATTATGGCTCTTTATTCCTCTTTTAAACCCCCTCTGGACTAACACGGTTATTTCACACAAACCTGCAGTATAACACCTGAGCGCCATGGGGCAACAAAAACTAGACTTCCCAAAACCAACACATGCTACGATTCCATTTCCCACAATGCACTTGTCATTTAAAGTGAGAGGTTAAGCATGTAGCGCAGGAGAAAACAGGAGAGAAACTAAATTAAGTATTGATCTCATAGCACTGGTACCATTCCATATCAATATCAACGTATGTATCGATATTATCAATATTTGGATCGCACTAGTATACACTATATTTGTGTATACCCTGGAGTACCCCACTGACCTGGATCTGTCGGGTTTCTCTCTGTAAAAAGCACCTAGAAATGTATTTGGTGCTATTTAAATAAAGTTGAATTGAATTGAATGAAATTGACCATTCATATCTTTTGTCATGTCTTAAAAACGACGATCCTATAGTGTACATTGGGAAGGGTTCACAGATGGCCGTTGTTTTCTGACAATGCAAAACTGCAGTTGTGTTGCTGCTCTGAGTTACAGCTAGTATCAGTAGAACAAAACTATAGTTTGCAAATTCCCTCTTAAGTGCTTGATCACAACAGCAGATTGTCAAGGATCAGGTTGAAGCTGAAAGCAGACCAAGACAGGAAGTGACTTTAACAAAGTTTGTTGTCCAAATCAGAGGTATCTAAAACATATTCCGGGACAAGATTCAAAAGCCCAAAACCGGTGGCGGCTCGTAATACATTTCTCAGGTGAGGCTCTTTATTATTATTCAATTTCAGCCAATGTGAACTTCATTTAAATACAGTGTGTTTATAAACCAGATTACAACAATCTTACCTTATTTAGATTGAGAGAACTCCAGTGATGGAACATTAGTTCTTTTAAACAGCGAGTGAACAGAGAGCACTTATTAAGACTCTTTTATTAACATACTTCATTAGCTTCATTAGTCCCTTTTAGAAAATCAATGTGTTTTGGGGCTGGTTTACTGGAAAAGAGTCTGAGTTTAGGGAAAACAAAAGGTATATCAGGTATATTTTCAGACAACACATCAATTCATCTTTTAAAGCACTTTAGAATAATTTAAAAGAAACCTAAAAAAAAGAAGTGAAAAATAAACATATTTTTTTAAGCTCTTAGATTTTCAGTCATTAATAAACATGAGCATATCTAAACATTTATAAACAATAACAAACCTCAACACATTTGCAAAATTCTGAACACGTTTCTCTTTGTGTGCATTTAAAAATGACTATGATGGAGGAAGTTGAACCTGACCTGCAGCTTTTCAGCCAAATTTCTTCTTTTAACCTGTTAAATTAGAAGAGATGGAACAGAGTTAATAATCAGAGACTCACTGCTTGTTGTCTTCATCTCAACATCTTGTAGAAACATGTGAGAACAAACCAGAACGGACTTTAAACCAATCACCAAATGCATCTGGTGATTAAAAAGCCTTCAAATGATGCTGATTGGTTTCATTTTATGTCAGTCACTCATAGTGTTAATCAGTCATTGGTGAAATCGCTACTAAACCCCGCCTCCTCAGGCGGCTTTCTGTTGTAGATTGAAGTCTTGGCCTTTCTGCATGAAGTTTGCATGTTCTCCCGGTGTGTGTGAGGGTTTTCTCCAGGTACTGCAGTTTCCTTCCACAGTGGCAGCATGATAAAGTCTGTTTACACTGGTTAAATATCTTCCTTTTTAAATGAATTTGAACAAACAAAACAAAACAAAAAACAGAGGTATGATACTTTCTAAGGTGGTACACAAACCCATTGTAACAGGTCAGAGAACATTATTACTCTTTCTTTTTGGTTCCTCCAACATCGTTTCCATTTTCACTTTGCAA
This sequence comes from Lipophrys pholis, assembly GCF_963383615.2. NCBI lineage: Eukaryota > Metazoa > Chordata > Actinopteri > Blenniiformes > Blenniidae > Lipophrys > Lipophrys pholis. The sequence continues at coordinate 9,601,269 of NC_137637.1, forward strand.
AAGACGAGCATGAACCCGACTTTCAGGCACCACTACGTGTTCAGTCAGGCTGACGTCAGGTTGTTTATTTTCGCAGGGCAGGGAATAATAAAGCCTCGTTCGAAACCCATGCACACATACACAACCACTCTGAGGACAAATAGCAATCCTGAAATGAGCTGAATAAATCAATCCTGTCTGTCACTTCACAATAACAAGAGACCTTCCATCCATCACCAGACGGGGACAGGAAGTGTGCTGAGCAGCCAGCATAACACAATGCATCCATAATGTTATAGCAGCTAATGTAATAAAGTGTGACTGTAGAAGCAGCAGGTGCCTGTCTGGAATGTCCAGAATAAATGTGCAATGAGTTTTGATAGGTCACTTCATAATGGACCTCTCAACCAAGTATATGAAGTAATATTATGTGACTGTGAAACTCAGAAGTAACAGGTTGTAAAGAAGATACTTACTTAAGCTTCAGAGGCAACTAATGCCATCCTTTATCAAATTAGTTTTTTTTTATCACAAGTTAAAAAGGAAAACAAAAATGGTTTCATTGTTTTTAATTGGTCAAATGACAGCAAGCTCACAGAGGGAGGGACTTATTTCCCTTCAAAAGTGAATGGTATGCTGTGGACATGTGGACAAATGATTCTAATGCAAGAAAAGAAACGTGTGAATCTTTTGTGCACGAAAAACTAAATCAGGTTCAATATGTCTTTAGTTCATTTATGAATATTCTCTTTTCTTCTTTTCTGGAACAAAGTCTTTTTTCAAGATACCTTTTGAGGTTTAGACTGGATTCTCCCGTCTTCGTCAGAAATGTGTTTCAGTGGTGGGGGATGGTATGTCTTTAAATCACCTCGAGTTACGGAGACATTACCGATCTCACTTTTGGCAGATCGCCCACGCCACTCGCTGTCCGTCTGCTCCATCAGGGTGCTGCTCCAGGTGTGGGACAGCATGAAGGCTCCCTCGTCCTAGTTTGTCGTCCTCGGGCCGCAGTTCATTTTTCTCTACTGCCTCCACGATCCAGCACTTGTGGCGGTCCTCTTCAGTGGAGATGAATCTGAACTTGTCAAAGGATGACATTTGTGATAACGATGGGAGAATCTAGTCACAAACAGGTATGTTGAATAAAAATCTACTTGTCTGAAGAGAAGAAAAGAAGACAAATTTGTGTCTTTCATCACCAATTAGGTTTGTCAATCAGACATTTGAACTTCACACACTCATGGTCTTCTGCTCACAGTCAATGCTGTAAGAAAAATTGTTTTCTCTCCAGTACTGTTGGCCTCCATGACGTAACTAAAGTCAGAATACTCAACATGGGAATACTGACCAACAGTGTCTTGACTTTCTCAAAGTCACTCTCCAGACACACCACACAAACTAAACTTTGGGAAGAAGCTATTTGAAGAAGTAGCAATTATGGTGAGATTTTTATTTTTTTTTCATACTGAAAATGCTTTACAGGCGTGCTTGGTCTTGAAAGGTGTGCATATTTACTGTAGCAATCACCAACCGGAGGTCAACAGATTTACCATGTTAGAGACTTGAGCGTTGGAGGATAGTATCGTCTCTGCAACTGTGTTCAGCCTCGACAGAGATCTTGCATAAAGAACATGTAGAAGAGTATTGAAAACTTTTACCCTGACCAAACAACAAATACCATTTCTTTTGGTGACCACTAGTGGTATACTGATACCAACATCAGTATGGGGTATTGGGTTGATACTGCATGGAGTACTCATACTTGTATATGATCCCCAATACATCCCAGAGAGTATTATGGAATGTCATCCATCAGCAACGTCACAGCAGGTAGACAAGAGAGGACGAGTGAGGTCCGCCGTTTGGAGATTTTCAATACTGATGAGAATGACAAAAGTTTGACAGACTTTAAATTCTGTTCTGCCAAAATATCAAGAGGGAGTGAAAGCTAGTTCATACAACTCAGCAACTTATGGCCCATTCACACCAGCCCTGTTTGATCCGAACCAGAGTCCATTTCAGGAACTTTCAGGGAAAGTCTGCTTTGTTTGAGCGGGTGTGAAAGCTCCCCGGAACCAAAGAGGAGCACGTGAAGAAAGAACAAACCTCACTAATTGGGGGCCTCTCCTCGAAAAAATTTGAAAAAAGTAGAACTTAAATGACCTTCCCGTGGGCTCACCACCTGCAGGAAGGTTCTTAATCAGGTGCGATGTGATCTGGGTGACGGTGCTCAGACTGTCACCCCCGCGACCCGGAAACGGATAAGCGGGAGAAAATGGATGGATGGATAGAACTTAAATGGTGCATTCTAATATAGTCTGGACAACAAGTAATACATTGTGATGTGGTAAATTGTAGGACCACTTGAAATTGAATGAACCAAACACCAAATATGTTATGGAAGAAATTATAATAAGTTAAATTTACACTTAAACGTTTTGCTTTGTTGTGGCACACAGTCTACATGATGAAATTGTTTATAATTTTGCAAGTGCGAACAATTACTACTGAAAAGGACTACAATCGCAACATAAAGTCAATTTTAAGAAAACATTCATACAAAAAAAAAATCCTTTTAATCCTAATAACCACCTTGCTTGGTGGTTTGTGGGGCTGAATTGGAGCCTTTTGCAGGCCGGTTTTGGTCCAATGTGTGACTCCCCCGGTGTAAAGTGAAACTTAGAGGAGTCACAGCAGCTCTGCACTGCGGGCAGGCTGTCCGCTCATGAAGGTGTGTTAACAGTTAAAACCTCTCCGTGAACAATGATTTGTCCGCTCAGTACAGGGTGTCCACTCTTATCAGGTCCCCTCGTCTGAAGTTCCACCGTATTCATATTTTAGATGCCTTTAAGCAAACTGTGCACTATTATTTTGGCCATCTTTTTCAAAAATCAATGGCCGGACGAATACATAAACGCACACCCCTGCTTGCACTCATGCACTGCGCTTCTATTGGTAACTATACGGTATCTTGCGGGCAGATGTGGAGAAGGGAGAGTGGGGTAAGATAAGCCACTTTTCACTTTGGTTGTCTTTGAGGTAAGGAAAAATGACACAGAGAGAGAATGAAAACATACCATTTTTTCAGGATGTCTGTTATCAAATGAAATGATCAGAACACTTCTCTGACAAAGTTGCCCAAAATAACGACTTGTCAAAAAGTTGAACCATCCAAGAGTGAACTGACAATCTAAGTTTTAAAATGTAAATCTTCCAGGTGCTTAAAAACCATGTCTGCTTAACATGGTTATTAGGCACCTGGAAGGGAGTGGGTGTCACGCACGGCTTTAATTTGTTGATTTTTCTTCTGCTTTTAATACAATTCAACCACACATTTTAACCCAGAGACTTTTAGAACATTTTAACCTTAACAATAATCTTGTGGGCTGGATTTTAAACTTTTTAACAAACAGAACACAGAGGGTGAGAGTCAATGGGTTTATATAAGATAAACTGTGCTCCTCCACAGGCTCACCACTAGGGGGTGTGCTCTCACCATTGTTATTTATTCTTTACACTAATATGTTTCAGAACACTTTTAAGGACCGATTTATTCTAAAATATGCCGATGACTTGGTAATTGTGAGCCTGCTACAGTCAAATGAACACAGTCATGGCCCGGTCATTGACAACTTGGTTAGGTGGTGCGAAGCCGCACACCTCCAGCTCAATATATCTAAGACCAAGGACATGGCCATTGACTTCGGGAGAAACACAAACACACCTGAGCCCACTATCATCAAGGGACAAACGATTGAACAAGTACAATCGTATAGATATCTGGGCATTATCATTGACTCAAAGTTAAACTTTAAAGAAAACTGTGAGGCAGTGAACAAGAAGGGACACCAGCGTCTGTTTTGCCTGAGAAACCTGTTCCGTTTCAATGTGGACAAAACCTTGATGACACTATTTTATCGTGGTTTTATCGAATCCGTTTTATCTTTCTCACTGGTGGCTTGGTTTGGAAACGTTCATTTAAAAGGGAGGAACTCTCTCAGTCAATTAATAAAATGGGCCAGTCAGCTGATTGGACAGTCACAGCTGAGCTTACAGTCGCTGTACAACAGGCAGCTCCATCTCTGGAGATGACTCCATCCCCTGGCCAGAGTCAAAGAGGCGTTAGGAGTCAAAGAAAAAAGAATAATAAGAAACATACGAACGACAATAGGGACCTGGCCTGCATCCTGACCTTTCTCTGCTCAGTCCCTAAAAATGTATAACATTAGCGGTAAGCACTAAAGTGTAACACCAGCTTTCATAAAAATCTTATGGAACATTATACAGAAAGTACAACAAGCACGAACACATTATGATACACATTATAAATATAAACTACAGTGAAATCAGTAACATTATTATTAACATCAACATTAACAATTAAAACACCTGAATTGCTAAAATTTATACAAAATACTAAAATACATTATATAACAATACAGTGTACAATTAAAATAGACTCTAATGCTGACACAGCTGGTTTTTCCTAATACGAAACTTTCAGTTTTGAGAAAAAGTGTTCCAGTCCACAGACAGTTTCAGGCTGTCCGGAAGCTGATTCCACAGTTTGATGAGTTTCTTTGAAAAGGCTGTTTGTGCAAAGGTGGAGGATCTTTTGGGGATGGCAGTTTCTGTGAGCCGTTGATGTTCTGGTTGTTTGTTCAGAGTAAAGTTTGATGCATTTTTTCAGTTGCGGCGGAGCAGTATTGTTAACAGTTATGAAGATGGTTTTTAAATTAGTATATATGATTAGATTGTCAAAACTGAATATTTTATATCTGCTAAGAATATTACAGTGATGGTAATGAAGGGGCTTTCTGTCCAGGACCTTTAGTGCTTGATTATAGAGAGATCTCAGTGGTTTGAGTGTCATCTCATTTGCCTGAGACCAACAGGACAAACAATACGTGATGTGTGGAGTGATCATGGCATAAAAGTATGTGAAAGATGCTTCGATGGTCAGACTATTCCTCATGTGTCTAAATGAAGATATATTTTATTTAACTAAATTACATAGTTTTTTCACGTGCTTTTTGAAGCTCAGGGTTTGGTCCAAATATACTCCTAGATATTTCATTTCTGTCACAATGTATATTTTGGTTCCATTAACAGAGATGTTAGGCTTGTTATGTTTATTTGACTTTGCAAAATACATTACAACAGTTTTATTGATGTTTAATGTTAAACAAGACAATTTGAGCCAGTTATTTATTTTGTCCATTGCTGAGGACAATTTAGACGCCACAAGCTCCATATCGCTCCGTATGACGGCAGCATCCGCGTACATAATGATGTCTACATCTTTGCACACAGCTGGGAGATCATTGATATAGCTGCTGAATAACAGGGACTCCAGGATTGGCTCTTGGGGGACCCAAGTTTTGTAGGGCTTCATGGAGGACAGTGCATTATTTATACTCATACATCTACTGCCATGTCTACATAGATCAATTATATTGAGAAAGCTTAGACAGGAGGACACGAAGATCTACCGTGTCAAAGGCTTTACGCAAGTCCAGGAACACAGCACCCAGCTTGGATGGGGGGGCGCTGTCCAAGCTGGCTTTTATGTATTCAATCAGGTAGCAGCAGGCTGCGTCGGTGGAGTGGTTGCGCCAAATTGCATTGGATGCAACAAATGATTACTGTTTAAATGTTCAGTCAGCTGCTCTGCAACGGCTCTCTCAAGAATTTCTGACACCACTGGCAATATACTGTTAGGCCTGGAGGTGCTCATTTCATTTTTGCTTCCAGATTTGTGAATCGGGATTATGACTGCGGCTTTGAAGACACCGGGGAACATCAATTCTCTCATCAATAGATTCATTAATTATCTGTGTAATAGCTGGTGATAGAATCCTCCTGTGGTTTTTCATCAGGTTTTTAATCAATCAAGTCCCCAGTAGTCTTTGGCCTTTGAGTTGGATACAGTTTGTATCATTTTAGCTGTTTTAGAGATGGCACTGTGTTCAAAGCCTCACTATTATGAGTGGAAGGCTGAGATGCTGAGCAAAGATATGGAGCTCCATAGCTGTGTTGAGTAATTTAATTCACTGAGTCTATAAAATAATGTTGAAATAATTTGCAACTAATGACATAATGGTAAGGAGACTTATGAAGCAGATTTTATGATTAAACAGTCTATAGGTTGAAATGTTTTATCACATTCACCTTATCGTGACCACACCAGCCAATGTGACTTCGAGCAACATGGGGTTAAGCATCTTGCCCTTGAATTATTTGACACACATTCAAGGCAAAATGGAAATTGAACCACCAACCTCAGAATTGGAAGATGGGCACGAGCAGTAGCACTTTGCCATAACCTTTACTTAACAGTGAGTAATTAACCATAAACATGTGAAAAACAGAAAAACAAATAAATGTTAGCTCCGGTAGGACTTTTCCACCAAAAAGAACCAGGTTCTAGTTCAGGGCCAGTACCAGAGCCAGTTCTTAAATGAGCACCGCCAAAGAACCGGTTCTTTTTCCACCGTTACCGGAGCCAAGTGAGAGCCACGTCATTGCGTCACTCCAAAACGTGATACGTCACTGATTTCAACAATGTAGTGCTGACAGCGCTCATCCAGGAACCAGGAGACGGACTATATTCATCGGTTTAGTCCTGGTCGCGCCATCTAGTTTGGCCTGAACCTCAGATGCACCAAAGAGCCAGAAAACATTACGTCTCTTCTTGTCTCTGTTGGTGTTTTTTCACGTCCATCTTGTTTTAGACTGGAGCCCCGGAGTGGACATAGAGGGAAACAAAAATAAAAATAACATGTGAATAAGCTTGGGGCTTATTTATCAACATTTGGGCATTACATAGTGAATTTCTGGATGTGTCTGAATCAAATGCTTCAACATGGAGGAATGGAGGTGTAGAATGATAGAACGAAGCTCTACAGCCATTTCTAAAAGCAACCTACGTAAACACACTGATTAAAGTTCTCTTTCACATGAAGCCAGTAAAAGGCTCCTTTTAAGGCAAAAAAATCAAGCTTTCATTTACAGTCGTATGTAGTTTGTTTAGTAGTTACTGATGAACCAAAAGTATTGCTTCATTATAAAGAAGTTCTGTGGGTTAGAAAATAATAGTGGGGCGTCTCATAGCGGAGCGCAACGCCTCCTCATGCAGACCTCAGCCTGCGGTCATAACGCCATACAAGACCTGAAAGTGAAGTTAGTTACAATGATGTTACCATGAAAAGTGGGAGAAAAAAACCACAATGGAAAACTGCTTCTAAATTCTATATCCGACACATCTGACTGACAGCGGCGGAGCACGGCAGGACTCTCGAGAGCCGCGGCTCCGCGATCGCGGATTAAATTATCTTGTTCCCTCGTATTATTAACTTCAGGGAGCGACTTATTATATTGTTCTCACGCGTTATTTTTTATTTTTTTCTCTATAACCACTCTGGGGCTGTAGTTTTCAGAATGCTGGTTCAGAATCTCTTCCGCCTTGTAGTTAGCGATAACACCAGCGATAACTCCGCCCCCACCTGATGACGTGTCCGGCCACGATCTGGCCCCGCTCTGGCCCAGCAACAAAGTGGGGCCAGCGTAGCACCAGTTTAGCCCCTGATAGGCCGGAGCTTTGGCGGTGGAAAGACAAAGAACTGGTGCTAAGTCTGGCTCCGAACTAGCACCTGGTTCTTTCTGGTGGAAAAGCCCCCTAAGTGGGTCCACAACAAAGATGACTGCCGGTCTTAACACACTTCTGAGGACAATGAAGTGACATATCTGGTGTGGAACCCCGCATCTGGATCAAAATAACATTAACATACCTGCAATTGCATACTTACATCCAACAACTGAATGTGTTCTCATGTACTGTAAGTAAAACACACACATACAACCAACAAGCCTGATGTTGAGCAATTGTCACCTCAGTCCAAAAGCCACTCAATAAAATGTCAGTAATTTGGTCCCATCAAAGTAGCTCTTACCCAATAAAGGTTATATTCCAGGTTTTGAGCCCCACAAAGAAAGCAAAACACACGATCGCTCACTCAACGAGAAGATGATCACAGCAAAAGCTATGTGCTGACATTTTTTGTTTCCACTCAGAGTTATTCAGGAATGGAGTTTGACACCCTAGGGTTAAAACAGACATGAAATTAAGGTTAATCCGCAGTGGAACACGTTGGTTACACAAACCCATACACACACTGATGTTACAAAACTAGATTTCAAATGCAAAGCCAGATTTTGTGTGTGTGCGCTTACGTGACCGTGTGTGTTATTTTAGTGTTAGTCACAAACCAAAATGATGATTTAAGAGCATGTAAGTAGATTTCCAATGAGAGTTGTTTTTTACATATGGAGCTGAGGCTGTGCACTGCCACCACACACACACACACACACACACACACACACACACACACACACACACACACACACACACACACACACACACACACACACACACACACACACACACACACACACACACACACACACACACACACACACACACACACACACACACACACACACACAGACCACAAGTCCCACATTGTCAGGGCAGCATCAGTCATATGAATGCTGAGCTACTGAAAAGCAGTATGTGTTTTTTTTTACACCGCCTGCTTTTCTCTCCCATATATTTACACCCACACTGTACCGTATGGTAAACTGCTGTATGATTCACACTGCTCTCGTCTGAGCCCGGCCAGAACTTTCCCATTATTTTTACAGTTTTCCACCTCAGAATCATTCTGGTTGTTTTTGGTCGCCGTGGACGTCAGCAGGACAGATCTGGTAAAGGTTTCCCTTCACGCTTGCTGCATCACACACAGATCACCTCTCTCTCTCCTCTGGTGTCTGTAAACGGCAGGGACGGCCAAATATAGGGCAGCCCTGGTGCGGCTGACTACTACAAAAGGCCAATAAAAAGACTAGATAGATGATGTGAAATATGCCGGTGGACTCGATGACTTGGAAATTGTTGTGGAATCTGCTTCTTGTTTGAATCCCCTTGACTGTGCACAAAGTGAGAGAAATTATACTTGATATATTCATCAATAAAGCTATCTGAAGTCAAGCTAAGGCTGTGTTTCCATGCAGCTGCTTCCATTCACTTTTTCAGTTTGGAAGTAAAAAACAAACAAAAAAAACCCACATCAAAACATCCAGATCGATTTGTGACTAAGTTGGGAAGTTGAGCTGGTGTGTGATGATGCTGGAAAGACATTGGAAACATTATTACTATAAGAAAGAGAGGCAGAATATTAGAAAACATCCGTCAATGTAACCTCAGGTCAGTAATTCCCTACCTGGTGTCTCGTACCACTTAATGGGTGTTTAATAAAGTATGGTAAATGATGATGAGACAAGTTGTTGATATTTGGCACCACTTACACAATAACAGTGCTCGATCATACTGACAACACAACTTTTTGAAAATGGCTCCCAAGGTAAAACTTTTGTAATACGCTTGGTCTCTTTCATGTAAACAGGGGAAAATGCAACTTTTCTGAAACGCTGCTACTGCACATGTGCACCATGGCCATGTAAATAATCCATAGAGTAGATTGACAATAAAAACAATGTTTGCCTCCAGTGTGTCATGACTCCCAGTCCATATTCTCTGGGACTTGGTAGTTTAATAGTGGAGAGTCACCAGTAATAACAATGCAACTTGGTCAGCTCCCATTGTTTATGTTTATAGAGTTTTGCTCTCTGTGTCTTTACAAAAGTAAACAACAGCACCCACTAGTGGCCCAACATGAAAAGTACATTGTTTGAAGAGTTTCAGCAGCTTCTATGTAAACATGTGCGCAGTAACAGTGCTACATAGTTTCCGGCAGTAGCTACAGTGGTTATTCGCACTTGTGAAAGAAAGTTTCATCTTTGGAGCTGGTATAAAAAAGTCACAGATGCAGTGGATCGAAACATCGGTGTCGTGTAAAACGACCTTCACTTTTGTGAATACACTCCTATTCGTTGCTGTCTAAACGGGGCCTTAGTTCCCCAGGAAAACAACTGGTTTCATAAGACCTGAAGACTTCAATTAGACTAAAACCACGACAGTTGTTCAAGTAAACGATCCTAAAATGGTACGCACCAATATCGTTCTCATAAATGGTTATGGTTAGCTGCTATGAAGTACCTCTGTATAATATTAAACACATATTAGATGCTGCCAGTGGATGTAGTGTTGCAGGTTCGTTATCCTCGGCTAACCAGCCAATGAGCCATGAACCAGTCGTGTCTCAACTTTTACTGCTGACACAAATTTCACATTAAAACACGGTTTCAAAACTACTGCAGGTTCCCCATCACTGAGCTGCTGATCAACCCCGACAACAACACTCTCTCCCTGTGTGTGTGTGTGTGTGTGTGTGTGTGTTCCGAGGGTTAACAGCCTGTGGTTTTTCTTGCGTTCACTTGCCTGCAGGGCCAAATCCTCTGGGGTTTGGCTCCGACGTCGTGAAACAGACAATGTGCGGTGCAGAGTTGCTGTGTAATGTGTGTATGCATGCGGTCGGCTCCATAGCCGTACAGAGTAAACAGCAGCTATGCTAATATCATCCATGTGAGCATCCGACTGAGCTACACGAGCAGTGTTTTCTCAGCTGCTGCGGGCTGCCGCAGTCCTGAACGCTGCCCACAATGCGGCCACTGAATTTGTCCTCCTGCTTCACAACAAATGGCAGCTTCAAGGCAGAGCCACTTCTCCGCAGCTGGTCTTGTTCTTGACAAGACTAAAATGTTCTTATACAATATTTGTTTGGACACAGAGGGAAGTAGTAACTTTTATGTGATGGCATTCAATCAAAGAGCACTCACTGATGTTTGCCTTCCACATTCCACTTATCACTTGTCTTCTGGTGTGTGCGCTGTGTGATCCTGCCTTTAGTGCCAGATGTTTTGAATTCAGCCAGTTTGCACACAGGAGCGTAAGGCTAGGTGCACTCGGTGAGTCTGTGGTCACAGTTCCACCTGGAAGGCTTTGGCAGTGAACCAGTGTTTGCTTTGAAAAGCTGAGCAAACACTGTGCAAACTCTACTCAACATTAATGATGTGTTAACTCACACTTCAGGTTTCAGAATGAGCCATCGTGGATATAAGTGACATCTCTGTTCACTTTCTACAGGGTCTTTGAATTCAGTTCCTTTTTTAATTTCTTGTCTTTTTAAAGACAAAAATATAGTAAACTGCGGAACAACATGCAATATAGAATTTGCCTTCACGGCCATTCTTGCACATAAGGGTAGTCATTCAACAACTCCACCACCATCGATCGGAGGTCAGCATTATGTTTTGGCTCTTCAGTTAGGAGAAGGAGGTAACAACAGACATGCTGAGGTAAATCCCTTCCTGGAAGTGAAAAGAAACATGATCTAAAGCTGGACTTTCACAGGAATGACATGAAACTGTTACCCAAGTTTATGACCAGCCACAAGACTTAAGTAATCAGGCTTGTTGTCTGTCCGTCCGTCCATCCATCCATCCATCCATCCATCCATCCATCCATCCATCCATCCATCCATCCATCCATCCATCCATCCATCCATCCATCCATCCATCCATCCATCCATCCATCGTTTTAAACAGTCAGTAGAACCTCTCAGATACATACACGACACATTTCAAGGCGGCCATTGCTGCCAGCTCTTCAGCCATTCAGTTTAAATGAAGCCTGAATATAACAGTGAACTCTGTGTGCTGCAGTGTCTCATTTTCAACGTTTTCCTGAAATCATTTCTATCCCTTCTTAACGTACCAACATGTTATATTTCTGCATATTTAATCCAGCAGTTTTCCACATGAGACTGGCCTCTCTTAGAGTAACTGCCTTGATTTATCGTGACCGTTGCAGGCTGAAAACATTCTCATCTATATCATCTCCACCACATGAGGTGAACATGGTATGATCCCAATTTATCTGAGTCCAAGCCCACACATCTGCAGTGATTGCTGCATGCCAGCCAAAAGTTATAACCACTCTGCTGAACATGCATGAACATGTGCACGGGGTCTGTTTCCAACGGTCTCTGCTCTGAATGGTTTTGTGGGTTTCATCAGTCTGGTTCTCAGTAAAAAGCACATTAATTGAGCAGCTATTTGCCTGATTTTTCAGAAGAAATATGAAACGTAGAAGAAATCATTTTCCTGCGTACCAAATGATAATTTCTTGGAGAGGTCGGTTGAACACCAGGTGCTTGGAACAGCAATCACATCATGAATCAGATAAAGAGTTAATCACTGTTATTCTTTTTATTTCCAAACTTTATGGACTTAAACTTTGGAAATTGAGCACTAATACACCTGAGCCAAAACTTCCCATCACAGCTCTTCATGACTCCCATGAAACCATTGTCGACCCCGTAACGTGAGTCAGTGGGATGAAGGGAAATTCCACGTCAGAGTGTTTCTTGAAGATTCGGCCTTGTCTACGACTTGCCTGCGTAATTGAATTAGGAAGTGGTGGGAATCGTAAGAGCTGCAGAGAGGGTTGTAAGTAAACAGACATGGCCTTTTAATCCCCGCCTGTGTTTGAAGTTCATAAACCCCTCGGGCCTTTTATGAGGTGTAGTTTTCTCCATGTTGTACTGCAGAAGATTGTGTTTCACAAGTGGGGTTAGTTGGTTTATTTTACAACGAGGCATTGAAGGTGGAGGCTGATGAGAAGAGGAGAAAAAAAACAGTTACGAGAGGTGGAAGCATGAGGAGAGAAAAGATAAGAGGAACAGAGTGTTACGGAGGGAAAACTAGAGATAGGGAGAAGTCAACCAAGGTTTAAGTCTGAGTGGGTAGTCACAGTTTGTTTAGGTGGTGGAAGGCTCACTGGGTCAGGGTCACACGTGTGATGCTGGGAAAACACTCCAACTGATGTTTTACTCACAAAACAGACAAGAAATAAATGGTCATTTCGGACCATGAGCTAATGTTTTCCCATAAAGCAATAACTTTGTTTTGGTAAGATGAGCAGATTGAGATCACGGTCTGTGTTTAAACCTTGTGAAATGTACTCTAGATTTTTTTATTCTTCTGACTTTAATAAACAGATATTCAGGGCCTGGTTAACTGACATCCTGTATGAATTGCACTGCATTTAAAGGGGGATCAACTTAGACCACGTTTACATGACAATGTTTTAAGAAAATGGTTCATCTTTGCATTTTTGTTTGAGAAAGGTTTTGAGTTTACATGGCAATGCTTGGAAATCGATGTCCATTTCTAAGGAAATAGCAGATAGACAGAAAAAAACACAACTCTCTTGTGGGGCCACATGTTTGCGCTTTTGTTTGTTTTTGTCAGGAAAACACATATGAACACATAGAACAATACGAACATTAATGATAAGAACACAGACATTCGTATGGATAGACATCTACATCTAGTCCGCATGTGCAGAAGAACTATTTACCACGCCTTTAGTGTGCATACACAGTAGCAGCATTTCAGAAATGTACACAAAGCATTTTTGGAAAGTTGGGTTTTACCCCCGTTTCCACGGAGTCAGATGACGCTTTTCCACTCAGACCAGATCCACTTGACTCGCCTCGCCTTTATTCGACTCGTTTTCTAATACAATATTGTACCGCTGTGGTGTGGGCGGAGTCTGTATCTCCTGATGTGGAGCCAACATGCACTTGGAAGAATGTAGTCTCCACGTTGGATTTCCGCTCAAATTAATAATATTACAAAATGTGGATTGTTACTATCATGCGTTTTAGTCAAGATGTGCTTCACTGTCCGGAAGTTTGGTTTAACTGGTGCCCCTGTTAACTAGTAACTTCTGCCAGCAGCTGTTAGCAGCAGCTGATGTTAAATAAGACAAAGGAATGGTATGATACTTTCAATTTTAATGGAAATGAGGTTAAATGGCGTTCACCAGGACAGCTACGGACTTTGGTCGGGGTTTTAACGTCTGTTGTGACAAGGGATGCTCAAGGAAGCCAGTCACCAGTTAACAGGGAAACCGGTTAATCTGAAACACCGGTGGTATTGGTGGTTGAACAGCTCAGAGACCTTGCGGTACTTGTAGCGGGTAGTTCCGTCTCGCTCCCACTGAATCCTCTGGTCGGCCACCAGACAGAAATGTCTGTACCTCGTCGCTGCTCTATGGGGTTTATTTCTGCGTTTCTATCTTTGTTTGTGAGTATTTTTGTTGTGATCGGGGTGATGGGGAGGTAAAGAGTCGCTTCCTGACTCATCTGTGTCCTCAGCCTGCCGTCTGCCGACATCACATTGTCTACTTGCCTCAGCTCACTTGGAGCCTCGTTCGAAGAGGTACCACGAAAGTACCTGATAGCGGGGCCTAACAAGTAATGGAAAAGCCTAAAAGGCAAGGCCAGCTGAGCTGAGCCGAGTCGGGCCAGTAGGTAATAGTGGCAAATCGCCATGAGTATTGTCAAATAGTTCCACCTTGTGTTTTCCGTGGCTCTGAGCACCGTGTTTTGCAAACAGACGCCAGAAACTCAACAAAAGTATTCCGTTTTGGCCTGAAAATGTAGTGTAACCAGGGCCTCAGATTATGTTCTTTTATTTAACAACTGAGGCTGAAATCCAGCTGTTCAGATTGTATAATATGTAAGGAAACTTCCAAAAGAACAGTAAAGAGAGAGAACTCACTTCAATGAGCTGGTGACGACACGGGGATGTCAGAGTGAAAGGAAACACCATTGAAGCATTGATTCATCACTCACTTTTCCTTGGAACAAATAAGAGGTAAATGACCAGATTGCTTTTGTTCCCACAAATTCTTGAGTAAATGAGTATTTCTTGAAAATTGCTTTGGACTGACTTTGATTTGTGGCTTGAGATTTGATTTGCAGGAACGCCGGGGCGAGTTGGGTTAACGTCAACAATTCAGGCTCCCCGAGCTATAGCTTGGACCGGGTTTTCACTTTCATTTCAATAATTTATCTCTAGATTAGTGTTTGGCGAAATACACTATGTCTATTTGTGGAATATCCCCGTCTTTTTCTCTCTGGTTGTCTCCCTCAGTGTGAGGTCCTGTAGCTCACCGAGCCACATGGAGGATTTACGACAGAGGACTTGAGCCGCATACCTTAGATTTCTCTTCAAACAGTTCCATCTCTACTCCAGTGCAAGCCTTCTATAAATCACCTTGATGAGGGGTAGAAACACTGTTTTTTTCATTTATTTTTCATTTCTTGCAAAAGCTTGAATCAAATTATTATTTTTTTTTTTTTTTGCTGGACAAACCCATGCCCACACATTTTCCCACCACTGTAATTTCAACGCATGAAGGTAGATGGCGTGGTGCATTTGGGAGCAAATTGAACCCTGCGGGGCAAATAAATCCACTCATAGCAACGTTGATGAGGTGTCTCAGTTCGCAACATGAGCTGATATAATGACATCTGAAGAGCCAGTGGCAATGACATAATTCAGAAATGAGCTTGTCACTACTCATAGTGAAATAATGCTGAAATAAAGAGATGGAAGAAGAATTATAAGCATTTTGGGTGTAGAAGGTTCTGCATGAGAGGACTGCCTGAGATTGGTATGATAGGTCTCTATCATGTACTGGTTGAAGGTTTCAGGATTCTCATCAGTGAGACAATAGAAGCTTTCATGTTCTTGACAGGTTTTTAAAAGATACCAAACTTTTCCATCACTTATTGATAGCCTCAGGAATAGTTTAGTAGTGTCAGTTAAGGTTTTTGAAATGGTGTGTGTGTGTGTGTGTGTGTGTGTGTGTGTGTGTGTGTGTGTGTGTGTGTGTGTGTGTGTGTGTGTGTGTGTGTGTGTGTGTGTGTGTGTGTGTCTTGTTTCTCAATTGTCTTTTGACCAAACTGTTTTTTTTAATTGATGTATAAATACTGCAACACTTTCCCCAAATGCAATAGCAATTACACAAAGCGACATTTGCCCACTACCACATTGTATTGTTTGTTCTGTGTCTCATCTTTCCCAATGATTTATAGAGAAGTCCTGCAACACTGCAGATATTCTACAGACACAAAGACAACGTAACAGTTTCTTCACCTCCTGACATAGCCCGATGGACACGCTGAGTTCATGACATTCTAGCCTCTCGTGAAGGATCATACTCTTCCTGATATGAACTGTGAGAGTTTGGTTTTCTCCAATGAACGATGAGTAATAATAATCACTCATATAATAATACTGAGTGATAATATCTTTGATAAAATGTTTGGTCTTCTGCTTGGTCTACAGACAGCTGATCTCATAGTGCAACAAGCAGCCTCAGATTATTTTATTATATTTCTTGATCAAGTGTACTCTTTTTTTTGTTTTGGACTATAAGTCACACTTTGTATAGTCCTGTGGTTGGTCATGCAAATTTATAATAGGAAGCAGCTTGTATCTCAAGACGTAGCAGTACATCTGGAACCACAATGTGTCTCAGTATGACCGCACAACACTGCTTCACTACCACAGAAAAACCTCAATTATTGCTGTATTTGACTGACAGAGCAAGATATGTTTTTTTCCAAAGAGAACAACTCTACATGGCAGAATTCAAGCTAAAAAGCAGAGAAACTGTTACTGTGATGAAGAAAACAAAGAAGGCAAATTGTAGACTAAAAGCATAATGAACAAATTCACCAAAGGTTCTAGAACAGCTGTTACTGGACCAGGATCATCAACGATTATCATCAAACTTTTTTTCTCTTCATGATACATTTCTTTTGACTGACCTCTACATTCTGGTACTTCCAGACCGATAATTTTGCTTTTATCTTATTTAATCCTGAAGGTCTGGACGGTGTATGTAGATGACGTACACAAATGATGTACAGGATATTAGGAGACTTATATTCTTGTGTATTATCATTCAGATCATCTCCACTGATTCAGTGGACAGGAACATCAGGCTGTCAAATGTCATAATTCTGTGTATTTTGCACTTTACAGACTTTTTACCAAACAAGGGCAATAACCTGCGAGGACAGCTGAATAACAGATGTGGATCTACACTTCATGCTCGCCTGTATTGGACCACCAGTAACTTGTCAAACATAAATAAACCTAAAAAAGAAAAACTACATATGTATACTGTATAAATGTAAACCGTGTCTAATACAGTAAGGATTTTATAAAGATCCTTTCAACTGAGTCTCACACCAAGTGTTCCTGAATAATTGTATAATAAATCAGACATTTATTGATATTACAGCGTGTTATTTTCAATTCAATTCAATTCAATTCAATTCAATTCAATTCAACTTTATTTACATAGCACCAAATACAACGCAGTCATTTCTAGGTGCTTTTAACGGAGAGACACCCAACAAATTGTGGGAGAAATACAAACCTTGAATTGGGTAGGGTGTGATTGGGTAGGGCGTGGGGGGTCATGGAGCATGGCAATGTCTTGAAACAGTCCTAACTGTAAGCTTTAGTAAATACAAAAGTCTTGAGTTTGGCCTTAAAAGTAGAGACTGTTTCAGCCTCCCTAACTGAAACTGGGATCTGGTTCCTCATAAGAGGAGCCTGAAAGCTGAAAGTTCTGCCTCCATTCTATTTTTGGAAAACCTAGGAACCTCCAGTAAGCAAGCACTCTGAGAACGAAGTACTCTTCTGGGGAGATATGGGACGAACAGTTCTTTAAGATATGATGGAGCCTGGTTGTTAAGAACTTTATTAGTTAGAAGGAGGATTTTAAATTCTATTCTAGATTTACCAGGGAGCCAATGAAGAGAAGCTAATATTGGAGTGATGTGAACTCTCATGCTGGTTCTTGTCAGGACCCTCGCTGCGGCTCCCAGTGTGTTCTGTTCATTGGGAAACGAGCCCAAATGGCTCTTTCAGTGTTTAAGGTTGCCGACCCTTGATCTAGTGTTACTATAGCTTTAGATCATTTCTCTCTCAGATGTTTTCGGCCAAATATAATAATGTAGCTATATAATAATGTAGCCATATATCATGTTGAGATGTTTTATGAAGAGAAACTTGACTGTAAATGAGAAATAACAACACACCCAAAAGTATGTTTACTAAAACATACACTAAAAATATATTATTTGCCCCCGTACAGTATACTACTTCAGATTTGACAGTATAGAATGATATACAGTATGTGCATCATAGTTTCTACATTCAAAGAAAATGCTTGTGTCACCCCTCAACCATATATTAAATAGGGATGCACAGATACCAAAATACAGGAAGTGTATTATGTTAGATCAACACCACTGGAAGATTGAATCTTCATCATATTGTTTTTATTGGAACAAACAAGCATTAAAGTGCAGGGAAAACACATATTTGACTTTTTCTTTTTTTTAAATCAAATCTGCATTTTTACCCAGTTTCTCCAATGTGTTCTCCAATTATGTTACTTATAATCTTGCTTCCTCTTCCTCCATCGGCGGTCGGTTGCTATGGAAACACTGGCATCACTTATATTTTCTTAGCCTATTAATCACCCCAAACATGTTGTTATGTCTTCACAGTACTTGATAATACATATATAAAACACACTATTAAAATATAGTAAGTCCTCTACCAGCACTTGTTTCTTGTTAACCCTTGATTAGACAATGAAAGCCCTAGAATATTTTAAGGCTTTCAAACACACTTTGTGTCTTTTTTAAAATATTTAATAAAGTTATTAGCAGCAATAAATTGAACAACTGTAATTACATTTCTACCTTTCGAAATGATCTGAAATGTATTGATAGATTTAGGTGGATCCTTGGCTTTTCCATTCTTGTTGTAGTATTTGGGCAAAAAGTGCTCAGAATAGTTTCGAGTTCACATGGCAACGTTTTGAAAACAATGACTCCCAGTCCATATTCTCCTGGGACTTGTTAGTTTTATAGTTGACAGTCACCATAATAACAATCCAACTCCACCACCTGTCCATACGAATGTCCATGTGCTCCCAAATGTTCATGTTTATAGCGTTTTGTTCTCTTTACTGCACTTTGTTGTAATTTGCAGGAAATATAAGGTGCTGTGACCTCATCTTTAATTTTTAATCATCCAGCAATACCGGTGATGCTTCTGATCAAAACTACATGTCAAATAAATTGCTGGTCTCTTTGAAAGACAATAAAAATGCAAAAATGACTAGAAACAATATGTGGATTAATATGGAGGCTGCCCCTGCCCTTACTGACACACACTGCCACCGCTAGGACCCTGGGAATGGGTCTGAAGGCTTGTGTAAACAAGACCCCCCCCCCCCCCCCCCCCCCGCCCCAACACACACACACACACACACACACACACACACACACACAAACAGGGCTCCTATGGGAAACTATTACAATTTAGTATGTACTGTAAAACAGTCAACACTATTAGGGTGGAAATCAGTCAGTCAGAGTTTGAGAAAATTTTGAGACAGGGTGTGTGTGTGTGTGTGTGTGTGTGTGTGTGTGTGTGTGTGTGTGTGTGTGTTTGTGTGTGTGTGTGTGTGTGTGTGTGTGTGTGTGTGAGTGCTCCTCTGCTGCTATCTCTGCTTTGAGGGAGTACCTCCTCTAAGTCCGGCCTCGTTGTTGCCGTGTAGTTGCCCAGGATATTAATCACTGCTTTGCATACGTGTGTGTGTGTGTGTTTGTGTGTGTGTCTGTGTGTGTGTGTTTGAGCTGAAGTGACTTCCCCTGAAGGAAATGACTCGTCAACGTGACCGAGTGTGTGAACTGCGAGGGATTTCCATCTGTGTGTGTGTGTCTTTGTGTACTTTGCATGGTCAGTTACTGAGAACTAAAAGTCTGTTCTCCTTAAATCAGTGTAAAAGTTAGATAACAGCACAAACACAGTGCAGGATATTGTCACCGGCAGTGAGTGAGACTTGACGCACCAAGAAATCACCGAAGTCGCCAACTTTTCTGCTTTCAAAGCAGCTTTCATTGTGTTTTTTATAGGGGTGTGTGTTGTTAGAATACTCTGTGGGTTAAAGATCCTTCTCAACATGCACAGGAATGGAATTATGAAAAAGAAAGAAGTGAAAGAGTTACAGAGGAATGAGGAGGACTGCAAAAATGCAGGTAGAATGAACTCGGTCCAAAATTCCTTTAATACTGTCAGTAGTTTGGAGCATGTATAAACTAGAAAAGTGAGGCAAGTCTCCATTCCACTACAGATTATGATATAGAAAAAATCATGGAAAGACAAACAGAGAGACACAGTCAGGGGAATGAGTCAGGCAATGACATATCAGAGACCCAATACCAGTTCATGCTGAGCCACATGAAGACAAACTAAGCATTTAGTATAATATCTTTTAAGAAACAACAAGATAGGTAGAGTAGCTACAGCTGGAAATACAAGTGAACACAGAATACATTAAGAATAAATATTAGGTACACTCAGAGCTTAAGAAAGTTGATGCAACTTAAGTTTTTATTTGGGGTTGGTTGGGGTGACTTCGGTTGCTTGGGCAGACAAGCTGATTTTCTGTTTATTCGTTGGTTTCTACAACATTTTCAAGTGAAAACCGAAAACTTCCAGACCATTTAGGGTGTCTGTTCACACAATGACTTTATGAAAATGGACCCCAAAGTGAAACTTTTTGGAAATGCTCTGACTCATCTCTGTGGAAATGGTGGAAAACGCAACTTGTTGAAAATGTTTATTTGAAAATAGTATTTATTGGTATTTGCTTTGCATGCGCACCAGCCCCAAAGTAAATAATTGTTCTGCTAATGTGTGAGTAGAGGGACAATAAGAAAAAAGGTTTCCTCCACAGTGGCGTTTCTCCCTGTTTTTATATTCTCCTGGGACTTGGTAGTTTTATAGTTGACTTGCATCCACTCTTGGCCCAACATGAAAACTACATTGTTGTCAGCGTTTCTGCCCTTTGCTTGACTTGTTTCAGAGCCTTCAAACCGACTTGCTCCTCGTGCATCATCAATGCATTAGATTGTTTTTTTGCTGGCATCAATATAAATATACAGTATGCAGTTTTTCATTTAGTAATAATAATTGATAGAATTTTCTGGACTGGATTCATGTTTGTGCAATAGTGATAATCCCTCAACTTTCATGATCAATATCATATATCTTTTGTGGTTGATTTGACAGGATGTCCTTCTGTCTCTGCAATGTCTGCAGCACTCTCTTTGTCACTTCCTGTTCATCATTTCCTGTTTGTCACTTCCTGTATCATTTTGTTTCTCACCTCTTCAATTCGTGTCTCCATTCGCTTGTTGGCTCCTCCTCCTCCTCTGATTATTTGAATGTGTCACTCCCTCCCTGTGCATTTAAACCCCTCTCCCTCATGTGTCAGTTGCCAGTTCGTCTCTTTGCATTCAGACATCCTGTAACTTCCTCATGTTCCCTGTGCTTTCTACGGGTTTTTGGATTCTCGTGTTGCTGACCTCTGCTCATGTTTTTGACGACTCTGTCTGGCTTCACCTGCTACAGATGCACCTGCCTCCTGAGGGAACATACTGAACTCTGCTCCTCCGTCTGCTTTTGGGTCCCATCGTCTGTGTGACACTCGGTTTGGTAGCGAGGTCGTCTCTCAATCAGAAGGGTGCAGGTCCACATGTCGAAGTGAAAGACACTGAGTTCAGGTTCAACTTACTACATGACATTACATGCAGGTCAGGTTCTGATCATTTATGTCAGGACACTGTTAGCTCTCATGTGCTTGGAGCATCACTGAATATGTGGTGCCCACTGTCCAGTTCAATACTAGAAAGCGGTAATGGTCTACTACTTTCATCTCATGAAGATAAGACTTCTGAAAGTTGGAATTTAACGTTCACCCTGTGTGGGTTTTCTCTGCATAATCTGTTTTTATTCCTAAATAAAAATTCAAAAAGCCATATGAGACTGATGGCCTGACCTACAGAAGTCCTGTATAAGTTTATCACTTCAATATTACATGTTCACGCACATAAATGGATTTCTGTTTGTGGGTGATCATCTGATGATGATTCTAGGAGTGATGACAGGTGCAAACAAGATGTAATCAAAAGAGCGTTTTTTGTGCAGTAGGTGCTATTGACAAGGGAAAGATCTACTGGAAATGCTGTTATTTCCATGTTTGTTTGCTTACATTTGCCATGAAGTGATTGGATGGACAAGATGACAGAGAGTTGGACGTGAGGGGTAAGGCAGCTCCAAAAAAAAGGGGAACGAAACACAACGTCGAAGATGATCTCTCATGAAGTCAAAGCTGTGGGCAAATGAACAGCGAATGAAGAGCTTCAGATAAGATTTAAAGACCTGCAACCCAGTACAACACAAAAGATATTTCATAATAAAGTCAGAAAATTTAAGTCATGGTGAGCCGGCTGAAGAAAATAACAGCCTCATCTCTGCTGAAGTCTGAGCCAATCCTTTTGAAATGCATTAAAAACAGGCGAAATCAAAAAGAAGGGAAACATTTTCAGACATTGGTTATTGCACTGCTCCTCCAAGTGTTTTGACTAATCTGCTTAACACAATTCGATATTGTGGGTTATTTCATGATTTCTGTTCAATGACAGCTGTTCCTTTAATGCTGTTACTATGTAGTTGTTTTTAAACCGTATCTTAACATGTTCATTGTGTACAGTGACCTTGGGTATATTATAATTAGAGACCAGGGGCCAGGACCTTATTGTATTTGTAATGTTTTTTATTATCAGGGACCGAGCCCAAAAAGCCTGGACCCGATTGTATTATTCTTTTATCTTTGGCTCTTGACGCCTCATTGAGCCCAAATTTGACGCTCATTAAGACTGCCGAAGAATTTAATGAAACGTAAAAAATAACCCCCAGAGTGCTCTCTAGCACCACCTAGAAGCACTACAACGGCCACCACGGCCCGTAGGAATGTGGTAGAGAGATCAAACCAAAACTCAATTGTTGGTCTCATCAAGACCTAAAAATCACGAACTGATACCCTGGACCTAAATTCAACAGTAAGTCTGCAATTTACCTTTCAATGTAAGATTTTCACCAAAAAAAGGCCCTTGCGCAAACGCTATTACATCTGAGGGAGAATACATTTCACCAACTAAACACGCTCAAATGCTCACTAAATTTGGCACACTGCAGCAGCAGTGTGTAGATCTATACCATCTAGAGATCAAATCAATGACGGCTACATATATACTTGCACCAAGACTCACACAATGTATTGATGCACAAGGAAATAATCTCACAGGAGCTCAATAATTAAAACAATCTTGCTAACCAATGAAAATAATTTTTCAACAGACTGTTTTAATTTAATTTTACATTTGAAAAATAAAGAAATGAAAATATTAGATAAAAATGAATACTAGTACATGGCCGTTTATAACATCGTGAGTTAATTATTGTTTAGTTAGACCTTATTTATATACTAATGTAATTTATTGTATGATATCATTTTATTTTTTGCTTTCACAGGTGCACCAGATGAAGCTCTTGAATATATCAAGGAGTTGGAAGCCAGGCTGGAGAAAGTGGATTTGTCTCCCAAACTTCTTAGTCGCTATGTTGTTTCGGATGAGCTGATCCGGTTCTACACCAAATTCCCATCTGAGAGTGTGTTCCGGATCTTCTGGGAGTCCATAGCATCATCTGCATCCCGCCTCATATACTGGACCACAGCACAGAGAATTGGAGATGAAGCCTTTGCTGAACCCAGCGCTGCCCCAGAATGCCTCTGATTGATGAGTTTTTAATGTTCTCCTTCAGGGTGGCTGTGGGCATGAAGGAGCAGCTTTTTGCTGACATGTTTCAAGTGAGCGTTGCTACTGTCAGCCGAGTGACCATCACCTGGGCCAACTGCCTTTTCATTGTGTTGTCATCCATCAACACGTGGATCAGTCATGAGAAGGTAAAAGCCAGTATGCCTGAGAGATTCTGGAAGTTCTCTCCAAATGTACGTGTCATCTCGGACTGCACAGAGGTTGCTCTGGAGGCTGCATCATCCCTGACATTGCAGTCTGAAACGTTCTCCGCCTACAAGAACCGCACCATTCTGAACGGCTGATCAGAGTTGCCCCTTGATGTTGGTGACATTTGTTGGCTCCATCTTTGACAAAGAAATCACTGGGGTCAGTGGAATCCTTCCTCTGCTGGAGCCAGGAGATGAAGTCATGGCAGATAAGGACTTCCTCATTCAAGAGCTCCTTGATGCAGTTGGAGCTAAACTCACCTTTCCACCTTTTCATCACCGTCAGTTCAGCAAGAAAGAGACCGAGGAGACCCGATCCATTGCTTGTCTGTGGATCATTGTGGAGCGAGCAATTTCCAGAGTCAAGTGCTACCACATCTGGAACTCTCCTGTGCCGCTCACTTTAATAGGAACTGGCAATCAGATCTGGCACAACTGTAGTGTTTTGGCAAATTATCACGGCCCATTCTGTTTGGAAGACTAAATTAATCATTATGTAAATAGTTTTAGTGTTATTAGTTATATAAATGTTTTGAGAGTTGTTATTCTTTAAAATGTATTCAGAAATTTAAACACACGAGCAAAATACTGTACTGTTTTTTTATTCATTTAATTTGTGGATTGATTGAGTTGAATTGCAAGGAAACAAGTTAAATTTACAAGTTCTAGTAAAAACAGAAAATTCTGAAGACCTATTTAAGTTAACATTTTATAACCATACTCTAAATTGATAGTGGATTATACTGCAAATGAATATCCACCAAATCAAAACATGAATGGTTGAAAAATATTTAGATAGTACATCCTTTGCAAAGAACACAGCCATCAAGTTGTAATGTAGATTACCTGATCACCTTGTCATTGTAACCTTGACAAAACAGCATTTTTAAAACAAGTTACAAAACAGCAATTGAAAGAAAATCACAAATAGATTTTTTTCCAAAATCCAACAGGTTCATTTTATTAAAACTAGCACCATTTACACTATTTACACTATTTATAGTGATTCAGACAACTTGAGATTTAATGTTCAAAACACAAAGGGACAAAATGGTCAGTTATACATTTTATTATGATCATTACTGCATTGAAGTAAACACATTGATGAAGGTGTTGAAGTAAAACATGTCCAGTTTTGATTTCATCTGGTGAATGAACGATTCATCACGCCACACTTGCTCAACAGTTATTGTTAGAAATGTGTCAGTGACAATGTGGCACCATTCCAATCCAGTGATTACCAGCTGACCCTGTACCTGCCAATAGTATGTGTGTGAACGTTTGTTTGGTGGACCCCCTGATCATCCGAGCTGCCGTTGTGGCAGCAGAGTCTTCCTCAGCACTTCCTCTGCAAGCATCACAGAAATAGCTAAGCTAACAGTAAGCCTCGGGTGTCGGAGCTGTACCCATGCAGGACATCTGGACTGCTCCCTGGTTCAGGCCTCTATTTCATAAGACGTTTCCAGTGACACTTGCAGAGACTGAAGATGCATAAGTTGACCGTTGTGTGGCCACAAAACACATGTTGGGAGACTGTGCAGCATCAAAGGAAGAGTATGGAAGTCTGGAGCCATGTGGTGCAGCATGATGCCACCGCAGGACTTATCAGGTGGGCACTGGTAAGACATGGGTGAGCCCCGTGGCACAGGCCCAAATTTGGATGGGACCAACTCCAAAGATGAGAGAGAATCTAAAACAAGAGCCATGAATGGTTGGGACTCCAGTTGACATAGTTTTTCTCCTGATGCCAAGATGTCGGGGTCAGGAAGTGGTCATACAAACACATGAGTGACATGATCACAGTAAGTTCTGACAAAGGAAACATTACAAGCATAAAAACATCACCAACTAATACATTATACCTGTGTAAGCTCTGTAGAGGACTGCAGACCACTTTTTCCCACAGTTTTGGGCTTTCGCACAACCACCTCACTGGCAGGTTCAGGATGGATCCTCTTACAAGAAATGAACAAAGAAATATGTCAAATAAACAAATAAATAAAGGGACAGGGGAGCAATTTGTGATTTTTGAGAGTTAAGATTTTTACTTAAGTTGCTAAAACCCCGAAGGATATTGTCATATACTACATGATATTACAGTAGAAAAAAAATGGTTCCACTTTTCCTTTTTTACCTGTGTTCTTGGTCTGTGCCATCTTTGGAGATCACTTGTGCAGGTCAGTGCAGGAGGAAGCGTTGGCAGCTGGAGCTGGGAGTAGTGAGAAGTCTGATAAAGGAGTGCAACTACATGGTTGAAAAAGCCTTTACCTGCTGCACAACTACAGGAATAAACCAACAACTCAGCCTTGTCAACACCCAGTGAGGTCTAAAACAGATTAGTGTTTTTAGCACATATACTGTATGTACATTAATACTTGTTAAAACATAATTAATCAAGCTAAGTTAAGGGTTAAGGTGAACATCTGGCATCATCATCATCATCACTTTCCCATATTATCATAGCAAATACATATCAGAATGTTAAAATAACATTTAAAAGTCTAGTTCATGCCTCTAATAATTACCTCTAATAATTAAGCAGACTAGATGACTTAATCACGATGTTTATGTACATCATATGTTGTAGCTAGCGGTTAGCTCACTGAACTACATCTTTTCTTACCTAGATAGCGGTGGAGATATTCTTCATGGAAGAACTCATACCGCTTTTCAAGTTTATTTGTTTGTGTATTCACCACTGCGATTGCCTCTGCATCAGCAAACAAAAAAGCTGGCAAGTTCAGGAGCACTCGTGAAAAAATAAGGTCCATTTTTAATGAGACCGGCACAAACAGGAAGTGACCTGACTCCTTGAGACGCTACTTCTGGTTGTCGTGAAAAGGTCTATACCATGAAAGTCCTTGTTTATGAGCTAACCTGCTATCATATGCTACATAAACTAGCTACCATGCTAATGTGCGCTCTGTGGAATAGCTAATATGCTAAGGTGCACTTTGTGGAATAGCTAACATCCTAATGTGCACTTGCGAACATGCTAACATGTCAAAGCCTCAAACTCATTCGAAATAAAAGTCTTTGTTTTTGATAATGACAATGTTAACCTTCAAAGTAGATATTAAGTGTTCAGCTAGACTAGGGGTGAGCTGGCTTTCAAAATAAGAGGCTACAATCTTTTCAAAATAAAAGTCCTTGTTTATTTAAAATGACACTACAACCTTAAAAAAATGGATATTTAGGGATTAGATAGATTAGAGTTTGGTTGGCTTTTAATGATAATGCTTTTAAATGTTTTTTTAGTGCTAGGCTAGGCTAGTTAGCATAGCAGATTAGCATGTGAGATAAGACCAGATTCCAGGTCAGGGACACCTGGAGAGTAACCTGTCATTTTCAGGTAGATAACAAGTACTAGCCTAGCAAACAAAGTTTGTTCAATTGAGCTTATATTAGGGGGATGGTCTAAAGGAGGGGCGAGGGTTACAGATCACTAGCTAATTAGCCAGGTCCCGCCCACTTTTGACCCCACCCTAGGGTTAGGGTTACAGGACCAACCCATAACTGAAAGTGGCTTGCTTTGCTTTATCTAAACACAACCCCGACCATTCCCGCCCACTATAGTAGATCCTTATCGCTGGAAACCAGAAAAATTTGGGTTTGGGTTGGGGTTAGTTGGTGGCTTAGTTTAGTTGACTTTCAAAATAAAAGTCCTTTTTTGTTAAAACCTTCAAAATGTATATTTTATCAATATTTAAAGAGGGTAGAGGCCATGATTGGGCTGACCCCGATGGGCCAGAGTGCGAGGTCCGGATCAAGGCTGCTTGCACCTTTAATAATTATTATTATTATCATTATAATCGTCATTATCATTATCATTACTATTATCACCAGATCACCTTCCGCAATATCAAGTCCCACACAAAAGCTAGCAATCATGAAAGAATCATGGCGATATCATTGTTCTTGGCTCTAAATTGGTGGTTGTACATCACACTGTGAGACAAGATCAACGACGGCCGTTGTTATGTTCTTTTGCGACCAAAGACAACCCAACCAAAATTTTGACAGTGTCAGAAATTTGACGTCAACTAACTAAACTGGTCCAAATCCATATGGTGTGAATTTTCTAAGATAATTTGGCTGTACCAATAAATGGCAATGTAAAATGCTAGTAGATGCTAATAAGTACTTACGTCAAGCCCCCTTTGCAAAATCGTCATACCAAGTTGGCCTCTCTTTCCGAGCCACAGCCTTGTCCATATTCTCCTTGTTCTTCTATTATTGTTTTTCTCTCCAAACACATAAACATGACAACTGCGAGGGCTTCGTTTATGTTTAGGAGGTGTTATTATTGCGCAAGGCTGGGATTCCATCGTGCAATGTGCACACAGCAAACTTTATGTCGAGGCCTAAAGTTTGTTTAACTGTGAACTTATAAGATTTTTAAAATCTTATCAGTCTGATGGAGCCTTTATACACGCAAACCTTGAGTAGATTTGGCCCAAAAGTACGTGATTGTCTCGTTTGCCCAGTGCTAGCAGGGAAAGGTTCCAGCACCCTATGAACCTTGGATCAGGTGGGTATAGATGATTAAACAAGGTTTGAAGCTGACTTCCGTCTTTTATGTCTTCACCCTTACAATATTCACTGCTTGATTCTGATAGATTAAACCCCGACACGCTTTATAGTATTAGAGCACGACCCTGAAGCGAACGACCTGCATTGCCACGTACTGTACGTCTCAGAAGAGAGAGAGAGAAAAAAAGAACTCAAATGGAGAACAAGCAGATGGTTTTGCTAAGATTCAAACAATAAAATATCTGTTGTTTATCACAGGTCAACATATGTGTGAAATTCCTCACATAATTCAGCTTCATCGCCTGATCAGACCGAAACTTCCAAAAGCACACTTGCAGCCTGGTATGTGCTTGTCCAAGGATACTGAGAAGCTTTAAGTGCTTTCACTCTTCCCTTCTCTATTCACACCTCCTCCGTCTCTGTCCAGCCGCCTTTCATGGACAATAGGATCCAGCTGTGAGCTTGTAAAGCCCTCCGGAACGTCACTAAAGAGGCAGCGCGGCTGGCAAATGGCTTCAATTAGCCTGTCACATGCTAATAAAGCTAGTTACAATGAGGGACCGCGAGCCAAGTCGTGCACATTGACACACACAAGTGGAAACGCCAAGAGAAAAACACAAAGTCGGCAGTTGGAGGATACACACAGCAATATGCAGGCCTTCTGGGAGTCTCCCTCTAATCACACACTCCAAACAAACACACGCACTCCACATGATATACATGCTAATGCACGCAGACGGTACACACATAAAAGTGCAACACGCATCTGCAGACAATTATTGTGGAGCAGTGACAGCGCCAAGTGCGTCCTGTCAATGGGATGTCCCGGTTCCTGCTTTCACTTGGTAACACTCAGTGTGACTGAAACCATCCGGCAGCCACGATCACGTACACACGCACGCACACACTCACACACACCTCTGGTGCTTCATTGATGGGGCCTTCTCATTAACAGAGAGCAATTTCAAGCACCTTCACCACTAATTATCAAACCCCGTGATTCCCAACCATCAACATGCTACCAACATGATGTTTCTCTATTCGTGTTGTTTTCTGTGTAGAAAACCACCTAAATTGGTGTTCTTATCTCCCCACTCCTGGCAATAAGGGTGATAACATTACCTTGAATGTTAATCTATACCTTAATCCTAACCCAAACTCAATAGTAAACCTGAGCTGCAGTTTCAGTATTTGAACTGTCTTGTCAACCAGTTTGAAAGGTTTACATGGATTTTGAACCAATGACATGTTTTCATAGCTTTTGGGGATATTGCATTGAATGTGTTGAATTCATTTCCTCCAGGCTCACTGCAGAGTCAGGCGACATGTCCGTGTACTCAATATTTTTAATGTTTATAGCATATTGTTCTATTCACGCATGTGTGTGTGTGTGTGTGCGGTTTTACTACAAAAACAAACAACAGCGCCAATTTGTGGCCTGGCTACATCGTTTTCTGTGTTTCTGCAGTTGCCGTGTAAACGGACACCGTTTTCAGAAGGTTGCTGTGTAAACGAGAAAACATTTTTCCACTCTCATCCCGTTTGGTTCACAGACTATGGTTGGTCCAGAACAATTGGTGAATTGTTAAAATCAGTCATACATGTGTTGACTGAAGAACTGGACAAATCTTTCTTGGCTAACGTTGTCCTTCGCAAATAGACATTTTTCCAGACTTTCTGGTGCTAGAAGGGGGAATTCCTTTTCATTATTACTTCTAAAAGGTGATTTATAGTACTCGCTACAGTAAGTATCCGGCACAACGATTTGCACATCTCCGATAATATGGATGACTGTGCAGGACTGTGCAGGACGGCACCGATACCCGAATTTTTGATGGCGTGTGCTCTTCACTCAAAATTTAACAGCTTCCCCCAAAAGGTGCAGCTTTACTACACCAACATCTGGCTGACATGTGGAGTTTCTTAACACTCCCCATAACGTAGAAAAGCGGAACAATCACAGCCCCCATGGTCGCATACTTCCTCTTGCATTCTGTGTCATGTCAATTATGTAGATAGTGGCTGTTGGAGGTGGTTCAGGGCAATGCATAGCCTTCAACTACTGTTTGCGTATGGAGTATATATTAGGCCTAATGAAGTTAACCCCTTTCAAACACCATCATGTTCATGACATTTCTTTGAGAACCTCACACTGATCGATTCAATTCAATTCAATTCAACTTTATTAATGTAGCACCAAATACAACAAATTTATTTCAGGGCACTTTTACAGAGAAAATGCAAGTCTTCTCTCAAATTGACATTACTGATATTGTAATCAGTTTTAAGAAATAATTGTTTTTGTTACTTCAGTTGTAGAAGGTTTGCTTGTATCATGTACAGGGTTTGGCAAAATAAATTTAATGTAAGCCTGAACCCTTTGGTCACAAATTATGTTGTCTTATTGACAAAATAACTTGACAGAAATGTTTTCTTTTTCTGTTTTTTGTTGTATTGTGGATCTGTTTTCCCAAAGAAACATACCAATACCCGGTACTACTAAAACCCAACAAATGCACATGAGCAACCATGGGAAGAAAAAAACTCTTTCCTGCAGAACCAGGCTCAAGAGGGGGTGGCTTTCCAACCAGTGTCCTAAATTCTCTTTATTTCAAAATGTCTTTGTTTTTTCAGTCGTTGTAACTTAACGGTTTTAGACAGTTTTAACTCATTTCCCTATGTGGCAAGCTTTACTTTGAATTGCAAGTGTAAATAGTTAAATATTAAATACGGGATTTAAAGCACAGTCCCAGCCAGAAAAATATCCTCTTTAAGGAATAAGATGAAATAATCACGCCTTTTTTCTCTTTTGTTTTCTGTTCTGTTTCATGCCCTGTCGGTCAGGAAACAGGAAGTAGGGAGTATCCTGATGTCTTTCCACCACCGATTGGTTCCCATTGTCCAGACTGGTGACATCACCTGATGAAATGTGGTTGGCAGTGATCAGTTATCAGGGGTGGACAAATAGGGTTTGTAAGATGAGGGCACGAAGGAGAACCAAGACTTATATGGAAAAAACCTCTTTATTCGTTCAATGTGTATTTTCAGAATATCTAACAGACATTGTTATGTCATGTAGCACCACGGCACACCCAGTATTATAGATCCGTATGAATTAACAGACATAGAACTTGAACGCTGGAACGGCAGGGTTGGTTTAACCGGTAGTTACCACAAAGGGATACATAAATTTCTTATTCTATGTGTTTGAATGATTGGACCTAGAAAACCCATTTTTTTCCTTTTTTTTGAAGAAAAGCAAAGATTGGCCTGAAAGATGAATTGATGTGTTTTTTGAAAATATACCTGATATACTTTTTGTTTTCCCTAAACTCAGACTAACTGTCATTTCAAGTAAACCAGCCCCAAAACACATTCATTTTCTTAAAGGGACTTAATGAAGCATCTGCTTGTTTTTGTTTATGAGTATGTTAATTTAAAGAGTCTTAATAAGTGCTCTATATTCACTAGCTGTTTAAAAGAACGAGAATGTTTCATAGCCCGGGGATAATAATGAAGAGCCCCACCTAAGAAATGTATCACCAGCCCCATATATATATATATATATATATCAGTGACAGGCCGTCAAGGTGCAAGGCCTTTTCTGCAGGCCTAAGAAAAAGATCTGAATCACAGACTGATGTTGATCATATTTTGTCCATGAATACTTATAAAATAATTCTAAACTGTCTGTTTGCGTCCTCTCATAGCTTCTCCCCCGGCTGCGCTGCGTCCAGATATGTCCTTCCATATTAAAGCTTTTAACCAATCACATGTTGCCAGGGTAAAGAAATCTACCTGATTCAATTCTGCAGGCGTCTGCAGTGTAAAACAAGTGTCGGTGACGCTGCTGCTTCAACCAATCAGATTTTGATATTGGTGCAATTTACTTGTGCTCACTACAAACTCCATGGCAGGATTCAGGATTATGTTATTTGCCATTATATTATTTTCAAAACCACGAAAAGCTGACGTTTGTCACCCTCCTCAACCCCGAGACGTTTTGTGAATAGCAGCCGCTTATTTATGCAGCTGCAGCAGAAGGTGAGACATGAACTTGGATTTTTTTCATTAGTAAAGGTATTTATTCTGGCTACACGAATATCTCTCTGTGATGCAACGGCTCTTATACTGCATTTCTGCATGGTAACATAGTTTTCGTTGACATAAAAAAGTGATTGAGGGGTGGATTGAGTCAGACGAGCACCAGTGAAGGCCTAGGTCTGAAATGCACGGCCGCCACTGATATATGTATATATATATATATATATATATATATATATATATATATATATATATATATATATATATATATATATATATATATATATATATATATATATTATTTATAAAAAAATTTTTTAAGAACAACACAGATTTGTTCCTTGAATATGGATGGATTTGATTTTGTTCTTGATTTCTGTTAGAATAAACATGCACATTTTTCTCTCCCAAAATCCCTCATAGTTACTTTGAAATATAGATCTTGGTCATTATTGTAATTATTTGTGATGTCAAGTCACTTTCTCAATCGCATATAATCTAGATCTGACTTTCATATCCCCCTTCCATACATCTTATTCACGTTTATTCACACAAAGGTCACGAGGGGCTCAGTTTGATCCACCCAGCTGCCCCAACCTTGTCTAAACAGTTTCTTTCTCCTTTTATTTGACGCGCTATATCTTATTGTCTTGTTATACTTTATATGACCACTAGAGGTCACAGGACACAGTATAGAGGAGCTTCCTGTGTGTTATAAAAGTCAGGTCAAGTGAATACAATTATAATAAAATAACGTATAATCCCTGAACAGTCACAATATGTATTCCTCCTGATGTTTTAACACAATATTAATAATTAGATTCATTCAGCAAGTTTTCTTGTCATCGTTACTTAGTGCCTTAATAGGGGGACCAGGATTATATGAAAAGCATAATTATGGAATAAAAGTAATAAAAAAAAAGTGAGATTTTATGAGTTGAGTTAAAGATGAGTTAATCTGGCCGAGCAGCCCCACAAATACAGCAAGTTACTTCCTCTACTTTTGTCATACTGAAAAACAACAATGCTGCTGAAATAAATCAAGAGACATGAAGACTGTTTTTGAAAATGTTTGAAATAAGCAATTATCAGCAACTTTAACTGTTTATCAGAATTTAGCTGCTTTTCTGTTGATTTAAGCTGCCAACGTCATATTTTGTCAAAATCTACATTAGTTGTTGCTCTATATTTGTTCTCCACCAGTAAGACAATGAGAGCATATTGTTGATGTTCAACGCCACTCAGTGTTAATATTTATTCATTGCGTTTGCCATGGTGAAGGCCGATGGACAATGGGCTCTTGCTGGATTTGATAGCTGTGTTTAATGTTAAAACTTCTGCTTCCGGCTAAAACAATTGCTGCGAAAGAGCTGACAAAGCAAGGAATGAAGCAAAACAGTGAAACGATTTTGCTAGAAATTTCAAATAGTGGCAGGATTCATTTACACTTTTGTATAAAATGTAGAGCTCCTGCATCGTCATTTGACACTGAGCATATATGCAGTCCATTTCAACTTAAGTTACTGTACTTTAAGTGTTTACTGAATGTGCTCTTCTGCACTGGAACATGACACTGTTGCCCTCCATCTGCAGGGCGTCCATGCACAGACGCTGCTCTGTAACAGGAGGACGTAGGGAAGGTGAGTGGAATGTTTCCGTTGGCAGTAAACTCACAAATAACTTATTTTTTGTTGCCTGTCAGATGCAATGAGATACAGGCACCTCGAACTGGGTGCATGTGTAGCCTACACAAGACACACACACACACACACACACACACACACACACACACACACACACACACACACACACACACACACACACACACCCTGCAGTGACCTGTGGATCCCAGCAGATATAAAGATGCAGGGGAGGATGTGCAATTTTATCCCGGCCAGGAAGGAAGACACAGTCCCTAAGAGGCAATAAGACATCATGAAGAGCAGTTGATGGTTGGAATCCAGCAGCTCCTCTTGCTCGCTCATGCTGACACTCTTCCCCTCTCAAGCCTCGACTCGCCTGTGGATGTGTTGCTTGGCGAGTGCTGCCGTGCAGAGAGACTGATTGCAGAATCGAGTGATGATAAATAACGCTAATGAACTGAGAGGTTACGGAGTACACAAACCGAGGAAGGCAGAAGGCGACAAGAAGAGCGGGGAAATGAAGTGGACACGCACGCACGCACGCACACACACACCCACACACACACACCCACACACACACACACACACACACACACTGCCACTTTTCAAACAAATACATCAGTGCAGCTCTGATCCAGGCCAATGGGATCAGTTGTTTTGCCGGATGACTATTAAGCTATTAAATTCATGAAAAGGAAATGCGAGGCGTTAAGGCACTTTAATAGAAAGAATTCAACATGAGAAAGCAGAGGAGGCGGTGGTAAAGAAACTCAGAGATCCAGACTTTCCAGTTCATAGTTCAGAAAAACTGTTCAGAAAGCTCTTTCTTCAGTAGCCTGTCCCAAAAGAAAAGCAAGTTCAATAATAACCAACAAAGTTTTTAATCATCTTAATTCAAAATGAAAACCTTTCTTTCAGTAATTTTAGTTTTTTTGGAATGGACTCAGTGGTTTGTTTCATGCACAACAAATAGGACATAAAATCGATCTCTTGCTGAAATGTAACTTTCGAATGCTGATCCAAATGTGAGTGTCCTGTTTTCATTCTTATACGTGCAACCACAAAACCCTCTGAGGTTTTGAGCCTCCTCTGTCCTCAATCTAATGAAATCTGTGATGGATGCTCACCCAATGTAAACTTCAGCCAGCCTGTACAATCACCCCCAACAAGTTGATGGAACCTCATAACAGACTTCAAGTAAAATACAGTTTCTTTGTTCTTAGTCTGTAATGATGCAATCAGAGATTTCTGACACCCACCAAAGGTTGACCTGGACTCAGAAAAAAAAGGTTTCTAGATCACCTCCAAAATTGAATGGTACCTTCCATGGCCGAATATCTGTCTGTGGTCAACATTTCCACAAAGTCCTTGCAGTAGTTTTGATGTAATCTTGCTAACAGTCATACAGACAGATAACATGCCAATGAATTTATTGTCCTTGGTGGCCATAATAACTCTCTTGATACATTATTTTTCTTTCTGACTGATTCATCTTTCTCTTTAGCCTGACGTGCTAAAAAAATGTTTTTTAAAGAAATGATCCACTCTTAATGTAAATGATTAAAAATAGAAGTTGTGTGACATAAGTGAATGAAATGCGCCTCGCCAATTTTTAACACATTATAAAAGTTTCACCCCGTAAAACCAAGAGGGCTTCCTGACCCCTCTTTAATCATAGGCCACCCCTATGGGGGTCTGGCCTCCCTGGTTGGGAATCACTGGTGTAGGCACTACAAAAGCATCCGAAACCCAGTTTTAGTTTGAAAACCACCAGTTGAAAATGACTTCCCCATCTTATACTTTGGATAACGCCACTTTTCACTTATGACTATGAATCTATTGATTCCGAGCCGGACTATAGAGGAAAATGATGGATTACTTTATGACGGGTGGATCGATTGCCTTGTTGACTCTAACACGCTCTAACAGGCTCATCATTCACTGGAGGCCGCAGCTGATTCGGGCATGTGAATGGTTCTGTGGTGTCGGGTGTGTTTGTAGGACTGTTTACCTGAATACCACAGGAGCTCCCAATACAGGGACATATGACTGGGAAACACACACACACACACACACACACACACACACACACACACACACACACACACACACACACACACACACACACACACACACACACACACACACACACACACATTTCTTATATAAATTCTGATCCTCAGGAGTCAGGGGAGATTTGGGAAGCATTCAGGCTTGTGCAGCAGCTTTTATCCTCCCGTGTTTGACCAGGTCCTTTTAAACAAATCCATTAGGACCAGGCGCCACTTGGTTAGACTGCCCAACGTGGGCAGGCAGATGGCCTGGCAAACTTTTCAAGCACACACACACACACACACACACACACACACACACACACACACACACACACACACACACACACACACACACACACACACACACACACACACACACACACACACACACACACACACACACACACACACACACACACACACACACACACACAAGCAAGCCCCCACAGGTAGTGATGATCCAGAACCAGCAGGGGTGTCGGTCGGAATAATTTCTTAGGGTGGAAGCAGCAGGTCAGAGAGGGAAGATCAACAAGGAGAAAATGCCAGGAGAGGAGACTTTCTCATGGAGAAATACTACAAAACACTCTGACTCACTCGACCAACAGAAACCTCCAAACACGACCAAATCCAGCTAATACACTCCAGCTAACATGTTATCCCGTTTTGGTAAAAGCCAATAGATGAAATACCTGCTTTCCAGGTCATTGCTCATCTTTATTTCTGTGAAAAACTACTGAATATCTTTCATGACCTCAAAGAAGTTATCCAATGTTCTACTTGATGTTGGACATTATGAAACTTTTCCTCTGGAGAGATGCCATTCTTCAAATTTAGGCAGTATGTTACAGGTCACAAACATCTCAGTTGGCAATTCTGAAAATGAATACCATTAGCCTTAAAAGGGATTTCTCGGGACTTTTCTGTAGAGTTATGACATATTGGGAATTTTACTCTTTCTGTTTTTAAAACCAATTCAAATAAACCAGCACATTATTGTTCGAATAAACCACATGTGACCCTGTCTGATAGTGCAATCTGAGAGCAGGTCATTACAGATGGAGTAAAGCTCAGGACTGTACAATCCAGTTTATAGAAATGTTGGCATTAAGCGTTTCCATGAGACGTATTGCATCCCTGAAGAGAATGTGTGTTTCATATTTCTCAATGCTGGTGACTGTATTTCAACAACAATAAACCCATAAAAATTGTGGTTTGATTTTTGGCACTAACACATGGTTTTTTATAAGATTGTGGTTTATTCAAGATTTATGTAGACCTTTGCACTTTCACATATTCATTGAGTGACCCCAAACCACCTTCTAACAGATATTTGGTCCTACAGAGGTTCTTCATAACATTATAAACACATGCCAAGGACATTGTCAGCTTCATTATTCTTCCAAAAGCAATACAAACCAAAAGAAACAAATAGACCTCTGAAGATGTGCTGCGGTATCTGGCACCTACATGTCAGCTGCAGTTCTTTTAATCCTAAAGGCTGTGAATTCAAGTCATCATGAACTTTATGTGTTAGTCCAGAATATCTCACAGACGCTCAATTGGACTGGAGTTTGAGGAATTTGGAGGCCAATTCAAGACTGAAAGTGGTTGTTATGTTCATTACCCATCCCTGAACATTCTGTCTTTGTGGCAGGGTCACATTATCCTGCCAGCAGAGACCACTGCCATCAGGGAATACTGTTTCCACGGTCTGCCACAATGCTTTGGTTGATGCTCTATGTTGAGAAACATATGTATAGACGGCTGGACCTGCTGAACAGCAGAGCATCACTCAAACGTCACGCTGCCTCGCCTGCTGGCCATAGTTCATCCTGATGCAGTGTGTTCTCCAAGTAATCAAGTCAACCGTCCATTGTCCATGGTCCAGACTGGATGCTTGCATGTCCTAGCAGTGGTGAGAAAGGGTCAACAGTGTCGCCCTGGCTCTTCCAAAGCCATACAGATTCACACTCAACCAACTGTGATGTACTGATCTACAGTTTTGCAGTTGGATCAGATCACATGGGTCAACCTTTATAGCCCATGTACACCACTGCAGAACCATCTTCAGATCAGTGTGACAGACCATAGAGCTGGTGGTACACCTGAGGAAGAATTACGTCTCGAAGACCTCAGTTTCCATCCAGGGAGTCAACGTGGACATTGTGGAGGAGTATGTGTCTGGGGAGCATATTTACAATAAACTGGACTGTGTGAGGAACACTGAAGTCCTCTACAGGCCAGAGCTGTCTGAGGTCCTTCACTATAGAGGCTGTTTATGTAGTCTATGATGTACTAGGAGCTCCATCTTGAACAATGTCTCTAACCCCTCCAAGATATCCTGGTCAACAGTTTTGCTATCTCCTCATCTTGTTGAGCGTTATCTGCCACCTGACTAGAAATACTATAAAACTTCCATCCATTTTCTCCCGCTTATCTGTTTCCGGGTCGTGGGGGTGGCAGTCTGAGCACTGTCACCCAGATCACATAGCACCGATTAAGAACCTTTCCACCACGGGAAGGTGGCGCTCGGCGTGGGACATGAACCCACTACCTTGAGATTGTGAGTCTCACGTTCTACCAACTGAGCTAGCCGGATGCACCATAAAACTTAATAATGCAAATCAATTTCTTTTCTCAACAATGCAATACACCATTCATTACACTTTCCAAACACTACCAAGCTGGACAATAAAGTCTGTTTCTTTATGGTTTGCAGTATTTGGTATTCCCAGGCCATTCCAAACCAACTGGGTTAAAGACACAATGACCAAATCATATCCCAACCCATATTGTAGACCTCATTCTTTGACAGACATTTAGAAATTATTTTCATTATTCTGTACAACTATTAAGTCATCCATTGGTATCTACACTGTAAGTGCTGTACTGCATTATGAACTGATTGTGAAGGACGATCGGTTTCATCAGTTTTCTCTGCTGTCGTTTAACTGGTCCAATCGTAAGAAGGCTTAACTCATATCTCACAAAAAAACATCTGTCCTGATGGCTGTTCAAGCAGGTTACCTGGCTACAGCAGTGGGAATCTCGCGGGACAATGGCGGTGTACGGGAGTGTGAGGTTGGCTCAGTGAGGGGTTTCAGAGTCCACGACTTCACACCAGACATTTATGACCTTGTCGTGTGGGCTCTTTTGTATTCAGCTAGAATTTATGGCTGAGTGCGGGTGGACAGCTGGGCTTGACACTGCGGTCACACAAGGCCAAAAAGAAAACACAGGTCCATTCACAAAAATCCCATTCAAGAGTGACCCATGAGGAGCTCAGTGACCGAAGTCAGAAACGACCGAGCCAATCAGCAGAGACCAGAGTCAAAACACAGTAATATACTGAACCTTCTCAGAAATATGAAACCTTCTACCAACAAGTGGAGTTTATTTTTATTTCCAGTCATAAATAGATAGGTACAAACCCTCTGCACCTACAATTAACTCTGCACATTTGCTGTACATGAATTTATGACTGTTAACGTCTACTTATTGCAGACAGGGCAGTGCTAATACTTTATTACTGTGTTTTAATTTCAACAAAAATGTCTGTACTTTTTATATATTTTATCAAGACTGGCTTAACGTAAAACACACAACAACACAAAGATAGAAAGTCATCTTGGACAGAAAAAGTCGAGTCGTCATATTTGTATATCTTAATCAGAATCAAAATTAGAAAGATATGCATTGGCATTTGTGTTCAGCATACAAGGAGTTCTTAGAAGTTTTATTGGCAGCATTAGTTAAAAAAGTAAAGATAAAAATATACACTTACATAGAGTCATAGAACATTTACATTTACTCATATTGACAAACAGTATAACAACAGCAAACATACAAATAACAAAAATAATTGAAGTTTTTCAACAAATGTACACGTGACACAGATACATCTCAAAAAATCTGAATATCACAAAAAAGTTTGATATATTTTGTCACTCATTTCAGAAAGTGAAACACAAATATCACATAGATTCATTACACATAGAATGAATAGTACAAGCCTTTACTTCTTGAAATCTGGATGATTGTGGCTCACAGATAATGAGAACCTAAAATTCACTGTCTCAGAAATGTAGAGTACTGTGAAAAAGTTCAAGATTGGAAAGTCATGGTGTCACAGCATGATCAGCTAATTAACTCCAAACACCTGCAAAGGTTTCTTGAACCTTTAAATGTTCTCAGTCTGTTCTCAGTCTGGGTTGAAGTTGACTTTTACTGCTCTAAGTGTATTCTGTGCTGCCACTGTATTGTTGTATTTATAATTGTATTTTTATATTGTTGAACAGCACTTTGGTCAACTGAGTTGTTTTTAATAGTGCTTTATAAATAAATTGGATTGGAAATTGGATTGGGTCTGTATGCTACACAATCATGGGAAGACTGCTGGCCTCACAGCAGGAGGGTTAAGAGGTGGAGACTTTTTGCTGTTCGTTGTTGGGGGATAAAAGGAGGGAAACAGGTGAGTTTGTGCAAACATGCTGATGGCTGCAGAAGCCTGATGTCCTGAAAGGTTACACACTTTTGATGATGATTTTAGCAGGATTTCAGATTTTTCATGTGAAAACTCTCCACAGGAAAGACCCTCAATTGTGGTTTCGAGCCTGCGATATCCTCACTGGGAAGTGATGGTGTTAACCACTACACCACCTCACAGCATTTTATTTTATTTCAAATCATGAAGAGTTTGAAGTTCTCGACATCTACAGACAATCAGGTTAAAAGATTTCAATGCACACTAATGAAAGTCTGATCTTGATTTGATGATACATTCTGTCTTGAACTTGAATTAATTTATTATAATGAATTTTATTCGGCTGGCCTCATAGAATGCAATAAGTTAATTGTTTTTGTCCAATATTTGGTGTTTTTGTGCATTTTATCAATCAACAAATGGAAAAACATGAAGTTACATGACACAAATCTATTATTTGATAAACATCTTACAAAAAAGCAAGAGCAAGTGGATGTATAAAATATATTTTCATACATTTGTAGAATAATAGGAGTGAAGGCGCATACAATTTTGACAAATACATAAAAGAAGAAACTCTTTCAGGTTTTCTAACTTATGAATAAATTGCTCAAAAACATCACATGTGGCGATCGACTTTTGAAACTACCTTGAACACACACACACACACACACACACACACACACACACACACACACACACTAAAGGACACTATAGGGTTATGGTCAGTGAGTTTAATATGACTCCAGGAAGGTGCACGCTGGAGAAAAGGCTGTATTGTGCTTTCGTCCTGAGCAAACACACTTTTCCCACAGAGCTAAAACACACACCGATGCACACACACTCACACTCACACACACACACACTTGCACACTCCTGCTTACGGTTTTCCCACAGTGCTCGGCACTCCCGGGGGAGTAAATTGCCGTAATCCAGAGCAGCGAATTCAGATGCAGCAATTACACCACAGTGAACAGCTTGGGAACACACACACACACATACAACCACACACACACACACACACACACACACACACACACACACACACACACACACACTTTTTACATGTGTACAGAAGACTCATTTTTATAGTCTTTGCTATCTCCACATTTTGACCTGCTAATTCACAACTAAATGCACCTTACACACACACACACACACACACACACACACACACACACACACACACACACACACACACACACACACACACACACACACACACACACACACACACACACACACACACACAAACACTGTGCTGAGCAGCCATCCGCCTGTCAACACTGGAGCAAATTAACTGACATCAAACACCGGTGAGCACAGGCTTAGACATGTAGGGGACACAGTCTCAGTGGGAGGAAAAAGCGGAGGAGGAGGAGGAGGAGGAGGAGGAGGAGAAGGAGAAGAGGTAAGTGGAGGATGTGGGGGTGGAAAATGGATGAGGGAAATTAGGGAAAAAGAAAAGACAGAATGGAGATGAAGCAATGCAGAAGGTGAGGAGCTGCTCAAATTGACAAAGAATGAAAAAAACCTTGTAAATTCCAGCGTACTTTAACTTGATTTGTCTTCTTTGCCATTTAATCTATTTAAACCTGTAAAATCACGACTTCAGTTGAAACTTCTTCACTATCAAAACAGCTATTAGCTAGTAGAGGATAAACACACAGTATCATAAATATATGTTGCAAAATATACAATTAAATGACAGAAGAATCTGTAAGGACCTCCCTCTGCTCTATGTTATGTTTTCAAGTGAAAATGGTAAAGTCTGGTTGAGTTTTGGGTGTCTATTTATATAACAGCGGAAGAAACTGAAAACGCAATTTTCTTTTAACTCTGAATAACCGAAACACTGCAGCTGTGCATGTGCACCACGGCTGTGGGAAACAGTTCTTCTCCACATGTGCAAGTAGATGTACAACGACAACAATGTTTTCCTCCAGAGTGTCATGAGTCCATATTGTCCTGAGACTTGGTAGTTTTATACTCGACAGTCACTGTAATAACAATCCAACTTGGTCGTCTGTCCATATGAATGTCTACTCCTATTGCCAATGTTTATAACTATTCTTCTTTGCATGTATGTGTTTTTTTTATTTACACAAACAGCAAATAGCATGGACTTGTGGCCAGGCATCATTTTCAGTGTTTCTGATATTGCCGTGTAAGTGGACATCGTTTAGCAAAACATTGCTGTGTGAAAGAAAGACTTCACTCAGAAGAACACTCAAAAAGGATGTGTTCGACTTGAAAGGTTGTACAGTTGTTATAACTACATGGATACACGGTATAATAACACAAATGTTACATGAATACGGGCACCCCCTTCCTCTTTAAAAAGGCGTGCAAATGAGGCATAATTCTCTTTCAGAACAAACTGAAGTTTCACACAAAGACACAAATCAGCAGCAAAACTGTTTATTTCACATGTTAAAAAAGTTGCGGAACAGATGGATCTTTATCATTTTATTCTGATTCTTACAAACTTTCCTTTGCGATATCAGAGTCTGTGTGAGCATAGCTACTGTCACAGCCTTTATTATTTGGTTTATTATTTATATTATAATAAGTTCAAATGT
Organism: Lipophrys pholis; assembly: GCF_963383615.2. Classification (NCBI taxonomy): domain Eukaryota; kingdom Metazoa; phylum Chordata; class Actinopteri; order Blenniiformes; family Blenniidae; genus Lipophrys; species Lipophrys pholis. The sequence continues at coordinate 9,644,372 of NC_137637.1, forward strand.
ATGTATTTATTCACCATAATGAGAAAAATGTATGACTGACAACCACCTCCTTTATTAGTTTTTCTTTCATGGTTTATATTGATGTTGGGAGAGTGTTACACATTACTGGATTAAAACGTGATGTGCACTTGACGGTTCAGCCTCATTAACTGTAACATCATCAGGTTGGACGCACCCGAAGACCCACGAACATGAGAAGCAGGGAGGCTGTCAGTGTTCCCAGCTGCTTCTTACTCTGCTGCTAACCACCTCCATCCAGCACATCCAACACATCAAAGAAATCCAGCACATTGAGAAACATCCAGCACATCCAGTGTCTTCATAACATCCAACATCTCCAGTATATCCAGCACATCCAGCATCTCCATTACATCCAACACCATATTCATCACATTCAACATTATCACGACATCCAGCAATGGAGATCCATTACATCCAACACATCCAGCATCTCAATTACATCCAACACATCCAGCAAATCCAGCATCTCCATTATATCCAACACATTCAGCACTTCCAGCATCTCCATAACATCCAACACATCCAATATCTCCAGTACATCCAACACATCCAGCATCTCCATTACATCCAACACATTCAGCATCTCCATTACATCCAACACATCCGGCATCTCCAGCATCTCAACTACATCCAACACATCCAACATCTCCATTACATCCAACACATCCAGCACCTCTACTACATCCAACACATCAAGCATCTCCAGCATCTCCAGTACATCCAACACATCCAGCATATCCAGTACAACCAAGACATTTACCACATCCAGCACATCCGCCACATCCACAATGAAAAAAATATAACATTCCAACTATATGAAAAGCCAGGACAGGTCAGACAGGACAAACATAGAGACATGTCCACATCGAGTGGGTCTTTAGTGCCACGAATAAGCCTAAGAAGCATCTTTTTGAAAATGCATGGGGAGAACATGCAAACTCCTCACAGACTGTGACTTGAGCCCATGACCTTGTCATGGGGGGGCCAACATAGAACAACAGGCACTTAGACACAGTTTACTAGTGAGAAAGTGTATCATTTTTTCCCCCCTAACTCTTAAAATACAATTTGGGAGAATATTGATCTGTTTAGAGTTTAAAAGTAGAATTACATTTATTCTTTACATGTTTGTCCGAAACCAATCTTATGGCAGATTATGTTATATTCAACCAGGATCCAAACTACTTAGCTCTATATTCTGGTATTTTATTTGTTCATTTATTTTTTTTCACCATGTGAAATGTTTCACGAGTGGAGTATTCTAATACTGATCAGTACTTCAAAGGACCATTAAAGAGCATGATCCAAACCTTCATTCATAAAGACATTTCTACATGTTTTTACTTTTAAACCTCTCATTGTGTAGGAGTGGATGTAATCATCTGAGTCTTGCTGGCACTGTTTTGTGCAACATCAGCGTTCACCCCCCATGGACAAGACTTGACAGATCAGAAAACACTCCCCATACTTCTGTATCTGCCTAAACATTATAATTACAACACCTTAAAGAGAAAAAAATAAATCCTTTCAGTAAACACCAGCAGGAAACAACAATGATGATAATCTACATGCGCTGCGTATGATGGACGTTTAGCAACACATTATCCTAAATTCCACAATTTAAACCCCTTTGAGGTGAAGCCAAAAGGGAAGATTGAGTTAATCTTTTTATGATTGTCAACATCTTCAGCTACAAAGAGCCAATAAATACTACATTCATATATTTGGAAAAGTTTGGCTGACAGCTCATACTTTTGATGATGCAATTAGATCAAAGTGTCAACAAGTACAGTTTCCATGAAACAATGAACAAACTAATGTAGTTTTTCATAGAGATGAGCAGAAGTTAAATTGTGATTCTTATCATGTGTAGATGTGGTGCCTCTTTTGTGTTTCCGGGATTCACTGGTTAGAGTGGTGGTGAGAAACCTTAAGGCCCTGTTTACAACATTTTAAGTGAAAACACAACGTTTTCAAACATTGTGAAAATGATTTAAGTTTACATGGAAACAGCAGAAATTCTGACAACAATGTAGTTTCCCTGTTGGGCCACTAGTGGGTGATGTTGTTTGATTTTGTTATGAAACTACTTACACATGTGAGTTGAGAACAATACTCTATAAACATTGTGTCGTGGTACCACTCAGGTGTATTGTTCTGGGTCAGATGATCCCACGAGCATTTGTCTCTAATTCTCCAACACTACTGGTTAAAACTGATCCACGAAGCAAAAATCAGATGAGAAGCTGGACTTGGATGCAAATGAGTTTAATTCCAAAAAACAGGCTCAGAGTCTCTCACTGGTCAAAGACTGGTTGAATCCTCCTTTTATTCCCTACTCTGGTTCTGCCTCTTATTTTTTGGAACGCCCGGCATACAACTTGGATCTAATCGTGTCCTCAAAAGTCCCCTCTGGAAAGCCCCTCCCCTGGGGTTTTACCTTGTTTGGGAGTTTTAATGGTGTCGTGTTAAAAATCTGCCGATTGGTCATCTTGACCCAGCTTCAGCTATTCAGCATTACTTATGACACAATTAGAAAAATTGATAGAGCATTCCATTTTTTTTAAAAACACAGTTATGGATTTATAACTAAAAAACAGCTATGCCAATAAAACATAACACGAGTGCAGCAGATCAGGCAGCTGGTGTTTAACAGATCTGCTTAGACACTACTACCCTGGTGGTATGTCTCTAGACACCTTCTACATGAGCTGGTATGATTTTCTCCTCTACACTACTACATGCATAAACTAGTATGATTTTTCCTCTACAATTACACACACTTCAGAATTATATTTGCGACGTCACTTCCGATGACTGAATGCTGGCGCAAATCTTTGAAACTTTTGACACAGGATTTGTGACTAATCGGACCTGCATACTGTCCCAACTGGAACTACTCACGTTTTGCGAGCACCACCTTCTCGCTCTGATGGACCTTGGTCTGCATTTGCTATCACTGAGGCTCTGGCCACATACTTTCATACCTCTTCTCATCACCAAACTCCATCCCTTCGTGGTGGTCTACTCACACTTCCGCATTACGTCATCACAACAAACAACACGTGAATCCATCCAATCTCCGTCCTCGTCCCTAGTCTGGTAAGCAGCGTCACCTGAAACTGGTTTAACTCAACACTCGATCTCTAAACAATAAAAGCCTCATAGTAAATTAATTCATCACGGAAAATGAAATAGACTTTCTCTGCATCATTGAAACCTTGGCAAAAACCCATGGACTATTTTTCATTAAACCAAGCCACACCCACAGGATACTCATATATTAACAAACCTCGTCCTGAGGGGCGGGATGGCAGTGTGGCTGTCAGGAAGGACATCAAAACATCTGCCATCTCCATCCCTGCAGTTATCTCCTTTGAACACCTCTTCTTTAAAATATCTGGTCAAACTCAACTGGTCACTGCCATCATCTACCACCCTCCCAAGCCACATCCATCCTTTCTCTCTGATCTTTCTGATTTTCTGACCCAGCTTTGTGCCACATCACCATCTGTTCTCCTCCAAGGAGATCTCAGTATTCATACAGATAATCCCAACTACAAATCTGCCACAGAGTTTCGAAAACTTCTACAATGTCTTGATTTTACACAGCACATCAATTTTCCCACTCACAGCCACTGGATCTGGTCTGCTCTACTGGTCTCACTCTACATCAACTCTCCAGCCTCAACCTCTATATCTCCGACCACCTGCCAATGTACCTGTTTGAACCATTTCAATCTGGATTCTGCCCACAACACCGTGGTGAAACAGCCCTTTAAAAGTCACCAACAACATCCTCCTCTCTGCAGACTCTGGCCTCCACAACATCCTCATCATGCTCGACCTCACTGCAGCCTTCGACACGATCCACCACTCCATCCTCTTCTCCCGTCAGGAATCATCCTTCAATATCACTGGTACCGCTCTCTCCTGGCTCAGGTCATATCTCTCAGAAAGACATCAATTCATCAACATCAATAACTGTACCTCCTCCGTCACTCTTCTGCTGCAAGGCATCCCCCAGGATTTGATGCTTGGCCCCCTCCTGTTCATCCTCTACATCCTCCCTCTTGGCAATATCATACATGAACATGGTCTGCACTTCCACTGCTATGCCGACGACATATAGCTCTACATCTCAACCAAATCCATCACCCCAACAAGCTGCTCCACCCTGACCAACTGCCTCACTGAAATAAAAACATGAATGCAAAACAACTTTCTACAACTGAACTACGACAAATCGGAAATAATAATCATCGGCCCCAAGTCCCTCACAAAATATACTGACAACTTCACTTTGACCATTGACAACTCCACCCTCTCCCCATCACCTCACATCCATAATCTTGGAAACATTCTCGACAGCAACCTCACCTTTGAAAAGGACATCAACCAGATCACCCTGACCACCTTCTTTCACCTCAAAAACATTGCCCGTCTCCACAACTCACTCTCTTTCCCTGCTGCTGAAACCCTCATCCACGCTTTCATCACATCCTGAATCGACTACTGCAACAGCATTTTCTACGGTTCATCTTCAAAATCCTCAATAAACTCAGTACGTCCAAAACCCTGCTGCCCACCTTCTCACCCATGATCACATCACCCCCGTCCTCCAACACCTCCATTGGCTCCCTGTCCCACAACGCATCCAGTTCAAGGTCCTCCACCTGACTCACAAAGCCCTCCATAATCAAGCCCCCCATACCTCAGAGACCTGCTCCACTACCATACTCCCTCCCGCAGCCTCCATTCCTCTGATGCAAACCTTTCCCTCCCGCTCAGAACCAAACACCGAAACTGGTGCGACAGAGCATAATCCATATCTGCCCCCACACTCTGGAACTCCCTGCCCCAACACATCTGTGACTGTACCGAACTGAACACCTTCAAATCTCTCATCAAAACTCACCTGTTCACCTGCTTTTAATACTTAGCACAAATGTATTTCTTTTATTATGTGTTTTTATAATTATGTTTCTGATAATAACAATGCATGGGTTTTATATAGTGCTTTGTTCAGGGAGACATAAAGCACTTCACATTAGTCATTCACTCCATAATTGATGGTGGTAAACTATGTATGGAGCCACAGCTGCCAAACTGACAGGAGCGAAGATGCCAATCTGTGCCATCGGCCCCTCCGACCACCACCAACCACTCATTCTCATACTACATACACACAGGTAGTTTGGGGTTCAGTGTCTTGCAGAAGGACACTTTGGCATGTGGGCAGGCAGATAATTGAACCTGCAACCTTCTGATTGGGAGTAGACCGCTCTATCAACCGAGCCATGCCACCCCCTTCATTTTAAGTTTGCTGATAGTGTCTTTGTTGTTGTTGTCCATCTACTCAGTATGCGCATAAGAACTATTTGCTACGGCCAAGGTGTTTCACTATTACATGTCACGGTCACTCTCTTCTCTTATTCTGTACCTTCCTGCAGGATCTCTGACAGAGGAACTTGAAGTTCATGAGTCTCCAGCTTCCATTAAATCTGCTGCAAGTGGACTAGCGTGTCTTCTGACGTCAATTCATTTGATTGTTTGTTCCTTTCTGTCCTCTAACTCCAACCAGAACAGCAGAGAGCCTCTAGCTTTCAGCTTTGTTCTGCAAAGGTTTCTCTTTAGTAAATCAGATTTTTTTTTTCTATTGTTACCTATTGTTTTCCACGTGGGATATCTGGGTTTACCTCTGTCATAGTGCCATGACTTGACTTTGTTGCAATTACGGCTGTATAAATAAATAAAACTGAATTGAAACAAGAGGAGAGTCACTGTGAGCACAAGCAGTCTCAACAAGATGAATGTGCACAAACACAAAACATAAACCTGGCATGAGTAAGAAACATGAAGCACCACTAAAAACCAGAACCAGAAGTAGGGAATATTAAAAGAACCAATAAACTGACACAGGATTACTGTAATTTACCATAGATATTCATGATATCCAAGAGATATACAGTAGTCTAACAATTGCCTGTTAAATCTCGTCAAACTGTGGAAGTGAACTTGTCTTGAACTTGATGGACTTTTATTGTGTACTTCTGCTGAAACTGTCTGAGTTTAATTTTTCACAGGCCGAATTTAAACGACGTTTTCAAGAAAAAAGGCAAAACTGTTGTTGCGATTTGGATGTCCGTTGACATGACAATGGTGCTTGGAGCTGCTGAAAACACAACTTTTTGTAAACGGATCCCAAGTTGGAACTTTGTGACAATGCTCCAAATCCGCTATCGTATAAACTAGAGAAAACACAACTTTTCTGACAACGCCCGGGCCGGTCTCTTTGTAGACAGTGGAAACGCTGCTACTGCGCATGTACATCGCAGTTGTAGTAAATAGTTCTGCACATGCTCAGTAGATGGAGAGTAACAACAATGTTTGCCTCCAGAGTGTCATGACTCCCAGTCCATATTCTCCTGGAACTTGACCGTCAGCGTAATAACAACCTAACTTGGTCGTCTGTCCATATGAATGCCGATGTACTCTCAGTGTTAATGTTTGTAGAATATCGTTCTTTCCGTGTGTGGTTTTATTATGAAAACAAACAACAGCAACTAGTGGCCATACAGGAAAACTACCTAATTTTCAGCGTTTCTGGCATTTCCATGTAAAACTTTTCTGAAACTAAAAGGCAAAAACAATGCAACTTCAGTTGTAACGTTGTCATGTAAACAGGACCTAATTCACAAAACTCATCAGTTTGTAACTGGGCTCACTTTTACTCTGAAGCAACAATGTAAAATCCATTTTCACTGCTCCTCAGCTCTTCCTTGCCTGATATATGTAATACTTGTAACCTCACCCACAAAGTGTGTGCTGCTAATAGGTGGACAAAGCTGCCAGGAGGGTTTTTCTTTGCAGCCGAAACCAATTATTTTTTCTCAAAATATACTTAGACTTTTATCAGAGTTTCAGAAACAACATTAACTAATAGAGCCTTAAATAATACATCGATCAAATAAAACTGCAACTGGCATTTATTTAAACCATCAAACGTCCACAATTCACACTGATGTGGAAGGTAAAAATGTTTTTGTGAAACCGAAGCCTGTCTGTGGTTCTTATTTCCAGGCCAGTTGAAGGTGTTTCTAGCCATGACTTATTACTGTGCTGGCATCAAAGTTAATCTGTGAGTCAGCTTTAATCTCCACTGTGTGGAAGCCGAGGGAGTAAAGACACTAACTCCGACCCAGCAGGGCCCCATCACAGTCTGGTCGCTAACTAGGTCAAAGACAAGTCCAACGCGGCAGTCTGTCCCAGCTGCATGGCTGCAGGCTACGACTGCTGCTACCAGTTAGCAACAGTCCCTAGACGCTGCTAACCTTACAACTGGTGATTTGTTGGGCTAACTGCAGGCACTGACAGCTCCACAGTGTGTGTATATGTGTGTGTGTGTGTGCCAGTAATTAGGGCCTTTGACAGGTACATATTAGCTCTGTAACTGATCTGTGGGGTGTTTTCCTGTCTGTCAAGGTTGGCTGCTCAGAGAAAGCTCAGCGTAGCATAGCATTGGGCTGCTAGTCTTGCTCTGGATTTCGTAAATCCTGTGAATGCACAAAGATTGTGGAGTCCGTTTTTAGTGAGAAAAGCACAAAAATCACGTTTAAAATGTACTGTATTTTCTGTCGTATGAGTCACACTCTTTGGCTGGTCATGTGATTTATTAATAAGCGAGTCACATTTCAATATAATAGTAGGTTTCATCTGGGAACACTAGATGTCAAAGAGGCTTCCACAGAAAATGTCTTTCTTGTTTATCATAGTTCAGAGGCCTGTACTACGAACCATGATCAACATATTCAGGATCTCTCTCTGTTTCCTGGGTTAACTTATCCAGACATGCACGATCCTGATCACCATTACTACGAAGCAGGTTATCAACAGCGCCTTCACATGAAAGGGGCGGAGTTTGCAGTGTCTGACCAATCACACACACGACGAAACTCTGCAGAACAGTTTAGAGATTACTGAAGGAGCAATTATTCTCTGAGAATATAAAGAATTAAAACACATCCACCAGGCTAAAAGCAACACTGCTGCTGCAGCCAAAGCCAGAACATTCCTGACTTGTTAATGCGTGACTTAGTAAGATTATACCATATTAATTAATGGGCGATATAAATGGACAGCATGACCCGCTGATCACTCAATTTCACTTTATTACAGCAGAAACGTGTTGGGCTGAATTTCCTCACTGCTCTTCTTTTAGTTTATATTTTCCATCCAGTTGGTTTGAGGCTGAGTTTCCCCCGGGGGGTGTTTTGTGTTGGAATATTAATTCATCACCGCGACAGCAGGAGTAGTTCTGCGTACCATAAATTCATGATTCATGTTAAATTAATTTCTCCTCTCCTCTCTGCTGCAGCTCAGCACTGAACCCGCCCACCAATCACCATCATTCAAGAATGGGCGGGGCATTTTCCAAGAGATCTGATTGATCAGGAGGTGGAGCTCTGACCACTTATTGAGAACATATCCTGCTCCGGAGTAGGTTAGACATTCAGCGTAAGTTACCGGGGTGATTTATCCTGGTGAGAAGTGAGCTGGCGTCGTAGTACGAAAAACCCAGGGTTAGCCTTGAAGTTATCTCTATAAGAGAAAATCCAGGTCATCACATTTGCTTCAGTGACATCAACATAGTCCAAACCTCAAATGGTACAAAGGCTTGAGAGATCCAGATCCCTCAGTGTATTTAGTTCTTATGACACTGGTAAAAATGTTCAACCTGTACCTTTTATAATGACGTCCTTCAAAGTATCGCACTGCTTGTAAACAAATTCACAGGTTCTTCTGGAAGCTCCTAAATAAGAATTATCGACACTACTTCTGACATGGAAAAGAAAAGTGACTTATACACAAGTGTGACATATCAATGCTTTTTTTGTACTCTTTACGACGCACTTAATGACTTTATGAAATTTACAACTTATACTCATGTGAGACTTATAGTCGATAAGTCACGGTAATATTGAGTCACCTTCAGTAGAATATTGTGGCATCTAGATCTTTCTAAAGTAGCGTTACCAGAATCACAAGATGAAAATCTATGATATTTTCAATCTGATGGTCATAAACAGTGTTGCCACAGTTACCGTGATAAAAGTAATCCAATTATTGATTACTAGTCACTCCTTTATAAGTAACTCCGTTACTTTACTGATTAGTTGTTTTTAATAGTAACAAAGTTAGATTACAGGTAGCTTTTAGTCACTTTCAGCAGCTGCCGAGAGGATGACCCGATGATCTGCATCTGCAAAAGTTGTCTCAAATGTTGTCTGTAAATAGCTTTCAAATGTGTAAAAAAAACAAACAAAAAAAAACAGCTAAATTCTACGCATTCGAATACAAATGCAGAAAATACAGACAACTCACCAGTTATGAGTCGCGCAGTTTCACAATTGGCTGTTTTTTTAAACGTACCTTTTGCTACACTGCTGTCTGAAGGAATCAAAGCTGTGGGTTTTGCTGCCCTGACCTCAGGCTCACAGGCTCCTTCATTCTACCCTGCGCCTCAGTAGTTAACGACTGTCAGCCATCAGGCGGCGCTGTGCCCCAGGTTCATTGAGCGTATATGACATAGACGGGATGCAGACAAACTTTTGCAGATTCAGGTTCACATTGACAAATTCTTTTACACATTGACAACTAACTTCAGACAGACCGATTGAGGTACAGACAGACAACTCTCCATACGCATAGGCAAATAGTTTTGCTACAATAATACCCCCATAGTAGCCCCTGATTATAGGACCAGTTCTGTAGTGCTTGGTACCTCAACGAAGGTGTGACGAAATATCGTAACCAGTGGTTACAGTTTTACAGTGGTTACAAGAAAACCTGACCCGCCCCATTCCATCCTGGCACAAACAGTGCAGTTGGACTGCGGCTTTATAGATGTGTCCTATCCTGGTCCTGGAGGACACTTGGAGGACATTTGGATGAAATCTGTAGGATATTTTGGAGGGCACTTGGAGGGCATGTGTAGAACACCTGGAGGACAGTTGGAGGGCACTTAGAGGACATTCTGAGGACATTTGTAGCACACCTAAAGAGCATGTGGACAACAATAGGAGCACACATGGAGTGCACCTGGAGGACACTTGGAAGGCACTTGGAGGACCTTGGCCCCTCCCTGCTGCAGCACACCTCATTGCAATAGTGGGCTACTCGGGGGACTTTCTTTGGCGCTTGGTGATGATGACATTCTTATTAGATTCAAGTTTGTTAGATCATGGAGACAAGTAGAACTCGCAGGATTATAGGGATGCATGACCAAGGTTGAAGACCACCACTGTGACATGAACATGTTCCTGTTTATTCCCTCTTCAAGAAGCAATTCTAAATTCTTGTCAATACTAAAACCTTGGATGCTGCCTCTGAATGAGCCCACAGAAATGCATCATCTCTCTTCACCCTCATTCAGATTGATAAAAATCCAGGATTAGTAAATGTTACATGTAGCTGTGTCTATCCTTTGTGCAATATTCCCCCCTGTTATGTCTAAACAACCAGCTGTAGGCTCATCCCACCTTCAACCCTAAAGCCTGTACTTTATCGGACCTCGTCACCCTGTGGTGTCTCCAGTCCGACAGCGAGCGTGTTTTTGTGAGCTGCACACACTTTGCTGGCAGCGCAGTGATAACACATTAGCTCGGTCAGGCCTTACGTGAAGCACTGAGATCCAGCTGTGTTGTGTCTCCTCCCATGTCCCGTCCTTCACACCACAGCTGGATCCGCTCAGCGTCTGCGCTCTGTACCCAGGTCTGCATCCACCATGTGGTTCAATACACGTTTATACACAACCATGGAAGTGTGTGTGTGTGTGTGTGTGTGTGTGTGTGTGTGTGTGTGTGTGTGTGTGTGTGTGTGTGTGTGTGTGTGTGTGTGTGTGTGTGTGTGTTTGGAGTGTGAGCGAATCCTGCTTCACCTGCACATGGTAACTATGCCAACCAACGACACAACAATGGAGGATTACAGGGCTGAAGCTAATGATTAGGTACACACCAATGCCACTTTATTCGTACTAGTACTAACCTTTAGCTACTTGCCAATACTGAGTACTTATTAAATGCCATTAAGGCTAATTCATACTTCATATGCAAACAATACCCAGTGGCTATAGGATGCTGAAAACGACCTCTGCATAGCCTCTGCGTCAATGCTACGCACACCTCCAACAGTCTCAGCCCACAGTACACAAAACCCACTGTTATCGCATTTTTACTAATGAGTTTATTTTATTGTATTGTGATCGAGTGTGAAATAAAGAGTTTCTACGACAAACATGGAAAGAAGGGCGCACGGGCATGCAGCGACAGGCAGTGAGAGAGCTGTTTTCATAGTTGTTTTAATTGTTTTTATACTTTCTTGTGCTTTAGTTCTTGGTCGAGCGACAGTTATAAAATGCTCTGTGTTCTACTGACTGAAGATAACACCATGGATTCCTTTTATTCCGCCGTGATTGGACTTCTGTGCTGCCTTGTGGGGCTTACAGTCAGCTGAGGACTGTTCACTCACGTGAGGAGCTGCTGCAGCTGAACTTTGCAAATGGGGTTACAGACGTCACCCCACTGCTACTGAATTTTAAACTGAGAGATTTTAACAGGACGAGTGACAAGAAGAAGAGGAAAAGAGGGAGACACTGAGGAGTCAAACTACGCCTGAGGAGACAGCAGCTCAGCTGGACTCCCCTGCCTCCGTTATCCTGGGAAACATTCAGTCCCTGAGGAACAAGTTGGACGACCTCCAAGGAAACGTGAGGTTCCAGAAGGACTTCAGGGACTACTGTGTAATGGCCTTCACTGAGACGTGGCTGACGGAGCGGGACCAGGACACCGACCTGTCAGTCGACAGATTTGGAGCTCCATTTTGTTTGGACCGGGACTCGGAGGTAACGGGGAAAACACAAGGAGGGGGACTGTGTTTGATCGTGAACAAACCTTACTGCAGCGCTGTGACTGTCAGAGAACGCCGAGATCTGCACCAGAGACGTTGAACTTTTATCAGAGTCACTGTGACCGTTTAATCTCACCCGTGAATTCCTCAAACTTTTTATTACTACGGTCTACATTCACCTGAGGGCTCACGCCACCTCTGCCCGCAGCACCATCACAGAGGCAGTGCAGAGGCTGCAGTCGCTCTCCCCGACGACCCAAACGTTATAATGGGTGATTTTAACCACGTCTGCCTTAAATCTGCCCTGAAAAACCTTTACCAATATGTGTCCTGTCCTACCAGACGGGACAGAATGCTAGATCTTCATCAGAGAAAAACACCTACAAATCCCTGCCTCTTCCTCCTTTGGGATCTGCTGAGCATCACTGCGTGCATCTCCTGCCCTTCTACCAAACCTTTTAAAGCGGGAGAAGATAAGACCAACAATATTGAAATGTGGTCAGAGGACTCTGCGTTCTCCCTGCAGGAATGTTTCTATTGTACAGACTGGGACATTTTCACCCAGTCCTGTGGAGATGACCTGGACACTCTTGTTGGTGTCACAGGCTCCTCTGTGACCTTCTGTAAGGACATGGGTATACCATGGAAATGTGTTAAAGTGTACCCTAATAGCAAACCATGGGTCACAAAAAGTGCCATATTGTGCCTGAATAAAAAGAAACAGGCTTTCAAAGACGGGGCTGTCTCTGACCTTCAGGCAGCCACCAAAGACCCAAAAATTTAGCTTCTGAAAGCAAAACAGAGCAACAATAACCTCCTTCAAAGCAAAATGGCCTCAAAGAATCTGGGTTCTGCCTGGACATGCATGGAAACCATTGCAGGCCTTCATTATCCCCAGAGCAGCAGCCAGACCATCGTAAATTATTTTAAGTCAGGAAAAGATTTTGCAAATGCTCTTAATAGTTTCTATAGCCGTTTTAATTCCTTTGATTTTAGCAAGGATATTTTGGACTTGAAAAAGGAAGTGAAGGACACTGAGCATTTTAACATTGAATGTCAGAAAGGCCTTTCGCACATTGAACGTAAACAAAAACCAGGGTCCTGATGATATTAGTGGTCACTTTATTAAATCATGCACTAATGAACTCAGTCCTGTATTTCAAGTTATTTTTAACAAGTCTTTGGAAACACAGCACGTACCTTCTCTCTGGAAGGATGCTGTCGTGGTCCCTGTCCCTAAATCCAGCCGTCCTAAAACTCTGAATGACTCCAGGCCTGTTGCCCTCACCTCAGTAATAATGAAAGTCTTTGAAAAACTTGTGAGGAATGTGATAGTGAGGGAGACTGAGCACAAGCTGGATCCAATGCAGTTTGCATCGAGGCTGAACAGAGGAGTGGAGTGGAAATTATTGTGTGTCTTTCTTTGTTATGACGTGTCAAATGCATCACACAAATCTGTAAAACAAGTCTACCTATGGTACTAATTAAAGTAACTTTGAACGTTGAACTACTTTCTTCCATCTATTATTTCCATCGTTTGTGTTTTGACTTTCTCATGTATGCTTCATGCCTTCTTCTGTGGTTTTGTGGTATACCTGTGGTGGTGTTACGGTGACTCGGCAGGCCTGTTTTAAATACTACGTGCTGGCAGCTAAAAAACGGTTTCTTGTGGACAGACACATTTGTTGATGTGGCCTGGAAATCTTTTTGTAAATTGAAAGATGTTTTAAACACAAATATTCTTAATTTCAGGAAACTGTGTGTAAAAACGTTCAATTCAGAAGAAACTAATCACGGTTCTATGGGAGCTTTACATGTGTGAATGTGAGCTATTATGTAATCAGAGTTTTGTTTCAATTTGTCTAAGAGTATCAGTTCTGTATGTCAATGAGTTTATGTTCTTATATCTATATCTATATCTATATCTATATCTATATCTATATCTATCTAGATCTAGATCTAGATCTAGATCTAGATCTAGATCTAGATATATATATATACTAGGGATGTCCCGATCAGATCGGTAGATATCGGATCGGGGCCGATATTGGTGATTTGTAAGTGATCGGGAATCGGCAAATCCAGCCGATCACCCCGCCGATCTAATTTAAAAAAAAAAAAAAACTTTTTCAGGTCAGCTGCCGTAAAGCGAGCCCCGTTTGCGACCTGCCGTAAACTGAGGTTAGCAGCCTAAAGCCATTGAGAGGATAAAATGTCATCAGTCTGGAGGTATTTTAAGGTTGACAACGAAACCAGTCCAGTGGCCAGTTGTACTATTTGCTTCGCCACAGTCCCGAGAGGTGGAGCACCAGAGCTTCGTTTAACACAACTAATTTGATAAGACATCTAAAAAGTAAACATGCGGCGGAGTACGCTCAGCAAAGACTATCATCCGTGATTAAAAAGATGATGTAATGGCCACCCTCCTCCCCCCACCGCGGTCCACAACGTCACCTAATAACCACAACAATCAGGGACTACAAGCTCCGGTCAAGCTGCAGAAGCTAGAAGCAGGCGGAGCGGGGCCATAGACCTATAAAACTAGAGTTATATATAATGGTTTATGTGCAGAAGTCTACTTCTAAATTTCTATGTGGTCGGTCTTCTTCTGCGTTTTTGTTGTGTTTGTTGCGTCACAGCGCCCCTAAAGGCCTGGCAAGTGTACTACATGCCCTGAAGCCTCGTGTTGAGCCGTGTTCATAGTTAGGTGTGGACGGAAGTTTTTTGGGAGAAGGCCAGGGAGAACAAAAGATCGTATTTTGAACAAGTTTTTGAGAGAACTATGTTCAGACTACTTTTGTCAAACAGGTTTTACCACTTTGAAGTGGAATTAAGTGTTTATAATTCACATTGAAATGTAAATGTTTTGTGACAATTCAGGTCAAACCTCTCATACTGCTTTAAGTGAAACTGAAATTTAATACACAAAGAAGTTACATTGTAGCATAAGAGCTTTTATGTTTAAGATGTATTTATTTATTCTTATTAATGTATTTGCACTTTTTTAGGACTTATTTTCAACCCAACCAGTCAAAGACACTTTGAAGTGGAATTGGGTTCTTCTGACTGGTTTTACTGAATACTGTGTATGTTGTAGTTTTTTATAGTTTATATGTTAGTCAAAGTGATTCACTGGGTTCAATTAAAACATTTTTTTTATTTGCCACAAAATCCAGGTGAAGTTGTTTAAGTTAACATAAATAAGAGATACAAGACTGCAGAGTGTGATTGGGTTTTTTGTTGTTGTTGTTATGACTGAATAAAGTTTAAATAAGTTCTTAAGTCATTCTGAGAAGAATTTTGATTCAATAAGTGAGTTTTACAATAATTTCTAGCTAAACAAAGCTTCTGCCAATAGTGCTTTTAGCTTCAGACATCTTAGTTGCTCCAAAAATACACTATTGAGTATATTTGCAGCAGAAATCTAAGTATCGGACCGTTAAAGTATCGGTATCGGCCGATACTCAATTCTGAAAAATCGGATCAGTATCGGGGGCATCCCTAAAAAATATACTGTATATATGTATGGATATTCTATATTATAAATTATACAATGAACATTATTGCTCTTGGAACCACAAGAGGGCAATTTATTAACATCATTTTATGGTGATGGATGAACTGGAAAACATTTATCCATGGAGATAAATACAACTATCAGTGTTTTGGGTTATTGATACACTATCACTAAGTATAGATATCAAAGTGTATTCTTACACATATACTTCATTTCGCAACATTAACAGATGAGTATTCAATTCATGTTGGATTTTAGATTGCATAACATCCTGTTGAATCAGAATCTAATGGGACGATTGCTTTCTTTGTTCTCTTATGGCTTTTGTCTTTTAATTTTTAAATGACATTTATTGGTTCTGCTGCTGAGTTAATTGTACCACAAAGACCCTTCACTTCAGCTTAAGTGTTTTAGCATTTTGAACATATTCAGACCATTTTTATCTGATTTTAGGTATTTTAATCATCGTTAACTATATTTTTAAGTCCCTTTTTGCCATTTTAGGAATATTATCTGTTTTATTCATTTGACTTTTTAGTCAGTTTAGTCTTTTGTTGTTTTGTCCAACCGGTTTAGACATTTGGGGACATTTGAACTGTTTATCTCT
The DNA here is from genome assembly GCF_963383615.2 of Lipophrys pholis. Classification (NCBI taxonomy): domain Eukaryota; kingdom Metazoa; phylum Chordata; class Actinopteri; order Blenniiformes; family Blenniidae; genus Lipophrys; species Lipophrys pholis. The sequence continues at coordinate 9,660,424 of NC_137637.1, forward strand.
TTTAGGCAATTTAGCCATTTTTATCAGTTAGCCTGTTTAATTTCTTTAGATTTTCTGGTGATTTTGGGTATAAAGTAATTTTTAACCATTTTACCTTCTTTCTTCAATTTTAGCGATTTGAACTGTTTTAGTTAGTTCAACCATTTTAACTATGTTAACCATCTCTTTGGACATGTCAGCTGTTTTTCCACTTCAACAATTTCAGCAGGTCTAAGTATTTTAGCAATTTAATCTTATTCAATTAATTTTAGCCATTTTAACTATTTAAGTGATTTTGTCAGGATGCAAGCGTATCTGTGAAAAATGGACAGGCGTCATTAAAATCTGATCAAAATGTCACTTAAGAGCCACATTTATCTCCTGAGCCCTGTCCTAAAGATAGTCAACTTCCTGTACAAACAATTCAACTGTGGTCCAATCTAGACTAAATCATGGAAACTGGCCTTGATTAAGTTTTGGAAATCTACTGGAAAGTCAGTGGAGTTTACACACTAAAGGATGAAAGATTATCTACACGTTTGCAGCCGAGTGCTCTCCTTCATTTTTCATTTTTAGACACTTGGTATGTTGAGCGGAGATAAAGCAGAGTTTTATATGGGCTCATTGCCACGGCTTGCTCAAAATAGCCTGAAATATACACACCAGATGAGACGCACACACTTGCAGTCTCCAGTCCAACATCAACACCTTGATACGTCTCGGCGGGTAATTGCTTGGTTGGGGTTTGCAAAGACAAGCTTCCAACCATTTTTAAAACGGGAGAAGTGCAAGGGCAGGATACCCATCATGCAAACACACTTGCACAAACCACAGTGCGCGCACACACACACACACAGACATACACACACACACACACACGCACAAAACTTTCTCAGAATAGAGACCGTTTTTAATCACATCTCTGAAGAGTCACCAGGTCTGTCCTGTTAGTAAAGTACTTTTGAGATCACTCACAAGTGTGAGCGCACTCAGACACACACTCTCACACACAGATACTGTAGCCTACTTAAATACACTTTGACAGATACACTTCTACATCTGCACACTCGTATCCATGTTGAGGCCACAGCCAGCCCCAAGTGAGCTTTGAGACCTGTTTCCATGGCAATGATTTCAAGCAAAAACACAAAACTTTTATCATGATTTGTGTTTCTGTTACACGACAACGGAGCCCAGAGCCACTACAAAAACACTACTTTTGAAAGCGGATCCCAAGTTGGAGGATCTTGAAATGGGCAAAAACGATTTTTCTGTAAACACTCGGGCTCTGTACTGAGTAAATGCCGGAAGCGCTGCCACTGCACATGCGCACCACCACCGTGGTAAATAGTTCTTCTGCACATGCTCAATAGATGGAAAATATGAACAACATTTGCCTCCAGAGTCTCATGACTCCCAGTCCATATTCTACTGGGACTTCGTTGTCTTATAATTGCCAGTCTCCATATTAACAATCAACAACTTGGTCATGTATGTGTATGTGTACTCCCATTGTTAATGTTTACAGCGTATTGCTCTCTGCATGCATGTATGTGTGGTTTCTACCGTTTCCATGTAAATGTGAAGCTTTTCTCAAGTGAAAATACAAAAACTTGAATTGTGGTGCTATAGAAGACTGTTAAGACTCAGTGAACAAGTGAACATATTCATGGACACAGGGGACAAGAGGATGACTTTTAAACCTTGAATTTATTGTCAATCTTCAGTTGGTTGTTTTCTTCTTGATGTTGTTGAAGGGAGTATACGCAGGAGGAGTACACACAAAAACCCCCTGTCCAACTATGCCCCAAAAAACAGGAAAAGTATAAATTGAGAGATGAGAGTGACAGCCCAGCCAAACAAACAAACAGGTGCGGTAATGGACCAACCCTGTACAGGGCTGTAGAAGCCTGTACGTAGAAGACAAGCACGATGAATTACCCTAATTCTATCAACCTCTGCCTTTTCCTTTTCTTCCTTCTGTTGTGCTCTCATTATCTCTCACACATTATAAAAGCTTTTAATCAGCTTGTCTTTCCCTGTGGCTTACACCCTAACTTCCATTTTTTGTATATACACCGATCAGGCGGAATATTATGACTTCTGACAAATGAAGTGAATAACACTCAGTATCTTTTTATGAGGGAAGATGTCAGTGGGTCGGCTGGATTTGATATAAAGTGAACATTTTTTCTTCTAAAGATTTATTTCGATAATAAATAAATGGGGAAATATGAGGATTGAACAGTACCAAAGTGTAACAACAGGACAACTGGGTCAAAATGTCTCTTAAAGCCATTATAAGTAAAAAGAGCTGAATGGGTGACAGGGTGATGGGCAGCCATTCCCGATCTCGCCCTGTCCACATCTCGAAGTGTCCTTGAGCAAGACACGGAACTCTAAACTCCTGCCAATTGATCGAGTGAGCACCTTGCATGCCTGCCACCTCCATTGGTGTAAGAATGTGTGGGTGAATGGGTGAATGTGATTAACAGTGAAAAGGGATTTCAGGACCGCTCAAGTGGTTTAAAAGTAAAAAGTGAAAATCTATTCACAATTTCTACATGTTCCCCAACTCACAACTATCAAGGCTTTCTAACATTTTATTGGGGATTGGTTAAATAGCACATCTTAGGAAATCTACAAGAGACCATACAGTACATGGACGAATTCAGATCGTTTTGACTGAAAGTGTATCTTCATCAGTGTTAGTATGATTGGGGTAGATACACAACAGATTGGAAACACTATAACTGGCTCACTTCTTCTGTCTCAAAATTTAATTCTGGTTCAGGTATTTGGATCTGATGTAGGAATCTGGTAATCCAAATCCAGCTTCTCGCCAAATAAATGGATGTGACAAAATGGTAAATAAAGCTCAGTTATATAGCACTTCTCCGTTGTGTCAGCAGTCCCCAAAGCGTTTTACACTGTTAATCACATTCAGCCATTAACATACACACTGGCCCACACACTCAAACTGTTACACACCAGTGGAGGATGCTGCCATGCAGCTCAATCCATCCATTGGGAGCAGGTTGAGGTTCAGTGTCTTGCTCAAGGACTCTTTGACACAGAGAATCGAACCTGCAACTTTTCAACTGAGAGACAATCACTGTACTCACCGAGTCACAGCCACCACAAGACAAGTTTGAAACTTTTCGATGAGTTTGAGAACAGGAATGTTTGGGAACAGGAAATGTGTGAGAGGATACAAGCAGTTCAAATGGATCAAGACTTATATGACAAGCACAGGAGTCATCTGTTTGTGTTGGAGTAACCCTCTCCTACAATGTACTTACATCTTTCAGTTCAATATTCCCCGACTAGAACATGTTTTTTCTCTGGTTCAGGGAACCACACAACAGGTTCACATGCTGGCCATACTCGACCAAGATACAGGGTGATGGAGTGCTACCTCACATGACTCACCTTAACCGATCACAAAACCTGAACCCGGCTGAGTTTGATGACAGAATGAAGGTAATGAGGCCAACAAGTGCTCAGCACATGTTTGAAAACCTTCATGGCTTATGAAAAGGCTCTAGGTGATGACCTCACCAAGACTCTTTCTAGAAAGTACACTGTGCAAAGCTGTAAGGGATGTCAAATGTAATACAAAGTTTGGTTTGTTGACATTTTTCTTGCTTTCAACATTATGCGCAATCTTTCATAGCTGTAATCACCTGTTATACTGTAAAAAAAAACAAAAAACCCTTGAAGAACTTTGACGAGCAGTGGAAGATCCTCATCATACTTGGTTAACTCTTTCAAACCAAACATATTTGATTCCATATTTGATTACTTATATGTTCTTGTTACAAAGGTTGTCTTGTTTAATTTGATGTAGTATCACTATATTTCTACATGACTCGTGCAGTATGTTGTGCCATTTGTGGCAGAGCTTTTGGGTATTCTCCCGATTGGAGGTAAATGTGGCACCTTCAAGTTCTAACTGAAGCTGAAAGCCAATTGTTCCATCAATAATTTAGATGAAGAAAGTTTTCTACCCCGCTAATTAGATGTCCCTATTTCCCTTATTACCTACAGATGGGATTTGTTTACTGGACATCTCTTTAACCCGGCAACTTCCAAATGACAAGATGAGAAGTTGATTGCAGCACTTCAGAGTCTTCCAGTTCACAATTTTCATTGGAAACACTTCAAGCATATTTGTTCATGTGTTTCTGGAGAACCATCACATTGATTCTGGGACTCTTCAGTCTCATACACTGTTTCTGTTTATTGTGTATAACAATACTCAGCTAATTGATCAGAGCAGTTCAACACACCAAAAAAACAGCAAGAGAAAAGGGGCACATTAATTAAATTAAAAACAGATCAATAGGAGTTAAAGTGAGTCAAATCTGCATCAGTGTAAAAATGAATGGAATGTGCATGTAGTCAAAACAAAACCACAAACCCATTATGGTGCAAGTGGAGTCCATCCATCTACCTAATTTCCCCTGAAGAAAACAATCCAAAGTGAGAGGTTAGTTTAATCTTGACTAAAAGCAGCAGGCGTCCTCCTTCTCGATGGGCTCCGGCATCCTTCATCTTCAGGTTGAAGTCGTCAGGACAGATGGACTCTCTTGGCCTTAAATCATTTCTTAATGGGCTACTTGACAAGAGAGCAGACCCAAAGTCATATTTCCCTAATTCAACTCTGACATTAAAGAGTAATTTGCATTAAGGTTTGTGGAGAGATAAGCAAGCGCAGACGGTCCGTGGAGAAATAGCTATGCTAACCATTAATTACAAGGGGACAGGTCTGCAAAGCAAAGGACCAAAGCACACATCACAGATTGTAGCTGTGAGCATTGTTTGCCTTATTATCATGGAGGCTGCAAAACTTCAATTAATATAAAGATCAGGAAAGTTGCTGAAAAATGTATTTGATATTCCCCCCAATTTAGCAGTCAACAACCTAATTTGATTTGTTCGTTTCACCTGAAAACTTTAAAAGTAGAGTTGTACTTAACTGTTATAAAGAGGGAAGCCAGAGCAACTCATCATTATTGGAGTGAATATTGTGTATTTTAATGAGTCCTCTTCTGGAAATGATTTCTCTGCATTAAACTCATCCTATATACAGAAGTGATGCTGCCACAACAGCGTCACACGGGGAGCTGCTGAGGGTCAAGGGTTTTACTCATGGACCCACAGTGGTGAGCCGACAGCTGGTTCTCTAACTACCCTGATCATATTCCTAAAATAATTTCTGAAGTTTCATGGGCCCCAGTTAAACATCAACATTTTCAAGTGAAAATGTAAAACTTCCGTTGCGTTTTCAGGGTCCAATTACACGACAACGCCGTTCAGAGCCATTGAAAACACAAAACTTTTCGAAAACAGCTCCCAAGGTGAAACTTCTTCCAACAGAGGAAAAAAAGCAACTTTTCTGAAATGCTGCCACTGCGCATGCACACAATGGCCGTAGTCTGTAGTTCTTCTTCACATCAACATAATAACTTGGTCGGCTGTCCATATGAATGTCTGTGTACTCCCATTGTTACTGTTTATAATATTTTCTTCTATGCTGCATGTATGTAGTTTCATTACAAGTGCAAACAACAGCACCCACTGGTGGCCCTACATGAAAGGTGCCTCATTTTCTGTGCTTCTGCCATGTCTGAGTAAAGATTTTCAAAACGTTGCTGTATAAATATAAAATGAAGCATTTTCACTTGAAAGGTTGTTAAAACGTGGCCTTAGTGTGTGAGACGATGTCTTATTCTGCTGAAAAAATGACATGAAATGACAGAATTAAATGCTGCAACCATGAAGAGATTGATTTGGGTTTTTAATGTTTATGTGAGTTGCATGTGTTTAGGGTAGCACCCTCATGAAAGCCAGGTCCCAGTCTTATGTAATGCATCCATTCACTTCCCCACATAAACAACATGCGTTCAGTAAAATAATTTGTCTAACCAGGTCTCCTTCTTCATCTCCTTTAGGGTTCAATGCCATTGTTGGGTGTTACAGCTTCAGACAGTTGAGTCAGGAAAGCAAAAAGTCACAGAGTCATTAATAAATTAGTTTGAGATTGAATCAACATTGATCGATCCCCAAAAAAATTAAAACATTGAAAGCGCTTGCTATGATCATCCACATAAAGATTAGTTTTCAATTATTGTCAGTTATGTTTGCTCAACATAGAAACAATATATATTCAATGTTGGCATTTCCCAACCCAGTTTCACTCCAAATTGTGTAATATCATTTCCACATTGAAAGCCCACCAACTGCACCACTCCTGGTCTGGGAGCGTCCCTGCTCCAACACACATGAGTTTAATGAATGTCTCACCATGAAGCTCTGCAGAAAGCCTGAAAACAAACTGTTCATTACAATCTGTGTTGAAAGTCTGGCTTGATGTGGGGGCACATTGACAACATGGAGGACTGTGGCCCTGCAGGACCTCTGATCTGCACTATATTGATTTTATAACATTCTATCAAAAGTTTACAATAATATCTGTAATTAAACATCGAGTCAACCAAGAATAACCAATGAAAGAGACTCTCTGACAACATTTCAAGAATTGAAACATTGGAGAAAACTTTTACCCCTTACATTAGCATATAATGCATTACTCTCATATGACCACTTTTTTTCAGTAATGAGTAATCTAACGCGTTACTATTTCCAAACCATTAATCAGATTAAAGTTGCTTCTCCAAGCCACTGTGCGTTACTATTGTTGCGTCCAGCAGGACAAGTTTCTTGTCTGTAAAGCCTCTTTATTATTGAACAGAACCAGGTCGCTCCTTCATTCCCCTCCAAACTGACAGACATGCACACACACACACACACACACACACACACACACACACACACACACACACACACACACACACACACACACACACACACACACACACACACACACACACACACACACACACACACACACACACACACACACACACAGTGAATGCAGTCTCCGCACACTCACTTGATCCGCCCCCTTCTCCACTTTCACCCAATCACAGGCTAACCCGCTCAAGTGGTGCGTTCAAGAAACACAAAAGAATCCGAACCAACAAACATCATCAATAAACATTATCAATAACACAACTGCAGAGATGTTACACTATTTTTGTAATTTTCCTCAGTAATAAGATATATTGGCAGGAGTCACCCCCCCCCCCCCTCCCCACCCCCCTTTTTTTTTTATATTATTTGTCGCTGGGAGCAATTAAAAGGAGTCATAGAGCAGGCAATGCAAATAAAGAAATAAATAGATAAATACTGCAACAACAGACTATATTGGAGGTGCTCTGGCCTGGCCTGGAGAGTGTCTGGGGTGCATGTAGGGGGGTCTGCCCTGGGCTAGGGGTGGTCCCGCAGAGGTTGGTTGGGGTTGCTGGGCGTCAGGCCGGGGTGGGTGGGAGTTGGGCTTCAGGGCCCTGGGGGCTGGTGCCTTCCCCTCTTTAGTGGGGGTGCCCGCTGCGGCACCAGGGGTGGGGCTTCTCTTTGCTCTCCTCCCCCCATTGAGGCGACCTGGCCCCTTCTGCCATGCCTCGCTCCCGGATCTGGAGGGATGGAGGACGGTGGGGCTCCTGATGCTGGACGGACAGCTGACTGAGGGTGGTCCAGGGTGTGCATAAGGTGTAAGTGTGTGTGTGTGTGTGTGTGTGTGTGTGTGTGTGTGTGTGTGTGTGTGTGTGTGTGTGTGTGTGTGTGTGTGTGTGTGTGTGTGTGTGTGTGTGTGTGCGGGGGGGTCGTGGTGCCCTAACCGCTGGCCTCCAGCTTTGCACGTACTGGGCCCTGTGGGTCTTAAACTCTGCTGTCTGGCTGCAGGGTGGGGTGGGGGCTTCTTGCCCGGGTCCTCTTGCGGTGCCTTGTCAGGGTGGCTGTTGTCAAGTCAAGGCTACTTAACTGCGGTCTGGGCCCTCACCCGACTTTGCACCGCCGACAATTTTAACCACACTTAGTCACGTAGGGTCTTGAGGTTGTAAAGCCAGCTACCCCTCAATTTTAGAGCGCACCTTAGACGCACACATTGCATTCACCACTTCAAAACACAAAGACATACCCCTACATGCATCCAACACTCCAAAGGGGATGGGGGCAGTGGATGGGGCTCCCCCCAGCACCTACATCTGTGGTCTCACCCCAGCCCGGGGCAAGTGCGGCTGGAATGCAGGTGAGCACGGCAGGTATGCGGGGAGAGTTCGCTCGGGCGTGGTGCTGCCAGGGGTCCAGTTTGCTGGGGGTGGGGCTCCCCCTCCCCATGCACGGTTGGATTGGTGGAGGTCGGTGGCCTGGGGTGCGGGATGCACTCCCCCCAAGAAACTAAAGAAAGTGTGTGAGTGTGCATATGCGTGTGCATGCTTGTGGGTGGATAAGTAAGTGAGAGGGTGTGTGCAAGGTGTGTGAGTGCCTGCTATGTAGGGGGGGTGCTCACTCGGCCCGGGGGCCCTGATCTGTCCGGTTTCGATTTGGTGTCTTGGGTCGGGGCCTGGGCCCTGCGACCTGCGCCCTTAGTCCTCCTCATGTGGGCTCCTCCTGGCTGGGGGGTGCGTCTTGTCTGCATTCTCCCTCTGGGGCTTCCTGGGCTGGGGGTGTGGCTCAGTCTGGGGTGATCCGCCTGATTGCCTCGGGTCCTGGATGTCTCTGCAGGCCTCCCCGCAACAGTTCCAACCACACATACCTCACGCGCACGCACGCACGCACACACATTTCCACTCTTCCTCAATGAGATGTGTTGTTGATGTTGCTTGTGTTCTCCCATCATCCATTCAACTATCAAAATCATGTTCTTCTGTATTTGTTGTTGCTCCTTTGTTAAATTTATGTACCTGCTCAAAAATCATGTTAATATCTAGATAGAGCTGCTTGGGTTGGAACAGTTAAAAAGTGTTTAGATCAGTGTGATAACTGTAAATAGTATATATATCATTAACAAGGATATTGTCTCTTGTCCAACCCCCTACCCCCCCCGGTTTGTAATCTAAGTAATTGTTTGACTTTTTCAAGGTAACTGTGGGAACACTGTTCATTAGTCAATAGTAGCAATGCAACAATACCACTTTTCAAAGGACGAGTACAAGTATGATTACCAACCATCAGCTGATACAGAGTATTGAGACGAGTACTTATTAAAAGCCACAAAGCTTAATTCATAAGCAAACAATATGTGAAGGCTATGCATTGCTGCGAACCACCTCCACACAACCTCTGTATCGATGCTACTCCCACCTCCAACAGCCGTACTTCTCAACTTAAAGGCAAAATACAACAATGTCTAGAGTACGCACAACATCTCGTTGTCAAAGAGTTTATCCGTCACACTTTCATCCCATGTAGCGCAGAGCAGCATAGAGTACTTCAAATAATGCTTTCAAACTCCTCTTGTTTTGGAGATGTCGTCAGAATTCAAGCTGTGTAAATGTTGCTTTCATTAAAGAACACATCACTACTTGGTATCATGTTTAAAAACTTAAACTGTCGACTTGCAGCCCAATAAATCAAACCCCCTTCAACAGGTTGGAATTAGGTAATCGATATTATTCAGACATATTCCCCCAAATTTCCTGTTTGAGAGGCCAGAATTTTGAACAGGTTGTCATTGGATGAAAAACTGAGGTAGTGACTCATTTCTCACTCTTACAATCACATCAACTACACAACAGAGCTGTTGTAATTATATACAAAAAAACCTTCCAGTCATCTTCTACATCCTAATCAGGACTAGAAAAACACAAATACGTCATATCGAAGACCTTAATGCTACGTAATTATACCTAAATGTGTGGGGTGTGGTGTCGTACTGTCAGCGTGCGGCTCTGACGTCAAAGCAGTGGCCTGGAACTCTCAATTTCATGACAAATTAAATGTACCCGCAACAAATGTTACAAAACGGACAAAGTCCCGAGAGCGGCAGAGTTCCCGGCGGCGTTTGAAGCGAAGCTGCTTCAGCTCCGTCACTCTCTGTCAACCTGGAAACACTCCCATCATTGAACGAGCCCCACTAATCCCTCGCCACCGCACAAGGGTGAGAGACACTCAATCTGTGTGTGTGTGTGTGTGTGTGTGTGTGTGTGTGTGTGTGTGTGTGTGTGTGTGTGTGTGTGTGTGTGTGTGTGTGTGTGTGTGTGTGTGTGTGTGTGGGTGGGTGTGTGTGTGTGTGTGTGTGTGCGTGTGTGTCTGCCCGGGGACTATTGGGATTTCCCTTTTTAATTAATTCAGGATTTGTTTGGGGCACAAGGTCAGAAATGGAGAGAAAGGGAGAGACATTTTCTCATGTAAAACCATGAGGGTGTGTGTGTCTGCTGGCAGGGCGAGTGGGAAGTCGAGGCAGAGAACAGCAAGGTGAAACCCAGTCAAGAAGCAGCGAAAAGGATACAGAGAAAGACACTTTTGTCAAAACTTCTGCGAAACTAATTTGTCATCCTGGACTACACGAGTTTATACATGTTTCATTTCTTTTCAGAGAATAACAATTCCACACGAACAAGTAGAGGAGACGGTGGGGAAAAAACCAAGAAGGAACCTTCACTCATTATTTTGTGATCTTTCTTTCTTTTCAATATGTTTGGTAACTTCACATCAACACATCCAAAGGCCAGGAATCACATGCATATCGCTGCATGAGTTCAGCACTCAATGCAGTCTGCAATGCAAACACAAGTAAACATGTACAAAAACGTTTTCTTTAGTTGATGACACACAAACTCAAAAGTGAAACTGCATGAGGAGCTTAGTAAATGCTCTGAATCAATTACATGACAATTGTTTTTGTGTTATACTATGGTCTGTAGTGCAGGGGTTATTCTTTTAAACTATGGGAGGATAATCTCTGTTGAGCCACATTGTTGGCCAAAACACACTATATGTGCTTTCCAAATCATTGAATTCAGGAGTTCTAGTCACTTCCATGGCCACAGGTGGGTCAAATCAAGCAGCCATGCAGACTATTTCTACAAACATTAGTGAAAGAATATGTCGCTGTCAGGAGCTCAGTGAATTACAGTGTGTTACAGTGAATGGACTCCACCTGTGTAGTGGGGAAATTTCCTCAAAATCAACTGTTAGTAGTATTATAACAAGGTGGCAGCGATTGGGAACAACAGAAACTCAGCCATGAAAAAATCACAGAGCAGGTGCTGAGGAGCATAGTGTGCGAAGGTCACCAACTCTCTGCAGAGTCATCAACTGCAGTCCTATAAACTTCACATGATCAATTGATTGCATGATTCGCTCCAGAACAGTGTGTGGAGCTTCTTGCAGGGTTTCCATGGCCGAGCAGCTACATTTCAAGCCTTACAAGGCTGAACTGACATCATATTAAAGCCTATATGATTTAAAAATGGGATGTCACTGAGGTTCATGTGCGCTTGGAGGCAGGCGAACAAATACTTTCAGAAATATAGTGTATCACATCATACAAATTTGAATCATATTTTTTGTTTGAATGTCAAACTTCTTAATTGTTTTACTCGAAGATATCACTGTTAAGCAACTGTTGGGATACATGAGCAACCAAAAACGTAATTATTCTCCTGATAGCTTTTGAATTCTAAGATCTGGCAAGTCTTCATATAAATAGTTTGCAACTGTCATACCTGTTGCCTCATACGCTTATGAGGATTGCACTCAAGATTACTTTGTAATCTTAATTAACTTCAATTCAATGTACAAGAAATTTAGTTGACAACATGTGGAACTGAAAAGAATTCCCTTTCTCTTATTATAAGGATTCTTTAAATAAATATAAAAAAGTTTTTTTAGAAAAAGCATCTCCCTAACAGCTGTGTGTGTGTGTGTGTGTGTACACACACACACACACACACACACTGCCACACACACACACACACACACACACACACTCCTGTGCCTGAGCTGTCTGTTTCAGGACTTTCCAATAATTCACAGGGAGTATCTGAGTGTTTTTACAGTTTGGAGGGCTCTCACTCGTCAGAATGGCCTGCGACATTTTCTTACCCCAACATGACTCAGTGAGGAAGAATTTCAGAACGCTTTATGAGGATTCGAGATTCATTTGTTCTTGGGAGCCCCCCCCCCCCAACCCCCCGTGTGAGAAACGAGCGTGCGAATGTCACGGGTGTGTGTCGCAACACTTCCAATGATTCAAATAAACCCAATGAAATATGGAAGGCGGCAAAAGCAATTTCTCTCGGTCTGCGGAGCTGTCGACCCTGTGGAGACGATTACTCGCAGTGAGAGGCGGCTCCGTGGAGCCGAAATGTTTTGAATTGAGTGCGCAGGTGCGTGTGTGCATGCATGCATGTGTGTGGCTGACAGGAATGTGCTGGGTTCTGTAATTGAGCGATAAGATCGCGGCAGAAGGCCGGGGTGCTGACAGATTCGCAGAGAGGTGATGAGACGGAGAAAGACAATCCTCAGTCGTCCTCCTGCATTTCCAGTAGCTGCATCTGTCAGGTGTGCTCCCACTGACCCACTTCAAGCTCCCGACAGCTCTCAAAGCTGGAAATTCTTCTGCAAAAACATAAACCAATTATTTAACCTGCAGGGGACTATATCTCTAAAAGAAACCAAAGGAGCCTCGTTCATTGGACGAATAGCCAAGAACAGTTAGACTCTATTGTTGAAGCCAGAGCATATTTCGTAAAATTGTTCATTTTCTATTTTACAGCACAGCTTTTGTTCAACTTCATGTACTCATGGAGGAGTTTCAGGTCCATGAGATCCTGAACCAAAACACCAAGGAACAGTTTTTATCCATGGACTCTTGGTAGTGTTGTAGTCAAGAACACCGAACCCCAGACTGAGTCAAGACCAAGACCAGAGCATCTAAAGACCAAGACTTGAAGGGGCCCAGACCAAGTCAAGATCAACACACATTATTAAGAAAAGCCTAATTTAGAGTTACGATGAGAAGCAATACAAGAGTAACTGGCATCTGTAAACAAGTTCTATTGTTGGATGGCTTAGTTGGTAGAGCAGATCATGATAATGTTTTTTTGTTTTAAGCTCCTTAAACTCCTGGTCTTGATCTTGACCTGGTCTCGGGTTTGGTGGTTTTGACTACAACACTAACTGCAAAGTCTTGGTTTGCGTCACTGTCCCAGCATGGAGGGACGGGTGTATTTGTTTGCGCCTCTGAGGTCAAGTTCTCCACAATCTCCACCTTTAATTGAGTTACTGATGCAGAACATGTGCCGCCTCCATTCATAACAGCCACCTTCACTCATCGTTTACTGGAGCACATAAAAGCTGAGAGAAGTGTGTGTGGGGGGGTTCTTCTATACATGTGAATGCGTTTTCATTTGCACACTTGTTTTATTGCAAAGCCGCGGCCAAGACTTTTGGGTGCAGATGGGAAAAACGGATGTCTGTAATGATTTTCGGCGTGGCCGGTGTAGATTTGAGATGCAACTTGTTATAGGGCACACAGGGAAACCCTTTAGGTGGGTTTGCTGTTGAGCTGCATCCAAGCACACTTCCCTCTTTTATTGGACCCGCTAGAGTGTGTGTGTGTGTGTGTGTGTGTGTGTGTGTGTGTGTGTGTGTGTGTGTGTGTGTGTGTGTGTGTGTGTGTGTGTGTGTGTGTGTGTGTGTGTGTGTGTGTGTGTGTGTGTGTGTGTGTGCATGACGTCCAGCGGGGCTGTTGTAGTTAATATGAGCAGGGTCAGGGAGATGTTGCGTTATGAAACTTGATTCTTCTCGTAAAGCGTCTCATTTCCACTGTAACATGTAGAAGGACGGTGGGAGAGACGGAGAAGGTAAGAAAGGAAGGAAAGGAGGAAGGAACCTATAAAAAGCGAGGGAGCAGTGAAAAGAGGGGTTGGTATTGAAGTAGGTCAGAAGAGATTAAGGGGGAAATGACTGACAGGAAAGAGAGAGAGGGAAGAAAGAATGAGTGGAGCAGTGATAAATAAAGGAAAAGGAAGGAAAGGTGGAATATAGACAGTATAGACCGATTGAACAGAGACAAACTCAATTTCTTCAAATATTTCTCTTCTCATACAAAATTTTAAAGAACATAAAACATAAACATTCCTACTTTTTGTAGAATTTGTTGAATTTCTTGGAATAGTTTGCTTTACTTTGTCACACAACAATTCAGTCTACATTTTGATTGATGTTTTGATTTCCAGCTTTCCATTACAGTAAGAAAGAAAAGAAAGCTAACTTAACTTAATCACTAGATGCATCAAATGAAAATGAAAATAATAATATAACTAAAATCTAAATATATGGATTATGAAGATGACTATAAATGAGACCATTTACATACATTTGTGTGTTTTCATCTTTAATCTTACTCAAAGTTTTTCCACAGTTCCACAGATTTTGTTGTTCTGAAGCTGCAGCCAGAAAATCTGTTTGTATTATATTTAAATTGTGTTTTATTTTTGTTATTGAAAGTAGAGTTAGAGCCAGTTGGTCAGATCTTGTTCTATTGTATCACATAAACTAATACCTGATATTTTTAGTCGGTCCGTTTATTTGATGAGTCACTGAAAACACAACTTTTTGAAAAAGGCTCACAAGGTGGAACTTTTCAGAAACATTCCAACTCCTTCTCCTAGAAACAGGGGACAAATGCTCTATTCTCAAACTATTCTTAATGTTCATTACGCATTGTATGTGTGTTTGTGTTTTCATTACAAAAACAAACAAGAACACCCACTAGTGTCCCAAAATGGGCAACTGTATCATTTTCAAAATGTTTGCATGTAACTACTAAACTTTTCTGCAAACGCAATGCGTTCTCACTTGAAATGTTCTTGTGTAAATGGTTTCTTTGAGGTCTTCAAGGGATTAATGAAAGTGATGAAGAAGTGCAGAAAGTTAATGAAAAGTGTAATAAGAGGAGAAGGAAAGGACAAGAAACAGATAAAATCAGGGAACAGCAGGAGAAAGAACAAAAGATGAAAATTAGGCGAGCACACAGGAGGAGATGTGGGCCAACCAAGGGACGATGGAGGGATGGATGGATGGAGGAATGCTGGTGTTAATCCGTGTGTGAGAGCTGCAGCTCAGTGTCGGGTGTCTGCCTGTGAATGGGCCTGTGTCACCACTGTATCACCAGTGGGGAGGTGTGGAGGAACGAGCTGCACCTGACCACTGCACCCTGGTTATGGCTGCAACAAAGCAGCAAACATCCGGGGGGAACATCGAGCAGGAGAACGTCGATGTGCAGGAGAAAGTGTAGTGGTTCACCTGCCGCCCGGTGGGGCCGACTGTCCGTCATCGACCGGCTTCTATGTCCTGAGCAGGAGCCACTTTGTAAAGAATTTGTTCCCCTCTCTACTCTGGTTTGGGCTGTCTGACATTTTTATCCCTCAGGATTGGTGTTACAACAGACATAAAGGTTAACCTACTAACCCGAGGCGTTTTAAATATCAAACTCTACCACATCAGTATTTTGTTGTGTCTTCGAATGGAAAATTATCACTTGAAGCTTCACTTTGTTTTAAGATTTGAAATATCATTGTTTAGACTTTTCATGTTTCAGTTTGTTCCTGCTATTCAAGGAAAGATAAAATTGACAAACCTACAACAAGCACCAACAGATGACCAATACTGGAGAATGGGTTTGACTGAGGACCATTTCCCTCCGATGCAACTTTAGACACTGATGGTTAAACCATGATTCAAACCAATAAGCCGTCAGGCAGCGCAGTGACTGGAAAACCTACCTGCTTGGTGGAGTAGATGCTGGTTGCTTCTACATATGTCCATGTGATGGGTTCATTTAAATGCCAATACATTTGACTTATCCACAACCTGACCTGTGATGGAAGACCTCACCCATTGGAAGCGTCCAGAATCTGTCTGTCTGTCCCCTCCTTCTATCCCCTCGAACCAACTAGAACAAAAGAAAGTTTCCACCTCTGAGTTTGGTTCTGCAGAAAATCTCTACCTCATAGTCTGGGAGTTCGTTGGGAAGATTGCCTAAATGACCCAATATGACTACTTGTACAGAAACGGTTTTCATAGGACTCAGAAGTAAAAGTTCATGGAACATTATTTAAAGCGTATCATTGCACCAAATGGCATTACATAATGAGGAAACACTCATGTAATGACAGAAACAACTGTGACATAGACGAAAAAAATATATAAATCTGGACCACCCCAACTGTGTCAACTGTTGTGTAAAATCTTATAAATGTCATCTTTTTAAACATAATGAGAATAAGAAAAAAGGAACTTGTGGGGTAGAACTTTGAGTTTTTTTTCCTCTAACCATAATCTACAAACCGAAAACTAAAGTAAACTGATAATTGCTATTAGACTTTATTGAACCTGATCTACTAAAGCTCTGCAAGTATTGGTGCAAATGTGTTATTCTGCAAAGATATAGAAGCTGAATTATTAAGACGATGCACTGAGGATTGTGTCTGATAAATGTGCAAAATAATTATTCATACAGCAATGTAATGGTGAGGAGTAAAAAACAATAAATGTTATAGGTGGATGAAGGTCACTTCAGTAGCGAGACATGATTTCCAAATGTTTCTTCAATCACCTGTGTGTTGTTGTCATGACAGAATTTTACATACATATATATATATATTTTGCAAATACCTAAAACCACTACAATAACAACACTCAGGCAGTCGGTGGCGTTGCAGAAGTGAAAAGTTCACTTCCCACTGAAACGGCTACAAAGTGATGAATGAAAAGCTGAGAATAACTTGGCAGCTTAGCTGATTATCACTCAAACTCAGAGCTGCCAAACACAGTGTGCGTGTGTGTGTGTGTGTGCGTGCGTGCGTGCGTGCGTGCGTGCGTGCGTGCGTGCATGCATGCACGTGTGTGTATGTGTGTGGTACTAATCACACTTGTTCTGTCTACAAAACAGCTTCCTCATTTTTCACCTGCCTAACACACACATTCCTACTTGACACGCACATCCAGCCTTCCCCACCTTTTGCTAGCTATTGTCTCATCTCACTGTTGTTCTTCTTTCCACTGTGTGTGTGTGTGTGTGTGTGTGTGTGTGTGTGTGTGTCATCAACACTATACTGATGGAGTGATGTCCATCTGATCTGACTGCTGTCTCAGGTGTCCCTCAGCAGCGCTCACAACACATCAGTCATCCTAAAGCTGCCCTGCAGCCTCAAAACACATGACACACACACACACACACACACACACACACACACACACACACACACACACACACACACACACACACACACACACACACACACACACACACACACACACAGTTCATCAGGCAGGTGACGGAGGGTTACTTCCAGTGCAGGGGGACACACCTGACTCACTCAGAGGAGCAGGGATGGGCTGGTGGAGCTGGATAGCCAGTAAAAGTCCAGTTTCTGCTCCAGGAGTCACCAAAGTGTAAAGTGTGAGGCGTGCTTGCATGTGCGCAGGGGAGTGGGTGGTAATTCTATCCCAGACCCTCTGTGTGACCCCAAAACACACACTGACCACCCTCCACCTCTTCGCCTGAGGCCGCACATAAGCCAAAACACTCACTTAGACAAGCCACACACAGTCGCAGACACCAGTGAACACACAAGTACACAGAAAAAAAGATTAATTTCATCAAGTAGGTTGGTTAAGTTATTTGAACAAACATAATCTTAAAAGACCACTAACAAGTTTCATCAGTTTCATCCATCCATATTCTATGCTGGAGACAATCTCATCCAGCAATGGATGAAAGCAAGTTACACCCTGGACACCCTGCTTCAGAGCTGCTATGAGCATGCCAAACCTGTAGGGGGCAGTGCAACGAGAAGCATGAAGCCATGATAACCAAACCGGATCCTGGAAAGAAAACATAACGTCATGAAATGTGACGTAAATATCCGCCTACCTCCCTTTCGATGCAACCGGAGACACAGAGTTTATCCAGATCTCCACTGTGGCCATGTGATAAACTATACCAAATGTGGAAGAGTATTACTAAATCTAATACAAAATGTTAAATCCTCCAAAGGTAGAAGATTTTGAAAAGTTGTGCACAATGTAAGTATAATTCAGGCTGAAGGCATGCAGAGGTGTTACCCGTTTTCTACATTATCAATAAAACAATATCAGTTTCTGTTATTTTTAATGGTAGTTGTTTCCACACTTTTCTTGTTTTTCTTCTCCGGTTTGTTCAAAAATGATTTGTTGGTGTAACGTGCTGCTATCACAAGTAAAAGTGTTTCAAATAAATAAAACATTTGTTGGATTAAATTTGTTCATTTCTTGGCCTGTTTTGTTTTTGTGTCAGGATATTGTCAATTTTGGGGATTTGTCAAAAATAATTAATGTATATAACCTAAATATAATGCACAATCAAATATACACTCTCGCTTGAGTCTTGCTGGTGGTTAAAATAAATGCACAATCAGCAAATCACAATTGCAAAAAGACGTGTCAAAGAAGTGCTCCTAATATTATAAAGCAAGTTTGGGCCACGAGATGAGGACCCAAACAAGGTAGACATTTTATTTCAAAAGATGAAACCAGTCCACAAAATGCACTGAGAAACAGAAGCACTGGAGGGCAGACACACAGAAACAGACAATAAAAGACCATCATATAAAGCCATCGGGTGATGACAACCACTCACTCAGGCACATGGTGAAAGACATCAGGGAGGGAAACAGCATTCAAACACAAGGAGGGAAAGTCAAGGAGCCTGAAACGAGAGTCACTCTCACAAAAAGTATCAGAGACAAGCATGACCCATGACAATCAAGTGACTTTGTATGAGCGTTTCCAAAACTGTTGATTTGTCAGATTCCATGAATGACATGAAAAACATAATGAGCAGCACTTTGTGTGAAGATTTGTTGTTGATGTCAAAAGTTCAAGAAGAACAGTGTGACTGGTTGGAGACTGTTCTGGACTGGTTGGAGATGACAGACTGTAACTCGCAGTTGTCTGTTGCCAAAGTCGATGAAAGACTGTCTCCGAACACACAGTATGTTGAACCTCCAGCAGGTCTCATGAAAAAGAAACCTTTGGCTCAGCAATATAGATGGTCTTGTTCAACTGTTCTGACTAATAAATTCTTACATGTGGTCTATAATTTTAGCCTCACTGTTACAGAGACAACAGTTTTGCATTTGACCATGTGCTTTGCCACCATTTTGGCTTCAGTGATACTCAGAGACAATAGCCTTTTGAAATGTAAACAAGGACCCATGTGACTCCAGCCTGAGAACTTTGAGGAAATGCCTCTGGAGTCCGCCTTTGAGAAAGGAGGTTGGCTGAGGCTAGCAGTACTCTATTGTGATTGGCCTGGAGTAGAGCACAGGAAGTGGGTCACAGGAAGGACGGAAGGAAGACCGAGGGTACGTCCGAATTGTCCCTCCTATCTCAATAAATACGTCCGGATTGTCCCTCCTATCTCAATAAATATGTCCGAATTGTCCCTCCTATCTCAATAAATACGTCCGGATTGTCCCTCCTATCTCAATAAATATGTCCGAATTGTCCCTCCTATCTCAATAAATACGTCCGGATTGTCCCTCCTATCTCCTTATCTATTGACCTTTCCTTCACCCCAGAAGGGTTTTGTGTGGCGGCCATGATAAAGACTGTCTGAATTCTCAATAAGCAAAGGAAAGGAGGCTCCTTGCTTCCTTTAGAGCCTCCTTTAGCTTAGGAACCGCTGATGCTTCCTTTATCAAAGGAGACGAGCTCATGCTGCCCCACAATTCCTTGAGGCGACAACATTTAAAGGGACCCGCTCATCCGAGCATTCAGGGAAACTCAAGATGTCGGAAAAAGATCATGTAAGTTACCAAAGCAATAATCTGCCTTCAACAACTTTAAATCATCTAAAACCCAAATGTTCTTTTTGTAGTCCATTTTCGGAAACTTGTAGTTCTTTGCGCACCATGGTGGACGTCACTAACTTGCGCCGCCGTCGCATTATTATGACGTCGCTAAGTGAAAGTGTGCTCCGACTGCCACACCATGGTGATCGCCTTTAGGAAACCTCCTAACACCATTTCTTTACCCCTTGACGTCATCCACGTGGTTAAGGTAAAGTCCATAGATAAGGAGATAGGAGGGACAATTTGGATGAACTCCTTAGCTATAAAGGTTGTTGATGTGTGATTTCGCTCTCTTCCTCCTAGCACGGCCATCCTGTGTGAACTTCCATGTGGTGAGAATGACTTTGTTCATAAATACTTGTGTAAACGCTTAATTATCTCAGATATGTTATCCTTTGCCAGCCACAGTTTTGGAACATGCAGAATAGCGAGAATAATAGTGTCTACAGCAGCAGGAGACCACAGAAATGTTTCTGTTGTCTGTTCAGAATAGGAAACTGAGGCTACATTTCCCACAAACTCAACAAAACTGTACATTAGAAGGAAAAATGAATCTTGGACTGATGCACCCAGCCTTGTACCAACAGTTTAAGTGACCAAGTGACCATGGCTTAAACCGTCTGCCTGAGTAGTGTTGCTGATCATGTTCACATGACCAAAGTGTAAAATCAGAGTCAGAAACCTTCAACCAAGTCATACTGTATGTCTATGAACATAACATAAACCTAATTGGATTCCAACAGCCTCCAGATTCCTCAGGTCTCATCCGAGCAGGACACCTTTGGGAGATGGTTGAACATCATAGGAAAATAAATGTACAGCAACCATGTGATGTTGTCATGCCAAGATTAAGAGAAATATCTGAAGAAGTTTTCTGGCACTTTTTTGGATCTCAAGCGCCAAATATGAGAATGCGACCATTCGACCATCCTATAGCACTTTATCCTGAGCAGGTTTGAAGTGAGGGTCCGACCAGCTCCTTATGTAGTAACCAAGGTAAAAGCACACTATTGAACTAAAACTTGATAATAAATTAAAAAGCAAAGGATACGTTGTAGGAACTGGATAGATCAGGGTGTGAGACTCATTTTAATTCAGGGGCCACATGCAGCTCAGTTTCAATTTGGATGAGCTGGACCGGTGAAATAGTGCCATAATAACCATTTGAATTTAAACTTTAAAGTGTTTCTTTGTTGCGGTTTTGGCAGTTTTGACATTTGCACAAATTTATCCTCTAGCTCCTAAGTATGACTGATGTGAATTAGGCTTTATGGCACGTAATAAGTACTCATGTCAGTACTTGGTACCGGCAAGTAGCTAAATGGTTGTAATTGTACTTGCACTCGTCCTTTAAAAAGTTGTATCGGTGGATCCCTAAATATTTGAGAGGATACATTGTGTTAGTTTTAGTTCTGAAATATAAGAACAAGAAATTTCTTCTCAACAGAACGTACCTCTAAAGTTGGTAGGATCCGTGCTGTGGAACTTCAGAGCTAGTGAGAAAAAAACTAAAAACCAAAAGAAAGAAAGCGAGCAAAGGCCCGATTGTCGGTTGTCTGCAAAAAAAAATAGTGTCTAATTTTCCTGTGGTGTGGGGAGTGTTAAGAGCGATTTTATTGGGTCCCAGAAGGAGAGATCGTAGATAATGAACATGTTCAATATTTGCAATGAGAAATCCTGTAGTGTGTGTTCTGCTCCGAGAGGAGCCGAGCAGCAGGGTGTGTGACGTCATGAGTACCGCTATGAAAGCCAACCAGGCTGAAAGCATCACTGCTGCTGCTGCCAAACCCAGAAAGTTCCTGACTTGATAATGCCTGACTTCATGAGATTATATGATATTAATTCATTGGACAATATAAGTAGACCTGCACGGCACTGTGATCTCTCAGTTTCACTTCGTCATTCCTCACTGCTCTTCTTTAACTTTATATTTTCCATCAGTTTGTTGGGAGGTTGTTTGCCCCGTGTGAATGCATTTTGTGTTGGAATATTATTTCATCACTGTGGCTGCAGAGTAGATGTGTGCTCCATAAATTCATGTTTCAGCAGCTCTGTCAGACATGACCATTATTATTAACCTCATTATTACAGATCAACCCTCGTGGAACTAAAAAGACTTGGAACAAGTCAAGAACAAGAGCAAGAACAAAAACATCCTTCAAAGCCTCGGTGACGAGGATTTTTTAATTTATGTTTAAAAGATTGCTCTAAACACGTTGTCGCCGATCCGCTGGGCTCTCAGGATTGTGGGCGGGACAATCCGCGCACCAATCAGGATATTGTAAAAATAGGCAGGTCATTTTCCAGGAGATCTGATTGGTCAGTAGACGGCGCCTTCATTCTCTGCCATGGTACATCAGAGTACCGGGGAGATTTATCCCAGTAAGAAGAGAAGCTGCTTCGCAGTACAGAAATCCTGGGTTAATCCTGAAGTTACCTTGATAAATTAAAATCCTGAGTCATAATAAAATTGTTTGTTTACATGTACATGCTGGATTTTACACTGAAGTCACGTTTGACTACAAGAGATTTGGAATATTGAGTGTGAAGAACATAGACCTATATCTATAGTTTCATAGAAGTCTGTGGTGTAGAGCTTGATTCTCTGCTGAAGGATCAGTTAGTGTGTGGAGTAGTCACACCACACTGTCAGATCAGAAGAGGAAGGTCTTGTGTGATTTGTCTATTGTGATCATCAAGTGTGTGTTCTCTTGATCGGTGAAGATTTTGAAAATCTTGTAGTGTGTGCCAGGCTAAAGTTACACCATTTCACCCAGCTGCGAGGAATGCTTTTAAATCTCTTTCAGAGAAGATGGAGGTTAATGTGGGGCTCACGATACATGTTTTATTATGGAAGTCATATTTATGTAGAATCTATATGAACAAACATTACTTATTAAACAAATCAAGCAGATTCATTGCGAATGGAAACTACAGTCCAGAGTCAGCAGTAATCAGATCAGATCGTCTGCTTATCATCACATAGCCTGTGGAGCCACCCAGAGATTCCATACAAACCACATCTGCTCAGCATATGACCTTGCAGCCATGCCGCACAGCGGCGAGAGACAGCGGGGCTCGGCTCTGATGTGCTTTGACGGAGAAAAATGAGTCAGCATGCAGGAGAAACACAAGACGTGAGGGATGAGACCGAAGTGATATTATATGGACACAGAGCTGGGAAACGACAGCCCCAAGGCAGTTATCGCTTATTGATTTGTGGTGATTTTTTTATTTTTTTTCAGAGAGTGCATTGCTTAAGCATGAATGTGCGCCGTGGTTATTTCTTCCAGATGACGATTTACATGACGGTATCGCACCGCCTGCCGATCGTGTGACTTGCAAGATGGTTGGCAAGGACCAAACTGACACTTGTTCTTGTTTACAAGACAACCTTTCAAGAGAAAACGCATTGTTTTTGCATTTTCATGTTTCGCGTTTATGTGGCAACATTTTGAAAATGGGGTAGTTTTCTGTCAGGCCACTAGTGGGTGCTGTTTGTTTTTGTACTGAAACAACACACACATGCGCAAAGAGAACAATACACTATCAGCATTAACAATGTGAGTACACTGCAACCAAGCCGGTGACTGTCAACTATAAAACTTCCAAGTCCCAGGAGAATAAAGGCCCCCGCATACTCCCATAAGAACCCATAAGAACAAGAAGAAAAGTTGTGACGACAGCTGTGACATCAGCCAGCTGCCGAAGAGTTCAAACTTCGTGAAGAAGCTGTCAAACTCGTAGGCCACACCCGCTCACGACAGGCACACATCTGTGAAGCAGCGGTTTAACTTTTCAGCGGCACAGCTTATTTCTCGCTTCCAATGTTCTCAGAAATAAATTTATCTGAACTGTTTCAGTAATAAGTGAAAGTTTGTGTCTGAGCCGCTATGTTGGTCCGGTTTTAACTGCAGGAGCTGAGTGATGCGTTCAGGTGCATCACGTAAGCCCGCCCTCCGACATTTTAATGAGCTGCGGGACTCATACAGTAGCGAGGTTACACGCTATATATGATCAAAATATGACTGATCGTCATTAGCGAGCTGGAACATACAAGCGCAGCACACGGCAGTGCAGAAGTTTTGGCAGTGCAGCAGCTACATAGTTCAGCCAGGACGGTTTGCATAGCCGAACCAAATTTCTTTGGCCAGAGGGAGGTGACCGAAGGAAATTACGTCATTTTGTTCAGCAGGACCTCGCAGTGCCGAACTTTCTTCTAGTTCTTATGGGGTATGAATCGGCCTTAACGGACTGGCAGTCATGACACTCTGGAGGCAGAAGAACTATTTACTATGGCGTGGTGCGCATGACCAGTAGCAGTGTTTCCATCATCTACAAGTAGTCCCAACCTTTACAATATGTTCGCCATGTCAACACCAACCTTTTTTAAACCAAAAATGCAGCGTTTCAGGAAGTTGCATTTTCACCCATTTCCATGGAGACAGAGCCTGAGCATTTTCAAAAAGTTGCCTTTTCTCTCACTTCCATGGAGACACAGTCATAGTGTTTAAAAAAAAATAATTACATTTTCATTGGCTCCGAGCACTATTATCATGTCAACGGACCTCCAATACACAAGGAAAGTTTGGCATTTTCACTTGAAAACATGTACACACGCTGCATCCTCCGTACCATCGTCCTTTCCTCATCAAATAACCTTTAATCTTTCACATCACATTCAATCTGCCAACCCAGTGAACTCCTGTATCCCAGCAGGGGGGGTCTCACCCTGCTGGGATCTCTGTGCAAATCAAGCCATGCATTAGCATCTCAAAAACGTGCTGTACACAAGGTATTTTTCTGTGTCTGTGTCAGAGTGGAAAGAGGTCCCGTTTGCTGCCAGTAAAGTCCCATTAATCACCCAAGCAGCTACAAGGCAGGCCGGCGAATGGGACTGTACATCTGTAACTCTAAACCACAATGCCTCGCTGCTCATGAGCACCGTCCGTCCTCCATCGATCATGCATCTGGATCCCATTGTCTCGTGCCCCGACATCAGACAGTCATCTGGAGCCCATGGAAGAAGCAAGAGGGAATGGGGGGGAAGGAGGGCACTCCGATTACTGGTAGAGTGATTAATCATAACCATATTGGAAGCTGGATGAGGTAACGACAGAGCTGGACCACAGGGCAGAAAGATAATGGCGGCTCCTCTGAGTTTGGGGTGTCAATAATGAGGTAAGATCGAGAGCCTGATGTCAATGGGTCAATGCAAAACCTGACTGAGAGGTCAGAGGGTAAGACCGAAAAAAGCTAAAGTGAATTATGAGCAACCGCAGTGCTGTTTTGTGTTAGCATGAGTTTATCTGTCGGGCCCTGAACCAATGTCTGATGTCCAGACATCGGGCTCTTTCAGAATGACATTCCTTCACACTGATGCCATCCTGATGAACTTAAAAAAGCTAAAGATGGCTGCTGGTGCAGTTTCAGACTAAAAACAGACTTTTGTTAAGTCTAAGCAGAGGCCTGTATTGTTAAGAGTTATTTTTATAAGCTACCAGTGAGTCATGACAGATAATCCAGGAAATCTAATTTGTGCAATAGAATGTGTTTAAAACATATCCAAAGCCAAAAGGCACTTCAGTAGAAATGGAGGGGGTATTAAAAGAACAACGTATAAAGTACAAATTGCCCGTTGTTTCAAAAGGGCATGTGTAATTTTGCAATTTGTTATTGCAGTAATTGTCGAACAATTTGGGAAAAGTCAAAATGCTAAATGCATCACCAAATGAAATGAAATATTCCAAGTGTTTATAGCATCATTTAGTCTGTATTCAAAAGGATTGGACCTTTTTGAATCAGCCTGATAAACAAAGGCATCTTGCAAGTAGATTTTATTTTAGCATTTGTTTCAGACAGGTTGCTCGTGTACACGTCAACGTTTTGAAATCAATCTTCTTTTACACGGCAATGCCAGAAACACTGAAAACAATGCCATTTTCATTTGGCCCACTTGTGGGTGCTGTGGCCTCAGACTGGCCGGAGAGCGATTTGAGCAGTGAGAAAACAAGTGATGACAGAGTCAGTTTTTTGGATGATCCATGTCCTTT
Organism: Lipophrys pholis; assembly: GCF_963383615.2. Classification (NCBI taxonomy): domain Eukaryota; kingdom Metazoa; phylum Chordata; class Actinopteri; order Blenniiformes; family Blenniidae; genus Lipophrys; species Lipophrys pholis. Next base: position 9,686,207 of record NC_137637.1, read on the forward strand.
TGTTTTTTATTTTCCAAAAGTGCACAAAAAAAGTGCAACGTGCCAAAAAGTGCATTGGAGGATTCAGGAGTGTGGCTTCTCCAGCAGCAGAACCCTGATTGATGTTAAAAGCCTCCTTAAATACAGTTCCCTCAGCTGGGTGAAACCATTAAAACTCCATTGGTGATAAAAGGTAACATTAGTATCTTAAAACTAAGTTAAAATCCTCCAAACCAAAACTATAGCTTAATGAAACAAAACCCATATTAGCAAATACACCTAAAAAACAAACACCTAAATAATAAACTAAATCTTAAACCCTGCTAAAACTATGTGCCACCCCCCACTTGTTCCTCCTCTTGGTTCAGCCCGGAACCTTCTTTTGCAGTGTCCGTGGAACAGGGACTCTTTTGCCTGGACACCGGCCTGAAAACAAGAGAAGAAGGTAAGGGAAAACTCTCCTCACACACCACACAACAGTCTCACCAAAATCTTAAAACATTCACACCACACACATCAACAACTAAAAGAATCAGCCAGTCTTAATTTCACATATATTGCTGTTGGGCCTTGACCACCATGCTCACCCCACTCCGGACAAGGGGGGGGGGGGGGACCACGTTTCTTTGAGAACAAAGAAACATGTGGCCACCTCTAGAAAAATTCGCCATTGGTCACGTGACCCCCCACCAGGGGGCCCCCGCCAACCACCTCGGGAGCTGCATCCCTGCAGCTCATCACCAGGGGAATCCACCAACTCCGCCACACCCATGGTCTGGAAACCTGAGACCAGCCCAAGGAGATTGGCTGAGAACCAGCCGGACCGCACCAGGGGTTGGACCATGACGCTCAACTATAAAAGTCAAACACGCGAGAATTCTCCAAGACGGACTCGCGTTGATCTAGACGCAGAACTTCGTATGGGGACACCAAAGGGCCGCATGTTGACTCACATGGACTGGGCCCGAACATTTCCAACTTGCAGGACGAGCTGGAGAAGCCGTGGAAACGTACTTTTGTCCGTCTTTTCTTTTCCTTCAACGGGACCCACACAGCTGCAACGGGACCCACACAGCCGCGCAGCCTCACCGTGCCTGCTAACCTGAAGCTCGCTTCTGCACCCACGCAAGAAGTGCTAGGTTACTGACTGTGCGTTTGCGGACCCCCGTGTTCCACGCCGCAAAACGCAACTCAGGTCTTCCTTTCACCGGGACTCGAAAGAACTGCCCGTAGCCGCAAATCAAAGGATTTTCTCCGGCAACAGAGGCTCGTTCCACCCACCTTCTGACCAAGTAAGAGGCTGTGTCTGAGCAGAATAGCTAGAATGATGTGCTATTGATATTGCTGTGTGTTTATTTTGTGCTTGTGAGACTCTGGGATGCTGATCATCTGCTCCGTTTCCAAGCAGTTTGTGCCCACGTGTAGATAGCCATCTACGCAAACCACCGTACGCGCACGAGCATCCAGGAGCTATCCCGCAGCTAACAGAAGCTGAGACAGTCTGAACAGCTGACCCAGCTCCTGTTGTTAACTGCTGGACCCTCGAGTTAGCAGAACCGCACCAGAATTCTTCTCTCATTCTCTCTCTCTCTCTCTCTCTCTCTCTCTCTCATTAACCCGCTCACGTGCGCCCCGCGTGTCCGCTGCCGCTGGTCTTATCCTCTCCATATAAGCTCAACACACATAGCCACATTAGCGTCCGAACCGCTAACTTGTGCCGCTAACGACAGATCATCAGATTTCTGACTGCATGTTCCGACATCCAGTTAGAACTCTGGCTCAGAACCGGACTGACAGCGTCGTCCGGTTGTCACGTGACCTCGAAAAGCGTCTCCCAATTACCACGGTAACTTTGATAATTTATTCATTTTTAAGTAATTACTCAATTACTTTAGGAGTTGTTAATGAGTAAATGACCGTTTACTTCCATTAATAATTAAAATTTTTCATAAATTACTTCCAGGGATTTATTACTTTCAGTAATCTATTACTTACAGTAATCTAATGCTAACAACCAACCATGAATCCCAACATTGCACAATGCTCAATTCATCAATTAATTGTTGTGTTGCCTCCACAGATGGCCGCTGGTGAACATTTAAAGTGCTGGAATAAAGTGCTGCGAGTTCTTAAATGAGGAACTTACAGTAATAAAACTAAACATGTATGCACAGAAGAACACGCTATAAACATTAACAATGGTGCGTACATAGACATTTGTTTGAACAAATGACCAAGATGGATTGTTATTACAGTGACTGTCAACTATAAAACCACCAAGTCCCAGGAGAATATGGACTCAGAGTCATGACACTCTGGAGGAAACACTGTTCTTATTGTCCATCTACTGAGCATGTGAACTATTGTCTACGACCATGGTGTGCATGTGCAGTAGCAGCATTTCGGTCGTCGACAAAAAGGCAGAACATTACTGTAATGTTGGCCTTGGAAGCTTTTCTGAACCAAAAATGCAAAAGCGAAGTATTTTCAATTTCAATCAGTCATACCTTTGAACAGCTTGCAGTCATGAACCCCCAAATCCTCAAACTACAACACTGGTACGTCTCTTCTTTTACATTTCAAGTCTGAACCGCCTTCATGATGTGAAGGTGCACAATCATGGAGCAACATTGATATATGAAATCTAAACAAAAAATAAAAGATTTTGGAGAGTGGATGTTTGGACATAGACAACCTAAAACTCCCCAGAAGTACAGTAACAAAGCATTTCATGACGTACTGTCTGCTTTTTTTGAGTTGTATTTCACATTTAATGTCATACAAAGTCCAGTAAAGAACAACTCAGAGGGTTTACCAATCCCATCAAATTACATGCTTTCTGTAACACAACACAGATTCTACTCAGCACACTTGGCACAGACGTCCCGGTGATTCAGGTTCTCTTATCGTCTCTTCATGAATCCCAGACTCCAAATCCGTGATTACAGTGGCTGTTGTGGGACTCCTTGCTCTTTTTGTCACTCAAGATTAATGCGGTGTGTGTTTGGAGTTGTAGTCTTGTTGCACGGTGAAGTATAAGATGGTTTCATGTGATGGGTGAGAATTCAACATTAAAAGAATCTGAACCGTCATAGCTACACGTGAAGTCGTTCATGTTACAAAGTTAGTTGCGAGGAATACAAATACGGGCTTGTGTGCAGGCGTACACGTGGCCTGGAGCCAATCTGGATCCGCAGGTTGGCTCCTTGAAATGACAACACTAAAAACTCATCATCGTTTAAAAGCTGGCGTGGCAGTTGTGCATGCCACCATCGGGTTCCCCCACAGAGACGCAGAGTCAGAGCTTTCCCAAACTATAGTTCTTTTATTAAATAAACCAAAACCAAACTTACAGACGAAAACTGCCTCTTGCAGGCTCTTCTATTGGTCTGTCTGTCCACGCCCACCTGCCACTCCGTGTGTCTGCCGGCTCCTCCTTTTACGGGCAGAGAGGTGAGGTAGCACACCTGAATCCCTTCAGGGGCTTAATCACTTCTCTGCCACAGCTGATTAAGAACATTTTAAAAGGTGTAAATGATTTGAAATTCCAACAACACCGCATAGGAATTTCCAGAGCACTCGGACCCTAAAAGGTTTGTTAAAATCAGGGTTGCGAACCCAGGTAAAGGTCTGTCAATTTGAAAAAAAACACCCAGATGATGCCCTACGAAGAAATCCAACAAGTCGTTGAGGTACACTATAGCCTTATGCAGTTTCCACTGTGTAGTACGGCACATACATACATACATACATACATACATACATACATACATACATACATACATACATACAAGAGACAGTTTTTAAAACCTTACTTTGTAAATGTGAAACTTTACTTATTTAATTGAAACATTGTCATGTAAATGAGGCCTAAAGTGGAACAGAGCATTAAAAACAAATATAAAAGATTATAAGTTCTTTCATATTGAAATAAAGCCATTAGAACTCAAGCAGAAAACAACACTAAAGCATTGATCTTAATTAAAGGCAACAGTATTTAAAAAACAAAAAGTGTCTTAAGCTACTGGTTGAATCCATCACCCTTATCAGACTGGCTTTTGGGCTGTGATGTCCAAATTCCTCTGGAGTTTACATTCCTTTCATAACGTGGCAGAGCGGGAGAGGAGTTGCCGCAAAAGCTTCAAGCTGACAGTCAAATAAAAGTATTTTGTGATTTGGGAGAAACTCTCCAGATTGCTGGACACTGGACAAAATTCTCAAAAATCATCTCATTCTCCTTTGTGTGCATCCTGCTCCTCTGATCACAGCAACACCAGCGTGTCTTCAAAGGGATTCTCAGACAAGGTGGAGTGTGAGATGTGGCTGCTCTTCCAACATCTCCAAACGTCTGTCCCTGTGAATAACTCTAATAATATAATAATATCCTCTAATCTATTGGAAAAATAAATTAACTTTGATTGGACACAATTTTGTGGATTGAAAACTGTTTCTGAACATTTTATTGTAACGCGTGCCAACAAGCACTTTAAAATATTACCCAATATCTATATTGGTCTTTTTTTTTCTTTTTTTTTTATAAGACAAATGGAACAATGGAAATTATTTTGAATTGGTCTGTCCTGGTCCACTGGAACCTGAACTAATATGACTTTGATACCACTTGTTTAAGACCTCTACACCTCAGACAAAAGATAACAATTGTGAAAGAATTGTGGCTATAGCTTTGGTTTGGGCTCTAATTTGGTGGTCCTATGTCGCGCTGTGAGACCAGTCCAAGGTTGGCCGTTGTCATGGTCATGCGACCAAAGACAGCCTGGGGTAAAATTCTGAAAGTGTCAGAAATTTGGGGTTATTGTGACTTCTGCTGCAAGCTACGTCAGTTGTTAACTAAGTATGTTTTTGAAACACTACGTTTAGCTTTTCATGGCAATTTCTTATTTACCAAAATGACACTAGTAGCCTAAAGACAAACTTTTCTAGAAAAAAAATTTAATACAAAGGCATTCTACCTCAGGTGGATAAGTTTAAGTAACGTGTCTTGTTGATGAGAGAAGGAATGATGTGATCCGTCGCAGGCTTGGATCAATGACAGAGGTTAGCATATCGGTATTGTTATGGTGAAGGGAGAGACTATCCAATCCATCCATTTTCTCCCATTTATCCGTTTCCAGGTCACGGGGGTGACAGTCTGAGCACTGTCACCCAGATCACATTGCACCAATTAAGAACCTTCCTGCAGAGTGGTGAGCCCACGGGAAGGTGGCGCACGGCGTGGGACACGAACCCACTACCTTGAGAGTACGAGTCTCATGCTCTACCAACTGAGCTGGCCGGGGGTAGGGAGAGACTAGTAAAGGATTTTTTGTCAGTCTAGATCTGGTGCTCTTGTTTGTTTCTAATAACAAAAAGAAAACATCAGAGATACAAGAAAATGTGAGCAGTTGAAGTTGTTCTGGGAACCTGAAGATGACACCTCATGGTTGTCTTCGATTGGAGGTGTTTCCATTTGTGGAACGAGATTGTCTAATGACCAGTTGGACGGATTATATCTCTCAGCTGACTAATGAATGGACCAGAAAGGATAATAGGAATGTATTTAAAGTGTTTCTCTGTTGTCCATGAAACGAAAGTTACATATGTAACTTCGGTTACATGAATCCCGGATGACTGCCAGAGGCGGTGCTTTAAGCGCTGGATGATCATCCTTGCGCATACGCAGGTCGAGAATATTATAAAAACGTGATTTAAAATCACGTGCCTGTCTCGTGAAACCAGAAGCTCAGACGCTTACACTTCTCGAGAGCACACAAGGATTCCGGGGGAATGAACGCTCTGGCGGTCATCCGAGATTCATAGAACCGCAGTTACATACGTAACTTTTGTTCAATTTCATCCCTCCAGACTGCCAGAGGCAGTCCTTTAAGCACTGGATGACAACAAAGTCCCGAGGAATCACCACTCATGAAAACACCCACCTCACGACGCAGAAGGACACAGCCCAGGATGTTGACAAGCTCCTGTTGGAATGACAGTGTACACCAGCAGGCAGTGTACCTCTTTGTGAGCTATATGCATGCTTAATGACTTCCACAACCCAGTGGGAAAGGCATTGTGTAGGAGGGCCAGACTCCACCGCGGCCCGGCACGTACACGTCTAGTGCACACACAAGACACAAGGGATCAGCAGAGGCCCCCATACCAAACCGAGCCAACTGGGAGCGGTTGAGTATTGCGTGTAGCGGAAAACACCTTGGGGACAAAAGATGCATCTATCCACAAGGTCACTCCAGGGTCATCTGCTGCCCACCTGAGGCAGGACTCATGGACAGATAGGGCTTGCAGTTCACTAACACGTCTCCCCAAGGCCATAGCCAAAAGAAATGATGTCTTAAGGGAAAGTCATTTCAGGTCCACCTTGTCTGATGGCTCAAATGGAGAAGCCCGAAGGGCCTCCAACACCATGGACAGGTCCCATGTTGGAGCCAGTGGTCGGCTAGGAGGGCGGAGCCTACGGGAAACCTTCAGAAAAAGCGTCACATTTTTGTCACGGCCAACCGAAGCACCATTAATGCCAGCATGAGAGCATGAAATGGCAGCAACATACACCTTTAGTGTGGTCAAGAAGCTCCTGTAGGAACTGCAGTATGGAGGTGACAGGGCAACGTACCGTGTCCAACCCACATTCTCGGCACCAGTGGTTTAACAGTTTCCCCTGTGTGTATACAATCACCGAGTTGACGGTGCTTGAGCATTTGAGATGGTAAACGCTACTTCCTCACAGTAGACTGAGGAAGTAGTGACCACTAGTGACTCCAATTCAAGCCTTTTTTTTTTTTTTTTCATGAAGCTGAACGCTGTGTCACGAACCAGGTCGAGCAGAGACACCACTTGCAGTTCGGAACCGGCTCTGTAACAATCCAATACAAGTAGACCGCTGTCGCTTTTATGAAAACAAGCGCGCAGCCGTAGAGAAACTATTCAGACTGAAGACGCCGTAAATGAAAACATGTGATATCTACCATGTGTAATCACTCAAACAAGCCAAATCGCGGCTTCGATGAAAGTACAATGAGCACGGAGGCGACAACTGACATCTACCGAGCGTAACGCATCGGCGAAAAAGCACAATGAATGGACTCACCAGGTGTAGAATGCCTGCCACTCACTGTGAGTTCACAAGTGACTTTGTTGTTATGATATTCTCGACCTGCGTATGTGCAAGGATGATCATCCAGTGCTTGAATCACCGCCTCTGGCGGTCTGGATAGATGAAATAGAACCACCAGGACTCTGTGTGGGACTAATCGGGGAAGAAGAGGGGATGATGGGACTGCCGAGCTGGATGGAAGAATGCCACTCAACGTAGCCCTTGGGGATAGAGAGCTTCAGTTAATGCTGCAGTCCGTGCATATTCCTGTGATTGTTTTCACACTCTGTGAAAACGAAATATTGTTGGTACAGAAAGTGTTTAACTTAAGCCTGGCACACAGTGCAAGATTTTTAAAATCTTCACAGATCAAGAAAACACACACTTGAGGATCACAATAGACAGATCACACAAGATCTTTCTCTTCTGATCTCATAGTGTGATGTGACTACGGAACTCAACACACACTAACCGATTCTTCAGTAGAGTATCAGGCTCTACACCATAGACTCCTATGAAACTATAGATATAGGTCTATGTTCTTCACACTCAATATTCCAAATCTTGCGTAGTCAAATGTGACTTCAGTGTAAAATACAGCATCTAGATGTAAAGAAACATGTTGCCACAAATCAACCTCGGGCCAATATTACGACTCAGGATTTTCATTTATGGAGGTAACTTCAGGATTAACCCGGGATTTCTGTACTGCGAAGCAGATTCACTTCTTACTGGGATAAATCTCCCCGGTACTCTGATGTACCATGCCAGAGAATGAAGGCGCCGTCTACCGACCAATCAGATCTCCTGGAAAATGACCTGCCTATTTTTACAATATCCTGATTGGTGCGCAGATTGTCCCACCCACAATCCTGAGAGTGCAGCGGATTGGAGACAGCGTGTTTAGAGCAATCTTTTAAACATAATAAAAAAAATCCTCGTCACCGAGGCTTTGAAGGATGTTTTTGTTCTTGCTCTTGTTCTTGACTTGTTCCAAGTCTTTTTAGTTCCATCTGGTTGATCTGTAATAATGAGGTTAATAATAATGGTCATGTCTGACAGAGCTGCTGAAACATGAATTTATGGAGCACACATCTACTCTGCAGCCACAGTGATGAAATAATATTCCAACACAAAATGCATTCACACGGGGCAAACAACCTCCCAACAAACTGATGGAAAATATAAAGTTAAAGAAGAGCAGTGAGGAATGACAAAGTGAAACTGAGAGATCATAGTGCCGTGCAGGTCTACTTATATTGTCCAATGAATTAATATCATATAATCTCATGAAGTCAGGCATTATCAAATCAGGAACTTTTTGGGTTTGGCAGCAGCAGCAGTGATGCTTTCAGCCTGGTTGGCTTTCATAGCGGTACTCATGACGTCACACACCCTGCTGCTCGGCTCCTCTCTTCTCATTGCAAATATTGAACATGTTCATTATCTACGATCTCTCCTTCTAAGACCTTCGAAGCGGATCGGAGCGAATAAAATCTCTTTTACCACTCCCTACACCACAGGAAAATCAGACACGATTTTTTTGCAGATATCCGACAATTGGGCCCGTGCTTCCGATGATCGGAAGGGGGAGAGCGGGACTACAATCGGCCAGATTATCCTGTAGTGTGTGCCGGCCTTTACACAGCCTGCTTACAGTCGTGTGGTTTCAGATGTGATGTATGATGATTAGCTGGTAACAGCTGAGGTAACTGTTTTGATTTAGATCGAGATTCACTTCACAAATACATTATTACAACCTCTAATCGTGATGCCAGTTTAAGATGTTATGAATGGAAAAAAGATCTTTGTTAAGTGGGGAAGCTGTGGATCTGTTTCCTATCCTCCGTCTGTCCATCTACCTGTGGATTTAAGCAAGACCCTGAACTGCAAGGGGCTCCCATTGGATGGTTCATGTCTCACATGGCAGCCTGCATCATTGGTGTGTGTCAATAGAAGAAAGTAATTAACACTGTAAAACTGATGAAAAGTGGACAATGACTATAGGTCCTAAAAGTGAAAACCAGTTTAAATTTAATATCTTAAAAAAGTTCACTAAAGTCCTACATCAACAAATAGAAGAATGACTTTAAAATCGTTAAAACTCAACAGTTTCAATCTACATCCAATGGGTACTCTATGGTTCCTAACCAGCCAATGGAAACAAGCCTGACTCCAGTGAGAAGGTATACAGTCTAGTAAACCTAAAATAGATAGATGTGCAGCTAATCAAGATGTACAGGATCTTATTGATTACCTGTGTTCCAATTCCACAGAAACTATAATTGAAAAGAAAGTGCTTGAAGTTCTAAAGAAATGGGAAGAAAGATCATCCTCAGTCCTCCTGTTGATTTGTTAAAGCTTTATAAATTGATAAAATCACATGTGCAGATGATGCTGAATCACGGTGCTAACCAGTGCAAGTCATCACGGCGGACGCTAATAATTTCAAATGACATTTGATCCAGCAGCTCTGACCACAGCATTTCAATTGTCTGATTGTTTGTTTCAGAAAGAATATTAAAAAAAACCTGAAAAACTGATTCAAAGTACCAGCCTTTCTCCTGCTACCACAGTGATGAAGCATGTTCACTAATCTTATGGAGATGATGGCGGGTCATGTTTTAGTAACAGGTATTTCTCCATGTCAAAAGGGCTAACATGTTTTCAACACTACCGTTGCTGGTGTCATTTTCCCCTGAGGGTCGATACATTTGTGACTGGACTGACTGCAGGCCGAAAACAAATGCTAACAGAGAAGTTGTCATCACAACGATAGATAGATTAGATTAATTAACACCGGTCACAGATAATATTGAGAATTGCTCTCATCTGCTGATAAAAATTATGTTTACCCGGTAGAACACTGAAGTAGACAATTTTCCAAAATATTTCATGCGCCCACCACCAAAGTATGATGCCACATGGAAGAAAAGCATTAGCTTTATATTAATGGATGCTAATGAGAGCCCTTCTTGGATTGTGGCCTTGTTGTGGCAGAAGGGCTTGCGTGGTCTGGTGATCTTCAGAGCTATGCCGTCCGGAGCACATGATCCTGGTAGGGTCACCCAAGGCAGACAGGTCTGGAGTGAAGGCCCAGACAAAAACATGCACACCTCACCCCTGAAAAAGGAACATAGAAGAACGTATACCCTGCCTGGACGAGGGTCACTGGGACACACCTCTGGAGCCTGGCCTGGGGGTGGTGTTGCCCGGCGAGGGCCTGGTGACCCGGTAGCCCATGTGTCCCGGTTGGGTAGAGCCCGAATAAGTGATGTGGGGAGGCTACATGGGCCCACCACCCACAAAGTCCAACATGGGGAAGTGATGCATTGCTCACGCAGTGCAAGAGAGCGAGGAGCCACGTGGCATCCTAGGCCCCTGCAACAGAAACTGGCTTTTTGAACGTGGAATGTCACCTCACCTGAGTGGAAGGAGCCGGAGATAGTGCAGGAGGTTGAAAGTCAGGCTCACCTCCACACACAGCATTGGCTCGAGAACCATACTCCTTGATAAGGGATGGTCTGTTTCCTACTCAGGCGTTGCACCGGGGGAGAGGTGACAGGCGGGTGTGGGGATACTCACAAGCCCCCGGCTGGCAGCCACATGGTTGGAGTTTGTAATGGTGGATAAGATGGCCGCCTCCCTGCAGCTTAAGGTTGCGGGGAGGAAAACTCTGACTGTTGTTTGTGTTTATGCCCCAAACAGGAGTTCAGAGTATTCTGCCTCCTCGGAACGAGTGGGTGAGGCCCTGGAAAGGGAACCACCAGCAGACTCCATAGTCTTACTTAGCGACTCACATTGGCAATGACTGGGTAACCTGGAGAGGGGTGATTGGGAGACATGGGTTTAAGCAGCGAGCCGTCCAGCCATCATTTGGACAGTCAATTTTTGGAAAAGACGGCCGAAAAAATAGCGGACGTGTTGCTCAAAGCCATGTAAAATATGTGTATAATGACCATCAGTACTTGTCACTCTTTAATCTAGCCTAAATTCATCTTTTTTCACCAAAATATATTATTTGGCGAATTATCGGCTAGACCACGTTCCTTTGTGAACAAAGAAACAGATGGTCACCACTGGAAAAATTCGTCATTGGTCATGTGACCCCTACCAGGGGGCCTCGGGCCCTCTGCTTGGAAGCTGCATCCCTGCAGCTCACCACCAGGGGGATCCACCAACTCTGCCACACTCATGGTCTGGAAACCTGAGACCAGCCCAAGGAGATTGGCTGAGAGGCATCCTGAACACATCGAGAGCACGACCATGACACACAACAATAAAAAGTCCAACACGCAAAAATTCAACCATCTCCAAGACGGATTTGCGTCAAGGAAGACGCTCGACTTCATAAGGAGGAACAAGGAGCTGCGTGTTAACTCACGCGGACTGGGCCCGGAACTCTCCAAACTTGCTGGACGAGAGAGAAAAACTGTGGAGTTACTTTTTCTTGTATTTTTCCGTTTCTTCAACCGACTCACACAGCTTCAAGCCAACTTCTTTCCCCTCCAGCGGTGCAGCTTCCCAGGCCACAAATCAAAGGATTTCCCTCGGCCACGGAGGCACGTTCCACCCACCTTCTGACCAAGTAAGAGGCTGTGTCTGGGCAGAGTAGGTAGAATAACGTGCTATTGATATCGCTGTGTGTTTTATTTTGTGCTTGTGAGACTCCAGGAGGCGCACAAGCATCCAGGAGTTATCCCGCAGCTATCAGAAGCTGAGACGGTCTGAACAGCTGACCCAGCTTCTGTGGATAACTACCGGGCTCTCGTGTTAGCAGAACCTCGCCAGAACTCTTCTCTCCTTCTCTTTCTCTCTCTTACATTAACCCCGTTCGCGCGCATACCCCGCGCGTCCACTCGTCTAATCTGATCCAGATAAACGCACACACGTAGCCACATTTAGCAGCCAAACCGCTAACTTGTGCCGTTGAGCAGCATCCACACCGTCACCGGAGCTCTGGTTGTCACTGTAACATAACTGGCTTCCGTGGACTTCTTGCTCCGAGACCGCCCTTGCGCATGCGCGCGCAACGGACGTCTTGTTTATCTGGCTGCTAAGCAAACGCAGCGCCAGAAAGAGCGAGTCAAACGTCTCTAGTGGTTGCGTGGGTCATCGCATCCCTCTTGACACCCACCTGGTGGACACAAGTCATTGCGCTCGCTCTCTGCGCGCCGCTGCACGCCCCTAGTGGTCGTCACGGTCAACACACTGACCCGCCAACGTCTGCCTCCACCTGGTGGACATTTGAGGTCATTATACCCATTCACACTCAAACACACACACACACACACACACACACACACACACACACACACACACACACACACACACACACACACACACACACACACACACACACACACACACTCTTTGCACATAGTGTTTGCTGTTTTGGAGATTAGATCTCCGTGTTAGATGACGTTTGAAACTTAAATGTATTGATTTATGGAATGATTTCTGAATTATTTCTGAATGAATACACTTTTGTTAATAAACGCCTGTTAGCTGAATTGAACAATTCTTGGTGATTATTGTGTATTTATTGTTGACAATTCACTGGTTTGTGACAGTCGGTGCTCCGATCTCACACCTTCCCTTTTTATTTAAGATTGTTTTATTTTACACAGAAATATTAACTAACTTAAATAAACCTTTTTCAAACGAGACTGATATTCTGGTATTAGCTATTTCCAGTATATCGGGTGGTGCTTCTTTTTCATTATTAATAGATAAATAATAAATTAATTCAAATTAATAATTTTTTATTAATTAATTATTTTTGATAATTTATTAACTTTTAAGTAATTACTCAATTACTTTAGGAGTTGTTAATGAGTTAATGACGTTTACTTCCATTAATAATTACAATTTTTTATCAATTACTTCCAGTGATTTATTATTTTAAGTAATCTATTTACAGTAATGTAACGCTAATAACAACCATAAATCCCAACACATTGAAGAATAAAATATTGTTTGTTTTAAAAAGGATGATTTTGATATAGTATTGTATAGTATTGACAATCACGCTCGCTCCATCAACAATTTATGTGTGACATTCTAAAGGCCTTCCCATGCTCTCCGCAAGGCTCGTCTGCAGACCGTGCGCAGGTCGCGGGTACGCACATGATTGTATCCATAGCGTAATGTAACGATCCCGAAACTATCTCCACTTCTGCTGCCCGGCGTTCCCCACCTTTCCTAAAGTAGTTTATGTTTCAATTCAGGAGTTCTGAGCCGTCTGGATCTATATTTGTTTTTAAATTATGATTGTTCAGATGGGGAGAGGAGGGATCTCTTCACACAAGTGCCCAGTAGACTCTGACGCATGCACAGTCGGCGCGCACAGATCGCATGGTCACAAAATTTTGGCTGCGCATTCGACCACAGAGGGTTCGATGCACACCCTAGCGCACGGGGGCGGTGACAATTTTGACGTTACTGCACACTGCACACAAGCGCTTTGCGGAGCACATGGATAGGCCTTCAGGCCTTAGGACCTCACTTTAGGAGGCTTGCAGATAACAAATAAGATCCAATAATCAATCAAAAACTCATAAGAGTTTAATAAAAACTATTTCACAGTTCAGAGTCTACTGGTTCACAGCTTAGAGGTGCAGATAGAAGAAATGTGTGAACTACAGGGGGCATAAACAAGTACATGTAGTGAAGTTTGGAGTGAGGTTAGTCAGGTACAGGTACAGGTACAGGTACAAATGAAAACCATCACCAATGAAAAGAAGCTATTACCTTCAAATAAAAATGACACATTTTTAACAAAGCAAGAAAGTATATTGGATGCATCAGCAAAAATGTCATGGAGAAAAGGAAATTTATTACTGTTAAAAAGCTAAATCTTTATGTCACAATGTAGTGTGTCGTGTGTAGTGTGTAGTGTATCTTTTTTATTTTTTAAATAGACCCACCACACTGGTCCCCGAACAAAACATTTTGGACACCCAGATTTTTTTTGATGGACACCCAAAAGACTGATTTTTGCCTAAAACCCTGTTGGGAGGAATGGCTTGCCCAATCTGAACCCGAGCAGTGAGTTGTTATTGGACTTCAATGCTCGTCATAGCTTGTCCATAACAAACACCATGTTTGAGCATGACGACGCTCATTAGTGTACTTGGTACCTCTCATGGAAAAGGATGGCATGTCCTCTCCAGGTAGGGGGGCTGAACCTTCTCCAGGTGGAGGAGTTTAAGTATCTCAGGGTTTTATTCAGTAGTGATTGGAGGATGGATCGTGAGCTCGGCCACAGTTTTGGACCGGCAGCTACAGTAATGCAGTAACTGTACTGGACCGTTGTGATGAAGATGGAGCTGCGCTATAGAGCAAAGGTCTCTGTTTACTGGTCAGTCTACATCCCCACCCTCGCCTATGGTCATGAACTTTTTGTCATGACCGAAAGAATGAGATTGCAGGTACAAGAGGGTGGCGGGTGTCCCTCTTTGTGAGAGAGTGAGGAGCTTAGCTTTGGGACAGACTCAAAGTCGAGTCGCTACTCCTCCACATTGAAAAAAACCAGTTGAGGTAGTGGCCTCCCTTTCGCGGTCTACCAAGCACGTTCAACTGGGAGGAGGCCCTGAGGTTGGCCCAGGACTCACTGGATAGATTATATCTCTGGCTTGGCCCTGAAGCAACTTGGGTCCCCCATAAGAGCTGGAGGATGCCTGGGCTTCTCTGCTCTCTATATTGCCACCTTGACCCCAAACAGACTAAGCGGGAAAGAAGATGGATGGATGGATAGATGGATGGATGGATGGATGGATGGATGGATGGATGGATGGATCCATCCATCCATCCATCCATCCATCCATCCATCCATCCATCCACTTTTAAAACTTCATGCAGTATCTCCAGTGACTCGTCTACATATTCAGGTTGTCGAAAGGTGTTGAAAGCAGTCTGGATTAAACTGGCATGAGCTTTCAGGAGTCAAGACGGCCAAGATATTTATTTGCTGAAAAAAACCTACACTCATTCCAATGTGTTGCCAGTTTGACATACTCTGACCATGCGGACAAGTGGTCCAGAGAAGTGATCCGCCCGGAGCAGATGAGACCAGCAGACGGCCATCAAACATTTAGTGCCATCTTTGGTCCCCTGATTTAAGTAATTGATGCTGAGTTTTATGGGACGGATTGTGTTCAGCATATGGAATATGTTGTCCGGCTGTGTGAGGCTTTGTCCTGTGAGAATCTGGATGACTCATTATAACCCCCCTCCCAGACGCCGCCCAATCCTGCTCTGGCACCTCTCCCTCTATCCTGTACGGAGCGATAAGCCCCAATTATGACTGCCCTCGCCCGGAGTTCACACGTACACACACACACACACACACACACACACACACACACACACACACACACACACACACACACACACACACACGGTCAACTATATACTACATGTAAGAAAGCAGATACACCAAAGCGACACACATGCATTGAGAGGTCTGAAAATCAGGTGGCCCAGACAGCATTCCCCTCTGTGATTAGGCTTAGTGAGACATCTCCTCTCTCCAACCTGCCGCCAGTAGCTCTGCTCGGCCTTAACACCCAGCAGGGGTGTGTGTGTGTGTGTCAGTATGTATCCAGTCAGTGTGTCTGTGTCAAGTTTCTCTTTCACATACATCCACACGTTGCATGTGTGTGTCTGCTGTCTGCAGCCCCTAAAGCTGTGTGGATTAGTGACAGGACCCCATCAGAGCATGACAAGGCTTTTGTCTCTGGAGCCTAGTGGTTTATGGCTGAGCATGTGTGTGTGTGTGTGTGTGTGTGTGTGTGTGCGTGTAGTGTGTGTGTCTACGCTGCCGTGTGAGTGAATTGGAAGGCATGTATGAGAAAAGTTATTTGTTGTCTTTATTTCCTGGATTTTATTTCTTAATTGCAATGTGGAGATGGGTCAGCAGAAGGAATGTAGACGTGTGTGTGTGTGTGTGTGTGTGTGTGTGTGTGTGTGTGTGTGTGTGTGTGTGTGTGTGTGTGTGTGTGTGTGTGTGTGTGTGTGTGTGTGTGTGTGTGTGTGTGTGTGTGTGTGTGTGTGTGTGTGTGTGTGTGTGTGTGTGTGAGAGAGAGAGAAAGTTTCAAATGAAAATGAATAATTTCTGCAAAAGGTTACAAAATTCTTTTGGCAGTGTACATAACAGCACTGCACATTAAAAAGATTTGTGCCATCATCGTGGACAAGATATAAATAGTAAAAGACTTCCCGCCCTGCAATAAATACAAGAATGTCTCAATTCACTGTGCATTGGAAAAAAGTGCAGTTTGAACCCTGTTTACATGGTATTTCACGTGAAAACTCATAGTTTTTGCATTTTCTTTTCAGAAAAGTTCTGCGTTAACAGAGAAACACAGACAACCATGCAGTTTTCCTCATGGACCACAAGTGGATGCTGTTGTTCGTTTTTGTAAAGAAACCACACACACATTCACATACACTATACACTATAAACATTAACAATGGGAGTACACAGACATTCGTATAAACAGACGACCAAGTTGGATTGTTATTACAGTGACTAGCAACTATAAAACTACCAAGGCCCAGGAGAATGTGGACTGGGAGTCATGACACTCTGGAGGAAACATTGTTGTTATTGTCTATCTATTGAGCATGTGCAGAAGAACTATTTACTACCGTGATGCGCATGAGCAGTCGCAGTATTTCTGTTGTCTACACGGACACTGGCCCAAGTATTTTCAGAAAGTCGTGTTTTCCGTGGCTCTGAGCACTATTGTAGCGTAAATGGACACTGACAACACAATCAAAATTTTACATTTTCACTTGAAAACACTGTTGTGTGAACGGGACCTCAGAGTCCCGGAGGAAGCTGCTGCCTCGTCCTCAGTAATGACTAGCTCAGGAAGATGTTTGTGTCTGAGCCCAAAATCTGAATGACAGTGATGGAGTCTGTCTGAGTTATAAGTGAATTAAATCTATTAGGAAACTAGCCGCATCCTGTTCGCTTTGTATATTTATCAACTTCTCAAATCCTATTGACTCCAAGGATTAAACCAGGAGAACAGGAGAGTACCAATGAAGCCGATCAGGCTCCACAGCTATGCAGTATAAAGTACATTGAAATTACAACAACAACAAAAAGCAGGTTCATGGCAGAATTTTTTAGGCTCGTTATTTCATTCTCTTTTTTCAAACCTTTTTAAAGGTTTGAAAATAAATTAAAATAAAATATGAAATAAAAATAAAATAGATTAAAATAAAATATGATATATGTATGATATGATATATGTGAAATATGTATTCAAATAAAAAATTATATATTCCAATTAGTCAGTCAGTCATTTTATATATATATATATATATATTTATACGCTTCATATATACTTTACTAATCCATTTGGGAAAATTCCTTTTTTTCAACATTTACCCTTCCTATTTCTAGGATGTGGAGACGAGCCACATTGCAATACTCTGGGAGCTCTCTGTTTGGCACCTCCTTATATATTCCCACTTCACACTCACACACAAATAGAACTGGAAAAGAAAAGATGAACAATGATAGACTAACAAACTATCCAGTACATTTATGTGCATTGAATTGGTGATTTGGAAGAAAATCACAAATTGTGCCATTATTGAAATTATTTACAGTAAAATTTGCTTATTTTAATTAGCTAACAATGACTTTCACTGATAAATGTATCATATAAATCAATGTTTGTTGCAGTATTGCAGCTGTGAAGTTCTCCCTGTGTGTTTGTGAGCATCTTTGCTCCAAGTGTTCATAAGATACTTTTTCTGTAAGCTTGTAGTTAAAAAAAGAAAAGTGTTTAAACACATACAGTAGGCTAAATCACAAGGTTCTTCTCAAAACAAATCCAAGAAACCGATGATATTGAATCATTAACAGCTCTTGCAACATTTCCATGTAGTAGATGTTCATACTGAAGTCCCTCTCAAACCCCTGGAACCTTTACATTACTTTTCTCTAGAGGCCATGTGCAGAAGAATTATTTAGTACAGCCGTGGTGCGCATGCACAGTAGCAGAGTTTCTGAAAAGTTCATTTCCACGGAGTAGTAGGATTTTCAAAAATGTGAAGAATATGGTGTGGAGTTTGTGCCGTTAGATTAATGTACAACACAAAATGTGATTTCCAGTCATTTGTGTTGCGAGGCATTTCCTCACCTGGCCCCCCATGACTTTTATGTACTGTAACTCAAACCTTTCACCTTCTCTCATATTGTATTTTTCTTTTATTGGCATATTCAGATTTAGTTGCATGTTTGAGAACTCCCTCCACCAACATGACACATTTCATTCCATACAAGCAAATAAACATGAAAACTGTGATTTATTTTTTTTCCCCAGCAAATTGTACTTGTGTAATTCTCCGCAAAACCATGTGCAAACTGACAGCATAGATCAATTCAATGCAATGTAATTCAGTCAACGCTCTTCGAATTCGTTTACACAACATCTCTAGTGAAAACGCATCATCTTTGCATTAACTTTTCAGAAAAATGTTGTGTTTACACCGCAACAATAGCAGCATTTCAAAAAAGTTGCATTTTCATCCATTTCCATGGAGACAGTCAGAGCATTTTCAAAAAGATGGGTTGTCAGTGGCTCCGAGTGCTGTTGTCATGTTAACAGACACCCAAAATGCCACAGAGGTTTTCCATTTTCACTTGAAAACGTTGTGGTGTAAACGCGGCCTCAGAGGCCCATAGAAGTTGTTGGAAGCCTTCCTCAATGATTTTGGTCCATTTTTACAGGAACAATTCAAATATTTGCTGCAGATATTTTATCTACACATTGATGATGTCCCTCCATCTCCAAATGGTGCTCTGCTGGTAACTTTGTTGATTCCAGAGAATTCCTTGCCATTGTCAGGAAAAGTTTGACTGGATCTTTGCAACCTGTTTGTACTGCTTATCACATTTGTTCCTGTATTGCTGCTCCAGTCACTTCATCTGCCCTTTATGTTTCAAGTTCCTTGAGATGTTGAAGATTACAGATTAGACATGTTTATTGGTTGGTTTTTTTTTGCTTTGTGTATTTAAATGTCACAAATGTTTGTGCTTGCGTTGTAGCCCGGGCAGCCAAAATGAACACGTTCATTGCAAATCTGTGGTGCCTGAGTCGTTTTAACAGTGTGAGGCGACGCGGTTCAGCGCCCTCAGAAATCAGAGGAATGAACCAAATTAAAATTCTCCTGCGAGAGTGTCTGTTTATGTGCGCGGGGGTGTCAGAACGACACAGGGCTGGACGGGGAAGGGAAACCTGCGGCCAGACTGAGGCCCGGCAGACTGGAGCTGTCGGCTGCTGCTGTTTTCACACTGGCAGTGCGCTTCATGCCTGGAACACTTGGACAAACCTACACAATTGAAGGAAGACTATCTGGTCTGCTGTCATCTGTAGAAATGGCCGTGATAAATGATCTCTTCATCAATCACAACTACATCTGTACTTTTCCACATAGCTGATCCAACACTGTGTCGGATTCTGCAAGACTCTCATAGAACTGAACCAACTTTCATGTCTTGGATCACCAGTGTGGAAACACGTCAGACCGAGACTTCAGAGGAAAACAGTTGGTTTGAAAATGGACTGCACCATCTGGATCTTCATTAACACAATCCAAACTACAATCAAAACAATGTACACCTCAAAGTTTGTGAACTTTTAGTGAGAACAAACTGAAGTAGTGATGTTTTAAGAGCAACAATCTCCTTAGAACTGAGACCCCGTTTACACGTTTTAAGTAAGAACACTGCGTTTTTGTTTCGCAAATGTTTCGTGTTTACACTGCAACATTTTGAAGGCAATGTCTGTCAGCAGAAACACTAAAAACGATGTTGTTTTCAAGCAAGGCCACTAGTGGGTGCTGTTGTCTCTATTGTATTAAAACCAAAAACACGTGCATTGAGACAACAATACACTATAAACATCAACAATGCCGAGTACACAAATATTCGTATGGACAGATAATGAAAATATGGACTGGGAGTCATGACTCTCCGGACGCAGACATTGTAGTCATTGTCCATCTACTAAGCATGGGCAGGAGAACCATTTTCTACGGCCGTGGTGCGCATGCACAGTCGCAGTGTTTCAGAAAAGCTGTGCTTCCCCCTGTTTACAAGGAAACGAAGTCAGAGAATTTCAAAAAGTTGAATTTTCCACTTTTGAGAAGTTGTGTCTTCAGTGGCTCCGACATCCTTGGAAGCCATTTTCAGAAAGTTATGGACACGGAACTATTTAATATGGCCATGGTGCACACGGGCAGTGGGAGTGTTTCTAATTTCTACATGGAGATGGAGCCTGAGCGCTTTCAAAAAGTTGCATTTTCCCTTGTGTCAATAAAAACAGAGTCGGAGCATTTTCAAAAAGTTCCAACTTGGGAGCTGTTCTCAAAAAGTTGCGTTTTCAGTGGTTTTGAACATCGTTGTCATGTAACCCGACATACAAAGAGCTACAAGAGTTTCCACTTGAAAACATTGTTGTGTAAATTGGGGCCTTAATGAAGAGGAAAACCTCTTGATGCTCTCCGCTCCCCACTGCTTCAGCTGTGAAGGAGCACACTCCTGTCAACATGGAGATGAACGGAAACTGAAAGTTTCAGTGACAAGAGACCAGCCTCCCACACACAAACACTTTTTCTCGCCCTTCTTCCCGTTAGCGAGGAAAACTGTTTGCAGTGGACTGACGCAGAGAAGTAAACACGTGCATAGTTGTGGCTTCTGTCCCTAAAAACAGAGGAAGTCACAGCCAGTAAACGTGGGTGAAGAGTGGACCCAGCGGAGCTCAGGCCAGCGCTCATGAAGCCAACGCCTCGAGGGCTCGTCCAGCCGCTGAGGCTTTCCCCTCGTTCTGCTGAACAGCCAGCGTGTCTGACCGGGGTGGAAGTGAAAGGTGACTCTGAGATCACTGGGATCAAGACCAGGCCAGAGAGGTAAACCTGTGTGTGTAAGTGTGTATTCACGCACAACCAACCGCGGCACACACTTTCATTTAATCATTAATGGTTCCTGAAGTGGAGTGAACCTTATCGCCAGCAATGTGGAGGTAAATACGAAGATAACTGCCTCTAGTCACTCATCAACATAAATCAATTATCAGTTTAATTAAAACGTGACATCATTAGGTAAATAGCTCTGTCTGTGCTCTGGAGACATTTTCTCATTTAAAGGAGCTTTAGTCTGATTTATGATCCGTGTGACAACCTTTACAAACTTTCACTCCGAACTTAGAAGTGCCGCAAAACTCTCAGTGGAGCTTCATTTTCAGTCCCGATAATTCTGATATCTTATCCTTATTCTGAGAAGTTTAAATATCTTATGGAAACTTTGAGGTACGTAGAAAGCTCAGGCGCCAAGCCCAGGAGATGCCCAGGTTTCATGAGAACATGAAATCAGAGTTGGAGGTGCAAATATTGCTGATGGCGAGCTTCCTGGTCAGCAACACTGAAGTAGTGATGGAACAAAACAAAAGTCATTTTACTGGTGAAAGTTTCTGTGCCTAATCCCCTCTCGTTCCTTGATCAACCAATCACCGCGAAGCAAACTTGTAGTAATGATGGCTGAAGACAGATTACGGTTTATAGTTGACAGACACGGTAATAACAATCAAACTTGGTTGCTTGCTAATGTTTATAAGCATTTTTTCTCAGTGCATATGTGTGTGGTTTCATTTAAAAAACAAACAGCGCCCACTAGTGGCCCAACATACCAATTACATCATTGTCAGCATTTCTGTGCAAACAGACATCGTTTTTAAAATATTGGGATGTAAATGTGTTCTTGAGTTTTCTGAAATGAAAATGGAAGATTGATGTGTGACAGCTGGTCCACGGGGCCTAATTAACAAGTTGACTGTTTCCGCTGATCATTGGTTGATTTTACTCTGGTAGCATTAGCATTATTTAGGCCGAGTTATCAGGATAGTGATCTCTCCTCATAGCGGGAGGGTTGTAGGTTCAAAATTCAAGCTGGGCCTTTCTGTATTCAGCAGTTAGCATTTTATTCTCATTCATTCATTCATTCATTTTCTTCCGCTTATCCATTTCCAGGTCGCGGGGGTGACAGTCTGAGCACTGTCACCCAGATCACAATGCACCATTTAAGAACCTTCCTGCAGGTGGTGAGCCCACGGGAAGGTGGCGCCCGGCGTGGGACACGAACCCACTACCCTGAGATTGTGACTCTCATGCTCTACCAACTGAGCTAGCCGGGGGTACGCATTTTATTCTGGTCAACTCTTATTTGACTTAAAATATATTGTGGTTTTTTTGGATTTTGTAGCTGTAGAATTCTGATGCACTCAACTCATAGCAATATTGGGTCCAAAAATGTTTGGTATTGAAATGAACATAAAATCAACATGGTATCTCCTCTGCATTGTTTGCGTTGTGACTTCACATCATTTACTATTGCTTTCCTTTTAGTTTTTAGAAGCTGGAGCTCTTAGATAGCTCAATGCAGCCAAACGATGGTCATGAAAATGTGACACTGACACTGAAGAAGATCTCCATCTGTCTGAGCTATGATCGGAACCAACCACAGGTTTTCAGCTGGAATCAAAGATGTTCTCAAGATTGTGTATTATCTGTCGAGATGGCTGGAATCGCTGTGTATAGCCACCTAGAAGGATGCAGACATCCTGTCTTCCATGAGGTCAGACTTTTGTCAAAATGAATATGGAGAAAAACAGTGCAGCAAGTAAAATTTCCGACGCTAGAATATTTTCATTTAGGTCTCACTTGTGTCTCTTTGGAGGCTTTAGGAGGCTTTGGAGGGTTAAATCCCACTTCTGACACCATTTCTTCATTTGTGTTGCAAATTTCCCAACAGGGATTAATGCAGTACGATAAAATATAATTGATGTTATTGTCCATCTACACATGCATGCGCAGAAGATTCAAATGCAGTGGCGGTGTTTCAGAAAAGTTGGGTTTTCCGGCCTTCACAGCAAAAACGGAGCCAGAGCATTATTAAACAATTTTGTTTTCCTTTGTTTCAACTGAGACAGAGTCAGAACATTTTTTCAAAATCCCATTTCCCGATTTTTTTAAAAAGTTCTTCCTTGGAAGCCATTTTCAAAATGTTGTACTTTCTGTGGGGCCGTCCACATCAGGAAACCGGTTAACCTAAACGAGCTGTTTTTGGCCTATCATCCACATGAGGAGGTGTGTTAGGAGCCTGAAGACGGATATTTTTGAACACGGGTCCCAGAGTGGGTAAATTCTAAAACCCCGGCTCATGACGTCCAACCCCCCGGAGTGGGGACGGCAAAGTCGGCAAAGACGATCATCCGCGGAAAAAAGATGACGTAATCGCCCCCCTCCTCCCCCCACCGCGGTCCGCAACGTCACCTAATAACCACAACAATCACGGACGACAAGCTCCGGTCGAGCTGCAGAAGCTAGAAGCAGGCGGAGTGGGGCCATAGACCTATAAAACTAGAGTTATAACGTGGTTTATGTGTTTATGTGCAGGAGTCTACTTCAAAATTTTAATGTGGTCTGTCTTCTTCTGCGTTTTTGTTGTGTTTGGTGAGTCACAGCGCCCCTATAGGCCTGGCAAGTGTACTACATGCCCTGAAGCCTCTGTTGAGCCGTGTTCATAGTGAGGTGTGGACGGATGTTTTTTGGGAGAAGGCCAGGGAGGACAAAGATCGTATTTTCGTCGCTTGGATGTACCCTGTGTCTTCAAGCACCATTGTTGTAGAAATGGACACCCAAAATACATCAAAAGTTTCATTTTCACTGGAAAACACTGTCATGTAAACAGGGCTCCAGGGTAGTTTTGGCAGATTTAAGACTGTCCTGACATTGGAAGTCCTATTTTCTTTAAAGATTAAGTGTTTTGAGCAAAATTTTTCTCAACTTGAGTTCCTGAGTGCAATTTTAGAAAAAAAAACTGCTTTTCTCTCTCAAGCTGGTTGTACTTCAACTGCTGCATCTTATGTAGGAGGATTTTAGGACAAGCAGAGAATATCTGACAAAATATCACCAAAGAAAAGTTCATCCTTTATTTTTTACATTAACAAATAAATGTTAGACTGGTTGATAAGCTAACACTGGAAACCTAGAAGGGTAGGAATGTAGTCAACTTGAAAAGGTTTTCATCATATACCATATTGTGACTAGATTCCTCTCAGACCTCAATTGTACAAGTGATTTAGAATGGTTAATTATAGTTTGATCAGTTTCCACCCAAAAGTGCAGGACTGAGTTTTGATATTTTGGTATCAGCAGTGACATCATTCTGCTGTGGTGTGGGAGAAATTCTCTCCGCAGCCTATAAAACCTGCAGAGGAACTTGCCTCGCCCTGTTTTGCAATCATAACTTTCTGTAATTTTCGCCAGTATGACTTTCATGGGACTGTTTAAAGATCCTTAATGGTCAAAGCCTTGTTCCGACAGCATTTTCACCCAGACAAGAGAAGCCCATTCTTCCAGGCTTGTGTGTGTGTGTGTGTGTGTGTGTGTGTGTGTGTGTGTGTGTGTGTGTGTGCTGTTGAAGTGTGTGGTCACTGTTGGCTTTTTTGCTGAAAGCCAAAGCTCTCCCAAAGCCAGAGACAAAGCCACAGCAGGTGGATGGGTAGCAGGGTGGAGGGTAGAAAGGAGGGGGTGGGGTGGGGGTGGGGGGGTTGCAGGGGGCTCAGTGCCTCTCTTCATCACGCTCCTCAACTCGGAAGAAAAGGCAGATTAATTGGAGCCTAATAGCACGGAGGGGGCCACACTTGTCCTTTAAGTGAGGCTGGACGGGTCTGCAGGACACCGACCGTCTGACGGCAGAGACGAGAAAGAAGCTCTGCGAGATGTAGGACAACATTAAAGTCTTTAGTTTTCACCTTGTATGGGACTCAAAATGGATTATCTCAACAGAGTCGTGATTCTCCTCTCGCGTCCCTCACTTCTGGCAAGGTTCAATTATATCACTGAGATGAGACTATTAGAATAGGAGTATAGAAAGAGTATGGTAAAAACAATTAGAACGCCTGAACATAAAGTTACTCGACCAGAATCCACACAAGAAAAATGAAAACATTTAGGAGCCAGTTTTAGTTGTTGATGTACATCTCTAATATGTTGTTAATACCTCTCTGAAGGAAATTCGTCATTACACCTTTAGAAACATGTCTTTCCAGCATTTAAAATTCGTGGAACCTACCCACTTTGTTGACGTGTTAGTGGCCACGGAAACTCCCAAAGATTCCAGAGGCAAGATCCCGTTTGTACACTGAACTTCACAAGATCTCGATTCACACTGGAAAAACGATTAAGGATCAGTTTTACAATGTTTCAGACTATTCTCGTGGCTTGAAGACTCTTTTTTTGAGAAAGTCTCACTTTTTTTCCGGCTGAATCAGTCCAATGTCAAACTTGGCTTGAGCTGCTGCAACACCATCTTTACTATCCCAGAAACTCATGCGTCAGGTTTCTGAAAATGGCCTCAGTTAGCAAAATGTAAACAGAGTTTGATGGCTACAAATTCCGGTTTGTTTGTAAACATATCAACTTTGGTGTGATGGATTTGGGCAACTCTGGGTTGGAAATTTGTGAGAATGAGTGGTCATGGTCTTGTTTTGGTGTGTTGGTTTATTGTCTCTGCAGAAGTGACACGATTCATGAGAAGTACATTTTTAAAGATATTTTCTGGTAGAGTAACTTTTAACAGCAATTACACTCGAGTTCCCAAAAAACACAAAGTAAACTGATCAGCCTGGGCTATAGAAGTTCCTCTTTTGTTTCCTTTTAAATAGAGGGTCAAGGCTGCACAAAATCTTCGAAAGCTCATAATATGTAAAGGTGATTGTCAAGATGTTTTGCAATACTCTGCCTCCTTAAAAGCCGATGTATATTACTGCATCTACAATACACATCGGAAAGTGCACAGCGTCTACACCCCAGGAAGTTCTGCGTTGAGGTCATATGTCTCAAAGTAGTTCACCGCCATAACGTGAAACTTGTTAGCAGTGTTTATGTTCCAGTCATAATGAGCACTTTAGCACAAAGATTGACAGTGATGCAGTAAATCTTTGCTTCCGATGCTAGCGAGCAGACTGTAGCGGTGAGCTACAGGCTAGCTTTCTGCACGGCGGTGTCCATATTTCTTTGCATCAAATGCAAAGATAGAAGCTGTTAGAGGCCCCGTGGTGTCAACGCAAGGTCTCTCTGGAGGTGGTTTGCGACAACGCAGAGCCTTTGTGTATCATTTGCGAATGAAGTATAATACTACCTTCCTACTTACCTACCTACCTACCTACCTAGCAACCAACCAACCAACCAAATTATTTATTGTACCAGAGTGTCATGACACCCATATTCTTCTCGGCGTTGGTAGTTTTATAGTTGACCATCACCGCATAACAATTCAACTTGGTTGTCTGTCCATATGAAGGTCTGTGTGCTCCCACTGTAAATGTTTATAGCGTATAGTTCTCTGCGCATGTGTGTGTGGTTTCATCACAAAAGCACCTACTCGTGGCCCAACATGATCACTACATTCTTACTGAGTAAACTGATAGCATTTGCAAAATGTTGCATTGCAAATGTGAAAGCGTAGGCCTCCCCACAACAGTTCCGACCAAACTCAGTGGGCAAACCTCACACACACACACACACACACACACACACACACACACACACACACACACACACACACACACACACACACACACACACACACACACACACACACACACACACACACGTTATATATTTAACCGTCAAAATCATGTACTTCTGTATTTGTAGTTGCTACTTTGCTAATTCATGTACCTGCTCGAAAGTCATGTTAATATCTAGACAGTGCTGCTCAATTTTGTGTAAATCTAACAGCAGTTGGAAAGTGTTTGGATCGGTGTGTTAACGGTAAATAGTATATTGTGGAGGCTGGGAAAGATGAGACGGACGAAGGAGTCGAGTCGGCTTTCTTTATTGCCTCCAGCCACATGACAGTTCACCTGTCAAACATAGCATTAACAAGGGTATTGCCCCCCCACACACACACACACCTCCCTATCCCCCCACCGCCCATCCCCCTACTCCCCACCTCTCTCTCCCTCAATCTTCTCTCTTCTCTCTCTCTTTGAGCGTTCCCCCCTGTCGTGTACAGCAGCCATGCCAACTTCTAATAAAGGCAGCAACAGAAGGAGACTCCAGGTCTCTTCCTGTTGCAAGAGCAAAACCTGTTCTGACTCCAGAAGGCTCTCAGTAACATAATATTGTTTGCCCAAGCTGCCGAACAGGACAAGGGGGGGAAAACACAAATGCAAAAAACAATGAACACAGGCCTTTTCTTTTTAACACATTTTAAATCCTTTTAAATTGGATACAGTCCAATCTCCTCTCTAAAGGTATTCAAACTTTTGTTGAGGCAATGGCTTGGTTAAGATATCTGCCTTCATTTTATCCTTTGAACAATACTTCAGTTGTATTTTTCCATTTTGGGCACATTCACAAATGTAGTGGTAGCGAATGTCCATGTGCTTTATTCTTGCATGGTCAACAGGATTCTCTGCGATTGCAATTGCTCCTTGATTATCCTCCAGTATCACTGTTGGTGTGGTCTCCATTCTACGGTCAGTCAGTAGTCGTATCAGCCAAGCAACATACTACATCTGCAGTTGAAAGTGCAACTGTTGCCTGTTTCTTGCTTAGCCAACTGACTGCTCCTCCAGCAAGAAAATAGATGTTCTTGCTGGAGTAGTAGTAGAGCGTCGGTCATCATGATCTCCTGCCCAATCAGCATCTGAAAATCCAACTAAAGTTCCAGTGTCTGACCTCTGGTATTTGAGTCCCAGGTTTAACATGCCTTTGAAGTATCTAAGGGTTCTTTTCACAGCTGTGCGATGTGCAGTGTTTGGGTTTGCATTGAACTTTGAAACAACACTCACTGCTTGTGCTAGGTCTGGTCATGTGGCCATGGCAGCACACTGTAAACTTTCAACCACTGACTGATAGGTACTTGAGTTTACAGGTTTACCTACATCATCATTCTTTCTCAACTTCACATTTGTGTCAGCTGGAGTTGCGATGGATTAGCATTGTCCATTCCATACTTTTGTAAAATGTTCTCAAGGTACTGTCTGATGAAGTATAACATGGTTGCTTGTCTTGTCTTGGACCACTGAGATGCCCAGAATATAGGATAGCTCAGCAATGTCCTTTATTTTAAAGTGTTTCTTCAGAGTGTTCTTTAACTTGTCCATGGTCTGTGCTGACTCTGTTATTAAAATCAAATCATCAACATACACAGCCAATATTTCCAATTCCTGATCTGATCTAACAAACACACATTGGTCTGAAGTACTCTGTAAAACCAATGTCTTTCATGAACTCTGTAAAGCTTTGCTTCAGCAGTGTGGAGACAGCTTCAGTCCATATATTGACTTGTTTAGTTTGCACAACTAGATGTTCTTGTCCTCGTTTGATGTAACCCTCTGGTTGCTCCATGTAGATTTCCTCTTCCCAGTGTCAGTTTAGGAATGCAGTTACAATGTCCATTTGATGCACAATCAAGTCGTTCTGCACAGCAAAGGATAACAGTGTTGGAATTGAGCTGAATCGTACCACTGGTAAAAATGTTTCATCATAGTCAGCACCATGAATCTGTGCGTAGCCTTTAGCAACAAGTCTTCACTTGAATCTTTCCACTCATCCATCACTGTGATGCTTGACTCTGAACACCCATTTTCATCCAATTGCTTTGCGATCCTTCGGTAACTCTACCAAGTCCCATGTATCATTGTTCAGCAGTCACTCGTATTCCCGATCAGCTGCTTCCTGCCATTCCTTTGCGTTTGGCCTTGACATTGCCTCTTTCAGTGTATTTGGCTCTGTGACACAACACGTTAGCATCGTGCTCAACTGTTACTAAGTCAGCAAACTCATCATATCCGTATCTCTTAGGAGGTTTTCTGATCCTGCGACTTTCTCTTGCAGCCTCATTGACACTAGAGTTCTCAGTAGTTGTTTGTCTTGCATCTGTGTTTAGGGTCACCTCATTTTCTGAACAGGAGTTTTTCTCATCCTGGTTGCACCTGTTTCATTGAATACAACATCTCTGCAAATGAGTACTCTCCTCTTTTCTTCATCCCACAGACAGTAACCTTTGGAGTTGGTTGCATATCCTATGAAGCGAAGCTTAACCGTCTTTTTGTCCAGTTTCTTTCTCTCAGTGTCTGGGTCGTGAGCATAAGCACCCATCCATCCATCCATTTTCTCCCACTTATCCGTTTCCGGGGGTGACAGTCTGAGCTCTATCACCCAGATCACATTGCACCGATTAAGAACCTTTCCTGCAGGTCGTGAGCCCACGGGAAGGTGGTGCCGGGTGTGGGACACGCCCGGCACCACCTTTGATAGGGCGTTTCTTCCTTTATAGCAGATGTGGGTAATCTATTCTGTATGTACGGTGCAGTTGTAGCAGCTTCTGCCAAATACACATTTGGTGGCTTTGCATGAGACAGCATACTTCTAGCTGCTTCCACTAGAGTCCTGTTCTTTCTGCAACACCATTTTGCAGAGGTGTATGGGTTATCGTCATTTCATGGTGGATGCCCTGAGCTTCCAAATATTCTTAAAACTATCTTGTCTTCTCCACCATTTTCTGTCCTGAGTCTTGTCACTTTCTTCCCACACTCATTTGAGAATGTTTCGAGGTGTCCAGCTGATACAACCAGCTGATACAACCCATCAGATCTCTGTGTTCCCATTCCATGAAGAGTTCCATCCTTTCCTCGTATGTAGCGGGGAGACGTTTTGAACTGCACTGTATTTCCTTTCCTGGCAGCAGCTCCCACTGAGGAAAGATTCATAGATAACTTGGGAACATACAGTACATCATACATTGGGACATTTTTAACACCACTAACTCTGAAGGACATTTGCAGTTCCCCAGACCAAGAGCCTCAACCACTCTACCATCACCAAGTTTCACAGATTGTGGTTCTGAGAACTGCTTGTAGTGTTGAAGTCCTTCTTTGTTCCATGTCATATGTTTCGATGCTCCGGAATCAATCAACCAGTCTCCTTGTTGTAAATCACTTTGACTTGACTCGCTTACAACAAAGACACCCTCACATGAGTCCTTTGTATCCTCATATGTCATGATTTTAGCCTTGTGGGTTATGTATTTATTTTTAGTGCTTGGACAGTCACGTTTGATATGTCACTCTTTACCACATTTGTAATATCTCCAGGAGCTGGGGCTGTCGGCGCCCACGGTTTTTGACTTGTCCTGCATATTTCCACACACTTGAGTTGACCTGGCTGATGCACCAAGATGTTGCAAATCTTGATGCATCGAGATTTTCTCCTTCCTTCATTTCACACCGGAAGTACTTTTTCTTCAGAAATAGCAACAGTGTCTCTTTCAAATTGTCCTTTTAACGTCTCCCATGCTTCTGTGGGGGTCCTGCTGCTTGTTATCAAGTATAGCTGGGGTGTACTTACATTTAGCACCAACACTGAAAAAGCCTTTCCTCTCTTTCTTTCAAACTTGGCTCGTGTGTTAGCATTAGCATCTGCGGCTAACTGTTCCGTCTCTTGTACCATACCCCACAGTCCGTTCGCTTTCAGAAGATGCTCCAACTGAAATTTCCATGTTGCCCAGTTCTCAGGTCTGCTCAGCTTGTCAATAAACAGTTCATCTTCCATCGTGAATCCCACAACACTGTTTATGACCCACAAAATCCATGTTTAGTAGCTTTTTTCCAGTGACCTCTGGTCATTTGTTCACATGGTTTTAGTGAATGTAACACAGCCGTGCCACCAGAGGGCAGCAATACACCTACAAAATACACTGTAAAATTCCTATTACAACATGTGTCATGAGATATTTTAAGTGACCAGGTAACTACAACAAGCGAGATGAGTTTTGATCTTTATTCCAAATCCACCATTTTCACCTTGCGCTTTTCCCACAGTATTGCTGTTTTACCACTTGACATGTATAACATAGAAATATTGTTTCATGTGTCTAAACTACGATTACATTTTTTTTTTACCTTGATGACATGTTTCAACCGCATCTACTGACTGAACATAGAACATAGAACATCTGTAAATTTTAGCCTAAAGAAAGAACGTTTCACCTTTTACAGTGTCTGGGTGACTGCATGTTTGATTTTGGTTGAAGGTCACCACATCCGAAAGTCAGTGAAAATCTTCACCAGTCAGTCTTATAAATGTTTATACTTTTATTAAGACAAAATACTATTTAAATCAGATCTAAGGATATTAAAACAACCAAACTTGCTGCAGCGAAGATGTAAAGTAACAGTCCATGAACTCTCTCAACGCTGAAAGCTTTAGCTGGATTGTACTGCAGGTGCATTACTGCAGGAGTAGAAAAGACCCATGTTCAGCCTTTGGTAGATCCAGAAAAGCTCTGTTGACTCTGATGAACTCTATCCATCATTCCATCCGTCATTCCATCCATCCTCTATACCGTTTCATCCTGTTCAGGGTCGAGGGGCTCGAGAGCCATTCCCAGCTAACTATGGACAAGAGCAGGCTCCTGTCCATCTGGACAGGAGAGGTCAGGATCCACCTGGAAGACACTTGCTGATAAAGCATCACCCTGAAGACTGGATGAGGGTACCAGTCACGGGGTGTGTGGGTGACCTGCTGACTGTCGGGGTCCCGTGACGCCTGCCAGGCTTTGTGCATGGACGCCTATCAAGTCCTTTCAAGCAGACTCAGTCTGGTCCTCCGCACCTCTGCAAGCCCGATGCTGACTGCTCATTGTCTGCAGTGTGTATGAGTGTGCAATTGTACGCACTAGTGTGCGTGTGTGTGTGTCCAGAGGGGTCTTTGGAGGCCTCCTGGGGGCCGGTGACTCCTCTTTGTCTCTGCTTGGCCTGCTGTCAGAGAGTCTTTGTTATGACAGTTGGGCTGCTTTTATTCAGACTAAATCACCACTCTCAGCTGTTCATTTACCAGCCTAACCCCTGACAGCCCTCGTGACACACACACACACACACACACACACACACACACACACACAC
Source organism: Lipophrys pholis (assembly GCF_963383615.2). NCBI lineage: Eukaryota > Metazoa > Chordata > Actinopteri > Blenniiformes > Blenniidae > Lipophrys > Lipophrys pholis. Next base: position 9,718,295 of record NC_137637.1, read on the forward strand.
ACACACACACACACACACACACACACACACACACACACACATCATCCTCCTCGACTTCATTGCACATCTTTTACTAGAAAAACTCATCAGCCCTTCGAATCAGCAAAGAGGATGAAGGGAAGAGGAGGATGAGGAGGATGGGTAACAAAGCCAGGGGAGGGAAAGGAGAAGTAGGCCAAAGGGCATCTGACCTCTGACCTCTGTGTTATGGCTGAGGCACCGGGGAGGGGTCAGAGGACACAACAAGCTGGGCTAATCAGTAACTACTGGGCAGATACGACGCACGGACAGAAAGAGGCGAGCAAGAAAATCACCAGCCAGTGAATTGAAATTTGATTTATCTGCCTGACAGGAAATGAGCCAGTGTTTTTAAAGCAATAAAACACCAAATATGTATATCTAACAAAGCAATTAAACACAAACCTCACAGAGCCGCTGGAGGACCATCCAATGACGACAGTGAAGGGCGAGGATGTTGAGTTGAGTTTGAGGACACACCGTGACTTTTAATGTCAAACGCAATAAAATGTCATGAAAATCTATTGGAACATGTAAACCTTTACTAAATAACATTTTATTTCAAAACAGGCAGGAAAAACATACACCACGTCCCTACCTCTGAGTCTGGTTCTGCAGGTCGGTTCTGTTAAAAAGGAGTTTTTCTTTTCCACCATCTCCTCTACTTGCTCATGTGGATTGTTGGGTTTTCTCTATAATTGTATAATTGTATTTGGTGTTATAAAAATAAAACTGAATTGATTGAACTGAAAATGTAATTTCCCCATGAAGGATCAAAGAAATTGCAAACTATGTCATTCAAACTGATGGTGGAGTCTGATCATGTTTCCTTCCTGTTAGATTTGAAGGAACCTCGATGAGTAGAGATTAGGAGCATGATTGATTTATTTTGTCAACATTGAACTTTATTGATCTGATCTATCTTTTAACAGTGAAGACAGGAACAGTTTTTGTTTTTGTGGGATTTTTTTTTGCAAGTTATAAGGGACTTTGTAAATATGCAAAGATTTATTTAAAAAAAATATATAATTGCAAGTGTTGAATTTCCTGTAATTTCCACTGCATAGTTTAATCAAACGATATATTAAGACTTTAGGATTAGTGTGTCTCATTTTTGTATAATGATTTCTGTAGAACTGCATTCAAATGACCTTAAAAATTCTAAAGGTTTCTGTAAAACAGCTGTTACACACTATAGAGTTATATTATTTCCACAAAAAAAGGTCATTTTATGACTTATTAACAACATTTGTCATATATTTACCAAGTGGAAAAATGTCACTCTTACTACTTTTACATTTTTTTTAAAGGCAAATGCATCAGAAATATGCCCTATAAAGGGTTAATTTAGTTCAACGGCAAGTCTGCTCAGAATTACTGCCCTGACACTATAGCTATAGATTAAATGATTATATATATATATATATATATATATATATATATATATATATATATATATATATATAACAATTGATTAAAACAAATTAACAAATTAATTGCACAATTTTCTGTAATTAATTGCAATTAATCGCATTGTTTTCCTACTGAAGACCGAAGCTTGTAATGGATATTTATTCAGAGAAAACCACTGAATTAATGTCGACTCAACACACAGACTATATTTAAATTCAAAGACTTTTTTTATAACGTCTTTTTAGCTTTGCATGAAACTGTTTCTCGCCAAGATCAGCAAAATCATAACAATGTAAATAAATGTAATAATAAACATCTAACATAAGTTTGGGTTTTGTTAGAGTGCAGGATTTTGAGAATTTGAGTATTTCTAGAAACAAACTTGTAAACTTACTACAGAACAAAGTGACAATATTCTACTGTAATATCCACATACGAGAGACAGAGAGAGAGAGAGAGAGAGAGAGAGAGAGAGAGAGAGAGAGAGAGAGAGAGAGGACGCACACACACACACACACACACACACACACACACACACACACACACACACACACACACACACACACACACACACACACACACACACACACACACACACACACACACAATACAGAGGAGAGCCAAGGAAAGAGAAGAAATGTATATTTTACCTGCAAATATTTCCTCCAGCTTTAGAATTTGGTGGCTGCTGGTCAGCCAACATGGCAACCTGTTGTTTTGCTGCAGAAGTACTTCTGTGGTCGTTACATTCAGTTTTACAAAGTAAAGCTAATGACTTTCACTTTCTCAATCAAACTTTCTGCCTTAATATTAATCCACTGGGTATTATGCTGCTCTGTAGTCACAGTGCTATGCAGATGAGGCTGCTCCGGTAAGGGAGTAAAATATTTATATATATTTTCTTTTTATTAAAAAAACAAAGTAAACAAAACTGTGCTAATTACATATTTTTTTTTTTTAAAAACAAATTAAACGTTTCAAATCAATTAATTAAAGGAATGCGTTATTTTTGACAACACTAATATATATACATTCGATTTTTTTTATTGGGACAATTAGATTATGTAATCTGGTTTTGTTTTTAATTTTTTTACAAATTATGATCTTGTGAAATATATTATTCATTTGCATTTCTTTTAAATTATATTAATGATGAATGAAATAAAAGCTTCTTCAGTTCATGTGTAATAAATGTAAGTAAAATCTGTGGAAGTTTCATTGTTGAGGTGAATGATATGTACCTGGGTTGTTCGTTTGCCTTGACCTCTGAGGATCTCCAGCTTCAATGCAGAAGCTTCTTGAACTTGTCTGCTTCTGGTGTCGGACTCTTTTCTACTGTGGAGCGTTCAAGATTCCAATGTTTACAGGATTTCTCAATTATTTGTTCAAAGATCTAAAATCTTCTAGACTTATTTTTACACTAAACTAATCATGCTTTATTCCTCTTAGAGAAGTTCCTTTTGTTGACATTGACCCATCCTATTTTGGGTGTGAAGTTGTGCTTCAGAGAGCTAATGGGGATCAGGGGTCATGCTCAGGGACCCATAGTGGTGACCTTCCAGCTGTGGGATTCAAACCTGAAAACTTCCAAACCCAAGTCTGCTTCTCTAACCTCTTCTCCACCACTGCCCCAAAACAATCCAATGCATGTGGCTGCCACAGAAGGCGCTCAGTCCATCTAATGGGAGCAGTTTGGGGTTCAGAGTCTTCTCCAAGGACACTCCAACATGTGGAATACCATTGTAATCCTCAGATTTCATTGTCTCTTTGATACTTTGGATGTATCTAGTACTGAAGGCAGCAAAGCAACCTGTGATGGTATTTCCATCTTCATGTTTCACTAAAGTGATATTTTGACAATAACCTGCTCAAATGCCTCAATGTTTTGAGTGCCAGTGAGTTCATTAAAGTTCCGAGTAAGACATGATTCCTGTTTCCATGAAATGCTGTACATGGTCTGCAACAATGTTATTTTACATCTCAAAGTACCAAAGAGCCAAGGTTTCCAAGCAGAACATTGTCCAGTGAGTTCAATTTCCTCTGTAAGATTGCTTTAGTGCAACCTGGTGTTGTGTGTTTCTTTTCTGAAACAAGAGGAAAGAAGAAAACGTAATACATCAGATGAGACCAAATTCTTCCATTACTGGTCGGACCATGGCACTCATCTGGATATGATCTAACCCAGTCACCAAACTCAATCAAATCACCACATTCTATTACTAACATGTCAGAATGTTGACTTCCTGCTTCCTATGTCTTAATAACATGATGCCACGATTACAAGTGTCACTCACTTCACTGTCAGTGGTCTTAATGTTATGGCTGATCAGTGTGTGTCCCAGCAGTGGATGCAGGAATGCACCTCGACATCCTGAGCTTGTCTGTACAAAGAGACAGAGAGGAGAGGAAGAGACTCGTCACAATGTCATAACTCTTCCTGAGGTCACAAACGCTGTCTGCCTGTGTGTGTGTGTGTGTGTGTGTGTGTGTGTGTGTGTGTGTGTGTGTGTGTGTGTGTGTGTGTGTGTGTGTGTGTGTGTGTGTGTGTGTGTGTGTGTGTGTGTGTGTGTGTGTGTGTGTGTGTGTGTGTCTGAAAGTAAATGTTAGAGGATGGGGCGGCATTAGTGTTGCCCGGGTGATGATGCAGGAGTGTGAAGCCCAGTGCAATATAAAACCTGTGCTTTCCCATAATGCCTTTGTGCCGGGCATGTGTGCCAGCTCCCGTTGCCATGGTGATAAGGGGGAAGGTCGTTCTGGCAACACGTCCTGACTCAGACCTTTTTCTCCCATGACCTCCCGTTCACCAAGGTTTGTGTGTGTGTGTGTGTGTGTGTGTGTGTGTGTGTGTGTGTGTGTGTGTGTGTGTGTGTGTGTGTGTGTGTGTGTGTGTGTGTGTGTGTGTGTGTGTGTGTGTGTGTGTGTGTGTGTGTGTGTGTGTGTGTGTGTGTTAGATACAGCTGCGTCTTCCTTAGCAGTGGCACATGCCTGAAGTTATCACTTCCACAAACAAAGTTGTCTGCAGCACACACACACACACACACACACACACACACACACACACACACACACACACACACACACACACACACACACACACACACACACACACAGATTCAGACAGAAAGTGTTGGAGAGGAAGCGATATTCCAAACCTGCTGTGTTTTGACATTTGCGCGTGTGTGCTTTGCTGAAATTAGATTTGGTGGTGATGGGGAGCAGCGGAGGATACTTCAGGGCTCAGCAGGAGTTCAGCTTCCAGCTGCAAACCGCTAAAGACTCAACAAGCTCCTCCCGGCCTGCCACGGCAATGTAAAGCAACGTAAAAATCAAAGAGCTGAGTCACAGCTTTAAAGCCTTCAGAGGCCTCCCATCAAGTGTGAGTAAATTGAAAAGGTTGTTGAAGGATATTTTGATACCTTCAAATCCTTATAAATGCACCATTATGAAAATGATAATACCAACTCTTCCAAATTGCCACCAAATTGACCAAAATCAAACTTATCCTAGCATCTTTAGAGCTCTAAAGTGGCTTTAGCTCGTCTCAACGTACCTGTTTCCTATGACAAGATCCATTATGAGCATCTGTGAGGTTTCCAACAGGCCAGATTTTCACACACAACCATGTCCAGGGTTTCCTGTGAATGTTGAGAAACAGAAAATATCCAGTTGTTGATGCCAGAGGTCAGAGGAGGATAGGCAGACTGATTGGAGATGATAGAAAGACAGCAGGAACTCAAAGAGCCTCTGGTTCCAAACTGCAATGTTCAGAGAGTTGTTCTCAACTTGTACTGAACAACATTGTCAAGCTTGAAACTGATAAAGATACCGGGTGTCTCTGCTGTCAGCCAGGAACAGGACACTGAGGCAACACTTTACACAGGATGACTAGAGCTGGACCAGAGAAGGTCTGAGGAGCCTCCATTTCTGCAAAATTTGGTGAAAACACCATGGCAGCCTGGATCCATCCTGTCTTGTATCTATAGATATTTTCTTCTTCTTAGTATCAACTGAGCGGGTTTAAACTCCACAGTCTACCTGAGGATTGTTGCTGACAAATGTCCGTTTCTGAATGACCACAGTGTAACATCTTCTGATGGAGACGTCCACCAGGATTACACATCAGCTCACTGAGATTAAACCATCTAAAACTGTTTTGTTTCATTGACTCAGTCTGTGGAAGTAGAGCACGCCACCACCGGGTTCCCCCACAGAGCCGTTGTTTTATTAACATAAATCAAAACACCAACCACAGTGAATCACCAGACAGACAGACAGACAGACAGACAGACAGACAGACAGACAGACAGACAGACAGACAGACAGACAGGCAGCTCCAGTGTGTCTCCCACCTGTCACTCTAGTCACTAGTGTGTCTGGCAGCTCCTCCTTTATGGGCAGAGAGGTGAGGCAGCACACCTGATTCCTATCAGGGCTTAATCACCTCTCTGCCACAAATTCAGACCAAAATCAAAAGGCTGCTACGTCATTTACAGAATATTACTGTCAGGCATTAGAAAACTCTACTTTTTTCTTGGTAAACCCTTTAAATTCAACAAAGCCATGCAGAAGGTGCCAGGAAGTGATTCTGTCATTCAGTACATGCTGATAAAGTGAGTTTGTTACTCTTCTCCCTCACAAACAAGCATTTCTGAGCCCCTGCCAGATAAGATGAAGGCCTGATAATGATGAAGATTGTATTTCCTGCTCACTCTCCCCCCCTGTTGGCCAGTCAGCATCAGAGACGCTGCGGGTGATATCAGGGAGGAACGATCCGGATGCTCTTGGTAGGTATCGCCCTGCCCTGCCCGAACGAATCGTACTGTGTGTGGGTGGTGAAGGGCTGGGTGGAGGTTAGCACGATGGATGTGTGTGTGTGTGTGTGTGTGTGTGTGTGTGTGTGTGTGTGTGTGTGTGTGTGTGTGTGTGTGTGTGTGTGTGTGTGTGTGTGTGTGTGTGTGTGTGTGTGTGTGTGTGTGTGTGTGTGTGTGTGTGTGTGTGAGTGTAGTTGCCAGGAGCTTCTCAATGCAACACGGTGTATTCTTAGCTCCCTAAAACCCAGTAAGTGAAATGAGATTAGACACACACACACACACACACACACACACACACACACACACACACACACACACACACACACACACACACACACACACACACACACACACACACACACAGAGAGAGAGAGCTCTAATGTTCCATGTTAACGTACAGTACATCTTCATTGTCCCTGTTGTGTTTTTTTCTTCATATATGGACTCAAATTGAAAAAATCGTCAGTTTATCAATTTAGAACATTTTAAGAAGTGGCCCATTTTCCTCTGATGAAAATATGATATTACAAGGCTAATTTCTCGATTGAAATGTATAATATCAAATCAAAGGAAAATGTTTTTCCATTATAGTTATTTCTGTTGATTTGTATTCATTTTATAGAAAATTATGATTTGTTTCACGATATTTCACAATATTTCATACCTCAATTTCAGCTTTTTCCACCTTTTTATTTTCTCACCAGTTGCATTTTTCACAGTGACTCATACATTATTATATTTATCAGTATTAGTGAAGACAAGGTCACATAGTATTTGTATTATTTGTTATATTTATTAACCTTTGTCCTCCCTCCCCCCGCATAAGCTATCAGCTGCCCTTATCAATCAATAACAAAACTCTTCTTTTATAGTTCATGTGAGTGTTTGCCTTTCACTTCAATTTTAGAATCAAATGTTAGCAAACAGCAGGCACACACTTTGCTAATACAGTGGAATTTGTTTTACCTGAAGGACATCTGCGTATTGTAGGATTTAAAGCAAGCCAACTCGCCTTGTCTCTGTCATGTCTTATTAGTCTGATAAAAGAGGAAGTTGTTTTTACCAACACTTGGGAATATTACATAAATAACTCAAAAATAAACTGCTGGAGCTCACTACTGCCCCCTAACACCCCAAGATGGTATTCATTAATGTCACATACACATACAAGACAAAAATTCTGGGTAACGTTCATGAAAATACATTTTTGTGCTCTCTTTCTTTTTAAGTAATGGGGGAACTGCTTGTAAACTTATCTTTTTTTTCTGTATTGTTCAAAGTTAATGGCAATAGGCTAAAAAAAAATCATATAAAATTATATAATTTTTCCTCACTTTTCTCAACAGATATTTCCGGGGTGCAGTTCGATTTCACCTCCTCTGTTCTGTGCATCTCCATTTCAGCTGAATTCTTTCAACCCCATGAAGCAAAAATCCACATTGATATTCATGAAAAGAGACTGTTTAACATGTGAATTGTAAGTTTTACCATTAATATGTGAAAATGTATTTGATGGGTTTGAAACAGAGGTGTAGTTGTTTGTACTTCTGCCTCACATGTGGGTTTGAATCCAAACCAGGTCTGTGTGGAAATTGCATGTTCTACCTGTGCATGCATGGGGTTTGCTCAAGTATTTCTCAAAATGAAACACTTGGCTGTAGGTTTGGTTCCTCCATTGTTAACTGGAATCAGCTCCAGCCCTCTCGTTGGACAAAGCGCTGTAAGATGAATGGACTTATTGGAAATGTGTTTGTGGCAGAGAGGTGATTGAACACATCAGGTGTTTAATCACCTCTCTGCCCATGAAGGAGGAGCCGCCCAGACACACCAAGTGACAGGAGGGAGTTAACACGCAGACACACAGAAGAGCCTGTAGGAGGCAGTAGTGTCGGAGTGTGTGGTTTGAGTTTTGGTTAAGCTTTTATCTAATAAAAGAATGGTTTTTCAAAGCCCCATCTCTGTGCCTCTGTGGGTGAACCCGACGGTGGCGTGCATCACTGCCACAGTGTTTAATGCAGTGATGTTGCTAGTAAACTTTGAATTTTCTCCCCGGCAGGAAAAATAGATTAGTAAAAGAAAGGCTACTAGATCAGAGCTTTATCCCAGAAAATGGAAAGCTTTACTGCTGGGATATCAATTTGTTTTATTTAATTTAAACTGTTCTCTGTGTGTAATAAAAATGATTCATGTATTTATTGTGCGTAATAAAAATCTCTGGTATTCAATCCAATCAACATCATCGTAAAATACTATGATGGTTCCCACTGAGCAAAAAGTGGTCCAAAACACGTCCAAAATACGTAATCTCTATACATCCAGAAGATGTCCTCAGAGGAAGTTTTTTTCTACGTCTTTCTTGGACATTGTATTCACGTCTTGTCCAGACGTCATATGGAAGTTATTGAAAATATGTTGCATTAGAACGAGGAGAGGTCATCAGTCTATCACAGGAGTAATTTAACATTACTATTTACAACCACATGCATGTTTTGGGAACGTGTGAGGAAACCAGAGAACCCCACACTCATACAAGAAAAACCCACAAGCACCTCCAGCTGGATTTGAACCCACGACCTTTTAACTAAGAGACAACAGCACTACCAATTGCACCAATGAGACAACTGACAATGACAATGACAGCGCTGATAAACATTTACTCATGTACATAGTTGTATTCACAAGATGAAAGGTTCTCAAAGTGGAGAGTTTGGAGGCTTGAAAAGTTCAATACCTTGTGACCAAAACAATAAATGGTCATAACTCAGACATTGTTCATTAAACTTCACATGCTGTCTCCTCTTGCCTGTCACAATCTACTTCCCTCATTATTCCAATGATAAATCAATAATTATACGGGCAGTTGGACTTGTGACCTGTCTCTTTAAACTGATTCTGGCTGTCTGAGATGTCTATAATTTTTATAATGTCCATAATTTTTATGTCATTTGTCAACTAGTTCTGGCTGTCAGAAAGACGTCCAAATTACGGCCTGGACTGACGGACGGACGTGTTTTGGACGTCTATGGACGTTGTTTGCTCAGTGGGTTATTATCTTGTTTTAATATTATTTTTACTGTTATTGTTTTTAATAGTCATTACAATATTAACATACAGTGGCATGTGACTGAACCAAGTATTGTATTTATAATCTTTTGCCGCTTTCTCATTTTTGCATATTAGTCTTGATGTTGTTTTCTCCTCTGGCTCATCAGGGCCATTCTTACATCATTATTTTTTTAAGATTTTGATACCAGCAGGTGTGTGTGTGTGTGTGTGTGTGTGTGTGTGTGTGTGTGTGTGTGTGTGTGTGTGTGTGTGTGTGTGTGTGTGTGTGTGTGTGTGTGTGTGTGTGTGTGTGTGTGTGTTTTTTATTTTTATTTTTATTTTTATAGTATGTGAAGCACTTTGTGCTACAACCTTGTATGAAAAATGCTTCATAAATAAAGTTTGATGTGATTGATTTGATTTGATTTGGTGCAAATGACCCGTAGCAAGTTATAAAATTGTACTTTCGCTGGTGCTGATCTCTCAAAATAACCACAGAGAAAATGAAATCCCCAGCACATAAATTAACAAAAGCGGTTACTTTGAATGAATATTTGTCACCTTTTGAGCCTGACTGGACCTTCTGGATGTCTTGTCCCCAGGCCAGTTGTTTGATACCTTAGTTTCTTTGGGATTATCATACAATTTGTTTAAAACGTGACCACTCTGATCATTTCCTTCATTTTAATTCTCTCCACATCAATTCCATAAAAATCATCTACATTCACTTCAATACTCACACTGAAGTGCAAAATACAAAAGTTTGTTTAAATCCTAAAAATGGTGAAAAGGTTGATCTATGTGCTGAAAGGAGTTCTGTTGCCCCTTCATGGCATAAATCTCCTCTCTCTTCCATTTCATCTTTTCACTGCATGTGAATAAATATCCAAATATACCCCGATGCCATGTTGCAGGTATATTGGACGTGTTTGTCCACCTTTTTATACACCTTCGCCTCATAATTCAGCTTGACATGTTGGGCACATACAGAGGACCTCTGGGTAGCTCTGTGGCTTTGTGGAGGAAGGAAGAAAGATTTTGAACTTTTGATATAACGACTGAGATGGATATTCATTATTCTGCCAGTCGTGCGCTCGACGCCAGGTGAGGAGTCCTGCGCGCTCTTGCGCGCGCCTCACCTTATTATCCCCCGACACATCGCTCATCAATCAGCAGTGAGGAGCCGACATTCGTCATATTATTGGGATTTGCTGCTTTCAAACGCAGACATTTTGCAGCCAAGCTTTAAATAGCCCGTTGACCGCAGAATATTTGGTTGAGTGTGACAGCAAGAGCAAGAGGTGCTGCCAAAAAGCGTGTGTGTGTGTGTGTGTGTGTGTGTGTGTGTGTGTGTGTGTGTGTGTGTGTGTGTGTGTGTGTGTGTGTGTGTGTGTGTGTGTGTGTGTGTGTGTGTGTGTGTGTGTGTGTGTGTGTGTGTGTGTGTGTGTGTGTGTGTGTTGGACGGGATTGCAGGGTGGCTGGGGAGGGCATTAGTGAATGGCTGTGCTATTGCATCCTCCCAGGAGACCTCTAAAGCGCACACACAGTCCCGTCTATACACACACACACACACAAACACGGAGAGAGAGAGAGAGAGAGAGAGAGAGAGAGAGAGAGAGAGAGAGAGAGAGAGAGAGACTGAACCCGCCCTCCTTCAATCCCCCTAAAAAAACTCCCATTTCTGTGCCATACCTCTGTATCCTCGCGCCGCCCCTCAGCTAAAGCGGCGCACACGCGCCGCGCTCCGTCAGACGCGCGGAGCCCCGGCGGTGCGGTGCGGTGCGGTGCGGACGGTGCCTGCCTGCGCGTTTTTACGCTCCAAAGTTCGGAGAGCCTGCGGAGCGCTGACAGAAGCGGAGGAGCCCCCCGTGCGGGTCCCGGAAGACGGTGATAAAGTTTCCTTTGAGAAGTCGAGGAAGAGGAAGAAAGGCCATCTGATTGCTGATTTTGGCTCTTTTTTTTTTCTTTTAAACTCTTGCTTTTCCGAAAGAACTTACAATAAAGTTGTTTCGTCTCGAGAGACGAGAGGTCATCCTCGGAGACTTTCTCTCGCAGCATCCCTTCTCTCCCTTCTGGGCGCGCAGTAACAGCCGGGGGAGGACGGGAGAAGCGCGTCTCCCCCTCCGGTGGATGAGCCGCTGGATGCTGGACGATGGATTAACATCCTCCACCCGGACCTGACCTGCAGCTTTCTCCGTGACCCACCCCTTCCTCCCGCACCTTCTCTGTCCACCTCGGGATTATTTCACCTGTCGTCGACCTCCCCCCCTTCCCCCCGAGATGACCGAGGAATATGTCCTGCGGTGCGTCCTGATGCTCTGCTGCGCGCTCCTCTCCGCCAACGCCAGTAACTGGCTGTAAGTTCACTTCATTTTTTTGTTGCTATTCTTGCAATTCACCTGCTGTCCTCATCATACCCCCACCCCCCACCCCACTCACCCACCCACATCCACATCTACATCCTCTGGCCTCTTTTCCTCCAGCTCAGGTTAATTGTTAATCTCACACACTCCTGCTTTCTCTCAGACTTAATAACTCACCAGACACCCCCTTTCCAACACTTTTATTAAAGAGAAAAGGCAAGCCACAACTTCCACGTGTACAATACAATTACCATAAAAAACGTTTATTAAAAAGAAAAGTCTAAATTTCTTGTGAGAAAGTTCAAGTTTGAAGCTGGAGATTTCCTCTAAAGGTGCATAAAACCTGAAGGAAAATGTTGAAATTGGAGGCACATGTGCAAATCAGACCACATGTGTTGACAAGAAGACTTTGCAGCTGCAAAACTGAACCATTCCTCCTTTCATCCTCTCATTTCTGAACCTCACAACCTGTTACTGTTGGTATAATTTGAGCATGTTGAATATGTTGAATAATGAAGTGAAAGCCAGTGCAGGTGTATGGACACTGAGGACCTCAGAGAAATTATTTTAAAAGGCTGTGGAAAGCCATGTAGGGGTGCCATACAGGAGACGTAAGCCCCCACCGACATGGCTGGAGCTGGTGCACGGTGCCACCTCTTTTCCTGGAGCCGATTGGTCGGGTCCCGTGTGTGCCTGCTTTCTCCCAGCAGCTTGTGGAAGGTGGTTAGGTGGGTTTCTGCATTCCTCTGGGGGCTCCGCTCCATTTTCTGCTGCCAGTCATTCCCTTTCACCTTCTCCTTCAGCAGAGTTATGAGCAGCGCTCATCATTTCAAGGGGACACGCTTTGTCCTCGGTGAGTGTGACCTGTGCGACCTGTAGCTGACACTCAGAGGAGACTTTATGAGGGAAAAAAACCCACAATGAACTTCATGAGCTGATCTTCTTAATCGGCCTGCCATGTTTGCTTAGGGGGGGGAACAGTCTGCAGACAAACCAACTGACTGCGCTGACAGATTCATCAGAGTAAGTCGAATTAAAGCCCGGCCAAACAGCACTTGCCTACCGTGAACTCTGTCGCTGAGTGCAGGGTAATTGTGCTGTTTGGGGCTGAAGGCGTGGTGACAGCAGTGTGGAGCAGGCATGTACAGGCAGGCTGCTGAGCTGCCACTCCGCTCAGCCAGATTACACTGTCTGAGGCAAACTCCAGCTTCTCGCACTGTGTGGACTGTACGCAGGTCTTCAGGTCAGAGGTTGGACTGCTTATCAGGACCACAGACTTGGATATTTGCGTGAATCTGGTTTGAAATGAGCGCCTGCTGGTCTCGGGCTCTCGTGTGTCTAGAACTTCAACTCTCAGACGGACATCAGCTTCTCACAGAGGATGAGCTATTAACCTTATAACATTTCAATTAGCCTGCGTATTATTTCAATATCTGCTTTGGATATATTTAGATCAGCGGTATCTGTCACATTTTAGTTCACAGCACATTTTCATCGTGAGTGGGCCGGATGGGTAAAAGCGTGCCATTAATAACTTTTAAATTTAAACTTTAAAGTTTTTCTATAACTTAGTATATAGCGTATATAGCGATTAAAATGTTGATGTTTTCACGAAACCAAACAATTACTATGGAAAATGACCCCCATCTGATCATAAAACCAATATTAATAAAACCTTCTGGTGCAAAATACAGTGAAATATCCCAAAAAATGTTGCATTATGGGTGTTTTTACAAACTCACTCTGACAGCATGGCTTTGAGGCTTATGCCAGTTTGCTAACTTTCATGGCAGCATCACTGATATCTCAGCTCGGGACTCAGAATTGCGTTGTGTCGGTAATGCAAAAGAATGTTTTCAGTTTTCTTATACATTTATACCATTTCCTTGGTGGTTTGGCTGGATTGGAGCCTTTTGTGAACCGCTCACGTTCTTGCTATAGTATGGGAGTAAAGCCCTGATATTTTCAAGTGATAACCCAAATCTTTTGTCGAATTTTGGGCGTCCATTTACACACTGGTTGAAACTTTTTGAAAACTTTCGGGCTGTGATTTCGCCCTGTGTCGATTGCGGAATTGCTGCGACTGCACATGTGCACCATGGTCGTAAATAGTTTTTCTGCACATGCAAAAGTAGATGGACAATAACAACAATGGCGTCCTCCAGAGTGTCATGACTCCCTGGAGCCCCAGTATGGCCTTAGTCTGTGGTTGCTGGTCAATAGAGGGCGCCGCCCCCCCTGGTGGAAGCAAGAGGAATGTTTTTTCAAATTTTTTAATATAAAATATATGAATGAACTGTAATACTGTTGAAAATTGTTTATGCCAACAAACTAATAATGGGCCCTGAACTGTATTTTCTTCATTTTCTACAGATAATCTTCAATAAAAGAGAGGATTGCTTGATTTCTCTCTCGCTAGTAGTGTGTGTGTGCGTGAGCAGCCTGGGGCCATGAGGAAAGCCGCCCTGAGGAGGCGGGGCTTACTAGTGATCTCACCAGTTACTGATTAACACCCTGGCTCTGTTATTGGCTTAAAGTGAGTTCTTGTTTGTTCTCGCGTGTTTCTACGAGATGCTGAGATGAAGACAACAAGCAGTGAGTCTCTGATTATTAACTCTGTCACATCTCTTCTAATTTACTGTTTGAAAGAAGAAATTTGGCTGGAAAGTTGCAGGTCAGGTTCAACTTCCTCCAGTATAGTTATTTTTTTGGATGTTTCTTTCAAAATATTCAAAAAATTTTGAAAGATGAATTGATGTGTTGTTTGAAAATATACCTCATATACCATTAATTTTCCCTAAACTCAGACCAACTGTCATATCCAGTAAACCAGCCCCAAAAACACATTCATTTTCTAAAAGGGACTAATGAAGCTTCTGCTTGTATTTGTTTCTAAGTATGTTAATTTTCACTAGCTGTTTCAAAGAAATTTTTACAATGTTTTATTTTTGTGTAAGGTAAACCTTATATAAGCCGAGTCGGTGTCACTCTGAGTGTGTGTGGTAACCTCGTCACAGAGGGCAGGTAGGGACGCGTCCGCAGAGCCGTTGTGGTTTGGGAGAGCGTAGCGTGGTAGCAGACATAATTCCAGCTGTCAAACTCGTGGAAAAAGGCTGCTCGTCAAGTTCTTTAAATTCAGAAGTTTCAGTAGTCATTCAAGTAGTTGTTTTTCTCTCTCTGCACAACAGCAATCACTTTGTTTATTGGCTGAAATCAAACATGAATTGAAAGGAGCTGCTGCGATGATGGACGCCACTGTTTGGGATTAAATATATTACATGTAATACTGTGAACATGATAGTTTACAAAACTGCCTATGTAAATCACAGTCACCTTAAAACATCCAGAAGCACCAGGTTTTCCAAACCATCTGATTTCGGCAAAGGAAGTAATTCCCCTTTACCTGGCAGTGTTCACTATTTTCTTCAAGAAAAGTCAGCAGTGAGATAGAAAGTGAAGACAAGATACGCTACCGACATTAACTCATGCAGTTAACAGGCAGCTTGAAAACATTAAACTATGGAGATCAATCCATGTCTACTCATCATTACCCTTAAAGCAAATAATGTATTAGATTCTTCTCTTATTTAACCTTTATTTTACCAGGTAAGTTAGTTGAGAACGGCTTCTCATTTTCAGTGGCAACCTGGTCAAGAGGCAGTAGTGGCGGCTGGCCAATAGAGGGGCCAGGACACCGACCCCCGGTGGAAGCAAGAAGGAATTTCTTCTTTTTTTTTAATATGAAATATAGTAATAAACTGTAATAATGTAATACTCTAAATCTGCTTATGCCAACAAACTAACAATGGGGCCTGAACTGCTTCATTTTCTACAGATAATCTTCAATAAAAGAGAGGATTTCTTGATTTGTCCCAGAACAGCCTGGGGCGCTGTGAAAGCTGCCCCGAGGAGGCGGGGCTTAATAGTGATCTCACCAGTTACTGATTAACACCCTGGCTCAGTCCGTTCTGGTTTGTTCTCGCATGTTTCTACAAGATGTTGAGATGAAGACAACAAGCAGTGAGTCTCTGATTATTAACTCTGTTACATCTCTTCTAATTTAACGGTTTGAAAGAAGAAATTTGGCGGAAAAGCTGCAGGTCAGGTTCAACTTCCTCCATCATAGTCATTTTTAAATGCACACAAACAGAAATGTGTTCAGAATTTTGCGAATGTGTCAAGGTTTGTTCATGTTCATAAATGTTTAGATATGCTCATATTTATTAATGACTGAAAGAGCTTAAAAAAAACTGTTTATTTTGCACTTCTTTTTTTAAGGCTTATATTAAATTATTCTAAAATACTTTAAAAGATGAATTGATGTGTTGTTTGAAAATATACCTGATATAACTTTTGTTTTCCCTAAACTCAGACTCTTTTCCAGTTAACCAGCCCCAAAACACATTGATTTTCTAAAAGGGACTAATGAAGCTTCTGCTTGTATTTTGTTTACAAGTATGTTAATAAAAGAGTCTTAATAAGTGCTCTCTGTTCACTCGCTGTTTAAAAGAACTAATGTTCCATCACTGGGGGCCTCTCAATCTAAAAAAGGCAAGATTGTTGTAATCCGGTTTATAAACACACTGTATTTAAATGAAGTTATCATTGGCTGAAATTGAATAATAATGAAGAGCTTCACCTGAGAAATGTTTCACTGCCACTGGTGAGCAGTGAAAGTTAGTGTCACAATACGGTGTGAACTAAAGTTAAGAAATAGAGTACACCACCATCAAACACCGGTGAGCAGTTGGTGTATATTGATATAGCTATCCTTGATAGCTGGAGAAAGCCCGCAGTGGTGAGAGGTGCCAAAGAAGACAACTTGGGGTCAATTGAAGGTTTGTTTTTGCACATTTACAGGAGCGTTTCCTGGTACAATCTACTGGCTCCCGATGTAAGGAGTTCATATATCTCCTTTCTGAACAACTCATCTATAGTGGTGAAACTTAGAGAGATGAACATTTTTTCAGGTGTTGCACTGTAAAAAGTTTTGAGAACCACTAATGTGAAGGGTGATGTTATCATTGTACCTTGTTCTATTTCTTTGAATATCCACTATGTGTGAGAGTAAAAGGGTTAGACATGCCTCTCGGCTCTTCTTACGTCACGTTCAACCGCAGCCTGAACCGAAGTGTTTATTTACCTCCGCCTGTCACCTTCAGCCCGTCAGCCAGGATGTGATCAGTTTGCCAAATCTCTGTGGCTGCTGACTCATGATTAATGTTATGTCAGCAAGTGGAGATTCCAATACTACTTTTCAGTAGCTGATCCATCACCACCTTCCTCCTCCTCCTCCTCCTCCTTCCCTCCTCCTCCTCCTCCTCCTCCCCCTCTCAATCTCCACCGACTGGTCCTACACCTGCACCCTGCTCTGGGTTTTTCAGTGTCTGTGCCTGTGTTGCTTTTTTTTTTTTTTTTTTTAACTTTATTATTGGAGCTTGCGCTCTCCCTCAACAGTGGCATGCTCAGTAATTACTCTACCGGCTGCGTACGAGTAGTAACTATTTACTCCAGCACACTGGCACACGCACAGCAGAGCACAAATGCCCCATTTACACCTTAATAGCTTAACTTGAGGAGGTAAACACATGAACGCACTGCCATCGGCTCAACCTGAACAGGTGTAAATTCAATCCCAGTATCCAAGACTTTAGTCTTCCTCAAACAAGCGTGACTAAATCTACTTACAGCAACTTTATCCAGGTAATTCAAAATAAAACGGAGGCCAAACAGCAGCACTGCTTCCCTTGACCTAGAAGGTCCTTGTGGTGCCATACTGCCCAACTAATTTGCATATAGACGTCTGCTCGAACAAGGGACATGATAAAGACATGGACAGTTTTAACACACGTGGTGTGAACACATCCACACATCAAATGTCACTATTAAAGATTAGAGCGAGACAGAATCTTTGTTGAGGAATTATGACTTATTATTGTTCTTTTAGCGATCACAAATCTGAAAAGATTGTAATAATTCCCTTAGAAAAAAAAGGAAACTACTTAGAGCGTTCAGTCATGGCAATGAAAACAACAGTGAAGGAGTTCATCTCGTACTTCTGCTCCACAATAAGTCTCTAGCTCGCAGATAAGTGGATTGCATCCTTAAGGCACTAATATATTACTGCGTCTACAGCCTGCATCGGGCAGTGCGTAGCCTCATGCAGTCTCTTTACTCCTGGAAGTTCTGCGTTCAGGTTGTATGATCCGATGACATGCTCAGCTGATGGACAATACGAACAATGTTTGCCCCCAGAGTGTCCTGACTCCAAAGTCCATATTCTCCTGGACTTGGTAGTTTGGTCCATACTAATGTCTTTGTACTTTGTTCATGCTTATCATGTATTGTTCTCTGCATGCATGTGTGTGTGGTTTCATTACGAAAACAACCAACAGTGCCAACTCATGGCTCAACATGTTAACTACGTCGTTTTCAGCATTTCAGCGTTTGCCGAACAGACACCGTTTTACCAACATGACCACGTGAACAGGAAACTATGCTTTTTCACCAGAAACGTTGTCATGCAACCACGGTCTTAGTCTCATACAAAGCAGTAATCCAGATTTGAAAATGTTTCAAACTACACAATGCTATTGTTCAAGGTGTTTGTGTTGGGTTTGTCGATCAGAGTTAATTAGATGTTCCTGCCGGGAGATTTTCTCTGAGTCTGTGTTATGAGAACAAAGCGTATGACACATGCAGTGAACGTTGGGTTTATTGCACGGACGGCAGCACGGACGGCAGCACGTGTTCAGCACGTGTTCAGTACATAAATGGTGATGGAGAGGTATCTGGGGGGAAATCTGAAACTCATTGCTGAGGTTCAAAACAAATTCAATAATGATGAGCCGAAGCTAAACGTTTCAGACCAGGCTGGTACATTTCGTTTGTTGGGTTTCTATATTTAAAAGTACCTAGGAATGACTGTGTTGTATGTGGTGCTATATGAATAAAGCTGAATTGAATTGAATTCTTGACTTGGTAAACACACCAAGGTGTGAGGGTGTTGGAGGAACAGGTGAGACGCCATTAGCTGAGAACTTAACAGAGCAGCCGAAGATCTAGAGCAAGGAGGAAGATCAGTCGACCAAGACCTAGAGCATAGATCTCAGTTCAGTGAGGCTGGCAACACAGAAAGAGGCTAGGACAGGGGTGTCCAACCTCGGTCCTCGAGGGCCCCTGTCCGCCATGTTTTAGCTCTCTCCCTACTTCAGCATACCTGAATCTCATGATGATGTCATCACCAAAGTTGTGAAAAATCATTGCAATCAGGTGTGTTGTAACTGGGAGAGAGCTAAACCCTGCAGGACAGGGTCCCTCGAGGACCGAGGTTGGACACCCCTGGGCAAGGATATTGAGCAGACATATAGGAGGCTGACCTGTGTTAACTAGCAGAGAAGCTGATGTGGCATTTTGTCAACTTGCTGATCATCAGACTTTATTATAAATGGTAAATGGACCTGACTTATATATTCAATGGCGTGAGTGTCCCAAACTGCTTTACGTTGTTAATCCCATTCACACATTTCCACATTGTCTTGTTCAAGGCACAAGGACAGGTGGAGATGGGAATCGAACCTGCAACCTTCTGATTGGCAGAGGACTGCTCTGCCATCCAAGTCGCCCCATGGTGGCATGGCATATTTTCAGTATTTATTTCTTTTACTTTGCGGCTGGTGGTCTCCGACATTTCTTTGCTGGAAAGTGTCAATAAGTTTGATAACTTCCTTCACCAACTTCCACTTGCTTTGTGTTTGCAGATGATTGTCCTCGTGTAAACAGGGATGTAATCATGCATTTTTTTGTTGTTCTTAGTAAGTCACCCACAAACGGATGAACCAGAGATACTTGGGCCATGTAATTCAAGGAAGCAGCTTCAAAGTGAACCACAACTTGAATAAAGAACCAAGATGATCTAAGGTTCAGTACAAGTAAGAGAATACATCTGAAATCAAACATTTTCTTGTCCCACACTTAAAGCAACAGATCATATTGTGAAAAGAGTAAATTCAAGGAACTCAGAGGTTTGTTTGTTACTGTAACATTTTCTTGAGCTGAAAATAAATAAATCATATCAATACAAATTCAGAGCACAACACATCATTCATGAATCGAGATGTGGAATATAGATTATCTTCTAGGGATGAAGGGCCTGGTACAAGAACGCAGACAGGTTGTAAACAAGGAGGTAAAAACAGTCTTGATGATAAAACCAGACGAGACAAGACAGACTAGATGAGACAGACAAGAGAGACTGGACCAGATCAGTCAACCATGTTAGATTTGGCTTATAGAGTCATAAACCAAGACATGAAGTGTTCAGACTGGATATGAGCTGTGACCTGACATCTCTGGCAGGTTTGCCCGAGAGCTCATGCTAGTTTGTAGTACTCGAAACCTGTCTTGGTTTCTAAAGATCCTGGTCTTGACTCGGTCGCTGCGCTCTAAAGTCTTGGTCTTGGTCTTGGTCTTCAGCTGCTCTGGTTTTGGTCTTGTCTCGAGTCAGGTGGTCTTGATTCCAACACTCGCTCGCACTGTTTGTTTCACCCTTCATTGGGAAAGTGACCATATTTCACGTTTCTTCCACCTTAATTCTGAGATATTGACAGAACATGTGATTTAAAAAAAAAAGTTCTGCAAAACTTAGAAAAAGCTGCGTTTGTAGGATTTCTATAATTTTAGGAAATTAGGAAAATGTTCAGCATTATTAAACTTGTAATAAAATTACAATGCTGTCATATTTCTACTACTGTTTGAGAAGAAAACAGCTTTTAATGACATCATTTGGTTGAAAGTGTTTCGGAGAGCTTAAATTGCATTCAACTCTGAAAATATATATTTTAATGAAATATATGAGTATAATCCTTCATTTATTTCTCTTTAATCATCATTTACTGTCAAAAATAAAAAGTCACGATGACAAGTTACGAATCCATCCCCTTGGTCCCAAGGTCGACCCCCCACTGGGAGTTTCGCGCCACTGTGCCGAATCATTTGGTCCAGATTTTTCAGATTGCTCTCGAACAGCACTTTGGGTTGGAAGCAGAGTGTCTCCTCTCTGTCTGTGTGTGTGTGTGTGTGTGTGTGTGTGTGTGTGTGTGTGTGTGTGTGTGTGTGTGTGTGTGTGTGTGTGTGTGTGTGTGTGTGTGTGTGTGTGTGTGTGTGTGTCCAGGCCAGCCATGGTGAGGTGCTAAAGAGATGGCAGCTGATGGGTAATCAGAGAAAGCCGAGACCTTGGCGTTGTGGTACACGCTGGCGCCTCGCACTTCTTTTACACTCTGGCTTGTCTCACATGCACGCTCGCACACGAATGCGGTGAAGCCGCAGCATGATATTTCCAGCCCTCCTGTCACCACGCTGTGCACAATTATCGTGTGGTGGCGCTGGGAGCCACGGGGAAACCGCTCAGCGCAGCTCCTCGGGGGGTAAGACAAGGACCGACAGGGGCTTGATGATGACAGATCGACCTGGCAGAATTTCGGAGGGTTTGCAGGGAGGGTTTTAGGAGACATAACTGGAGGGCTTTTACACTGAAAACCTGACTGGATGCTCCAACTCACACCTCTGCTAGGTGCAAGGGCGACTGGTCATTAGGGGCACACCAGGTGGGGCTGAGCCCCACCTGGTGTTATCATAAAGGACTGCATGCAAAGTTTGTTGTTAATTATTTTAGATTATCTACGGTATTTTCTTGTCTGTGAATATAACTTCCTCTTATATAGCACATAATTACTGCGTGAGGACTGTACTCCCTGGTTATTGGTCTCCTCTTGCTGTTTCAGGTTGTTTCCTACTGATCCACACTGGTGGTGCATTAGTGGGGCTCCCCCCTCCCTCACCATGCAGTGTGTATTGCATTAGTGGGGCTCCCCCCTCCCTCACCATGCAGTGTGTATTGCATTAGTGGGGCTCTCCCCTCCGTCACCATACAGTGTGTATTGCTTTAGTGGGGCTCCCCCCTCCCTCACCATGCACTGTGTATTGCATGCAGTAAAGTGAAAGTCTTCATGCTCAGGCTGTGGCTCCTTTCATTCAGATCACGTGATTCTGATGCCAAGTGGGGCTTGAAGCCTGAAGCCCCACTAACAACGTCATTTAGAAGCTCAGAGCTGATTGGCTGGTGCTGATTGAGGCGGAGCTTCACAGAACTGGAGCAAGTCGTCACAAATACCAGCTTGAGAGCAGCTAAAGCTAACAAACAGTTAAGAATCTAACTTAATTAGGTCGAGTACGAGTTTGAAACGCTTAGTTTAGCAGAGAAAATGAAGTAGATGTAAACTGTGTGATGCAGTGAGGAACACTTTTTAAGAATCTCATATATTTGGAGCTTTACCGGTGGTCGAGTGGCTGAGCTACCTTCCTTGAAACATTATGACCTGGTTTGAAACCCATCATGGATATTTTTTCTGTTTTGGTTTTTTTGATCCACTCCAAGGCTCAACATTTTTACTGGATCAACTCCTATATGGTTGTTATAATGTTGTGGCTAAAAGGTTGTGCACCCACTTTACTTTGGAATTCAGTGGTGTCACTACACCTGAAATAAAATCTTGCCCCACCAAGTATTTACATCTAGAAACGCCACTGGACAGGCGTGTTGGCTAATTGCACAAATCCAGGAACAACGATTTTATATAAGAAAAACACCAAAACATGACATGTGATACATCATATTTTATAATTAATGTCGCAAACTATATGTAATAATATATCCAAATCTGAAATATTATTAATTGCAAGGTTTGTTCAGCATACGAGGAAGTTATTTAGGGATTTTGAAGAAGCTGGATAGATGTAAAGATAAATACAAACATATATAGATTCAAAATTCCAGTTCTCTGATTTGAGGTACAGTGTAGAACTTCAGCCACAGCAAGTGTAATTTTCAAGACAGAAAGCTCATCTTGGGCTTAAACTGAAGCTCATGAACTTGTGAAATTTCTTATATACATATGGGACAGTGGCATGTTCAATAAAGTGCTTGAAAATAATCACTTGTAATGAGATGTATAGGTTCACTAGTAGTGAAAAAAGGTAGCAAAAAACATCCTGAGGGGTGGACCGGGCTCCCAGCCTAATATACAGTATATTCACATAACATTTACACAAATTTACAACTATACGAGGGATTCACCAATACCAGTAATGAATACTCAATATTCGTATTCCTACTTATAGGAGTTCCCCGATTTTACCCGACAAGTATTACGTGACATCATCTGAGCAACAGGAACACAAGAGTGCACAAGTGATGTCTGTGGTGTGGAGATTCTTTAATATTCAGAGGAATGACAAAAGTAAAACAGACTGTTAATTATGTTCTGTCAAAATATCAACAGAAGGCGAAGTTACATATTTACAAACATGACGAGCATCAAGATAGCAAAGACATATAAACATATCATACAGGTGAGTACTGGCTGGGAAGTCTAGAATCACAGGATCACAGTAAAGCCAAACACTGCTGGACCCACAGTATCTACTCCCACCAACACAAAAGCCACTTTTCCAGGTAATTTAACGTCTAGACGGTGTTTTTTGTAATTTGCAAATCCGTTTTTGAGCAGGCTGAGTCTTTGTTGCAGCTTCAAATGTGAGCAAATCAAACACACCCTTCGCTTGTGAGACGCTGCCATCACGGCGGGGTAAATGTACTCATTATCAGGGGCGGGGTAGTTTGTTCACTGCCATTCACTGAGGTGAATGAATGCACTGAATAGCAATCTGTTGTTTTGTTTTGATCCAGCCAGTAAAACTCATTTTCATCTTTACTTGTCAGTTTCTCCTTGTTTCAATGCAGCATATTACACCAAATTCTTTAGAGGAAGACACATTCCTGAAAAATGATTCCTGTATTTTCCACACTACAGGGCGCTTCTGTCAACTGCTGCAACTGTCATCTGTCAAAAAAATACATCACGAAGACAAAAAACCAAGCGTCAAGATTTATGAGAAGCATTTATGGTCCATGTCCAGATGGAACTGTTGAGGATTTTGCTCCAGCAGCTGCTGTTCCAGAACTTTTTGTGAATTTATTCATCAGCAGCTTTGGCCGCCTGATATTAGCCCATGATTAGCTCTCTTTAATGTCTTTCATGGAAACAGTTGGTCTGCTCTTTAGTCTTGTCTGCTCTCTCTCTCTCTCTCTCTCTCTCACACACATACACACACACACACACACACACACACACACACACACACACACACACACACACACACACACACACACACACACACACACACACACACACACACACCAATAACCAAATTGTCACAGGCTGCCGATCCTATACCGTATGGAGTACTCGTACTCTGATACTGGTATCAGACATAACAATATACCAACATTTTTAGAATTTTTTTTTTTCAATCTGATTTGGATACAAACAAATACATAATCTGTTAGCAAGTCATGACAAACAATGTACTTTTCTCCAAAACTTCCACTACCAATCAAGATTTCCAGGTTTATTTGGATATGAAACTAAACAAATTGCAGTTCCTGCATGAAAATATCATTATTATTGATAGAGCAAACTTGAAAACTCGTTATTTAACCATGAAACGTTACATTTGATACTCGCTTCTGATGGAGTCTTACTCAGACTTAATTATTTACAGTTAAAAGTGTGTGATTTTGTTCTGTGGTGATGACCTTGAGGCTGATAGCCGTGAGCCATGCTTAAATTCATTTCCTGGCTCACAGGGAGTTCTTTATATGTACGGCACAGAGGTTTCACACACGTGTTAACTGTGTAAACAGTGAGGAGGAGCGGTACATGGTGCATGTTCGAACCTGCCTGCTGGCACATGAACGATGTCAATTTTACAAGGGGGCTTATCTGCTCATCGAGTCGAAGCCAATGTGAAAATAAAAACATCTGTACGTACGTTTCAAACAAGTCATTACCAGCTCAGATCCCAGATAATATTCTTTTCTTTTACTAGTGAACAAAGCCGCAATGTGAAAGAGAAATGGTCTCAAACGTCTCTCTACTCTCTAAGAGTTGGTTTTAAAATGAATTCACATTCAGTTGGACTGGAATAGGAACGTCCTTACATGATAACCGATAAGACAACGTTTGAATCTACCCTTCAAATGCATAAAGTACCAACACATCCTGAAAATTCTTCACATTAAACACAAATTGCAGCAGGTGGATATTTCTCTTTGAGTTCTTATTGCCCTGTATGCAACCTGCAGTGGACAAATGATCAACTTTTATGTGGAAAAACACACTTGTTGTCTCTGGGCCTGGTTTTGGCCCCTGAGCCGTATGTGTGACATCTTTCATTCACAATTACAATATTGTACTGAGGAATTGTTTTCCCACAAATAAACTTAAAATCTCATTGAGGTTACTATTAATGGAATAGTTGTTGTCCACAAGTCTAGCATATTCAGGAGAATTAGATTTTACAAAACTTTGTTGTGTCATATCTTGATCAGATTGGGGATATTCGTGTGGATATTATGATTTGGGGATTTTTAATTGGACCCTGATATTCTGGAGTTGGTGGAACAGCCGTCCTCGAGTGTCGCAGCCCACAGTAACAGCAGATCCTACTTCCTGTAGCGTGATGTGTATCCCTACGTGTGGATACACAACTCTCTTTGATGCTGCGGTGAAGCTCTACCTCTGAACCGGCACACTTCACCTCAGGTGCACAACACTGGAATCAGCCACAGCCAAGTCCTGCTTTTAGAAATAATCAGCTGTTCACAGCTATTGTTTCCCCAAGTGCTTGTGATCTGAACACACACGTGTGTGTACGTGCGAGTGCACACACACACACAAACACACACACACACACACACACACACACACACACACACACACACACACACACACACACACACACACAATTGGCTACTAGTAACGGCCCCAACATGAGGTAGCAGGTTACTTTCATGGTTTTTACTACCTTTTTCCCACAATCTGTGTGTGTGTGTGTGTGTGTGTGTGTGTGTGTGTGTGTGTGTGTGTGTGTGTGTGTGTGTGTGTGTGTGTGTGTGTGCGTGTGCGTGTGCGTGTGCGTGTGTGACGGGAGGAGTTTCTCACAACCTCCCATCCCTCTTATCTTCCATTCTTTCCACTGAAGGTATCGTCTCTATTCTGGATTTATTTTCGACTCACAAGGCCGCTGTTATGACAAAATATTAGAGTACAGTACAATAAGTCAGTCATTATTACCTCTACTGCTCAGGGTCATAACACTGCTACTGCTCATCAGGAAGATTCCCCTCTTCTATCATTGGCTATTTAGGATATTAATATGTATTTTTTGCATTGCGGAGAAAAACTCTGATACATAATACTCCAACAATGCATGCTGAACATTTGGAATTTATATATTTCTGGATAAAGTGGATTGTCACTGTTCTGGTTTATTGCTTTAATGCCACATGATAAACACAGCACACATTAAACAATAAAGAACTATAGATCTGTAGTTCGAAGGTCAATTTAATAACGTCTACCATTGCAAGTCAAGTGATGAGAACCAACAAGTCATTGGGTGAAAAAGGCCCCGTTTTCAACGTTTCAGGTAAAAACACGAAGTTTTGTGTTCAGTGGCAACGTTTTGAAACCTATGTCCATTAACACAGAAAAAGTGGGAACACGGTATAGTTAGCATGCCAGGCCACAAGTTGGCGCTGTTGAGTCTTTTTGTAATGAAAAGACATACACATGCATATAGAGAGCAATACTCAAAATACATTAACAATGGGAGTACACAGATATTCATCTGGATGGACAATGAAGCTGCATTGTTATTGTGGTGACTGCCAACTATAAAACAAGTCCCAGGACAACATGGACTGGAAGTCATGACACTCTGGAGGCAAACATTGTTGTTATTGTCCATCTACTGTGCATGTGCAGAACAGCTATTTACTATGTCATGTGCAGAAGCAGTGTTTTCAAGGTTTTTAGAAAAGTACTGCTTTGCTCCGTTTCCACAGAGAGGGAGTCGGGGCATTTTCAAAAAGTTCCACCTTTGTAGTTTCATTTTGAGTGGCTCCGAGGACCGTTGTCATGTTAACAAACATTCAGAAGGCAAAGAAAGCTTAGCATTTTCCCTTGAAAACACTATCATGTAAATGGGACCAAAGGAACATGCGTTCTCTGATTGACCATAAAATGATGAAAGCCTGCCTGATAATGTGTAGGAACCCCCCTGGACCTGTTCGCTGACCTGTACAGGGTCAAGTTGGGCCTTTATGAATTGGACTTGTTTCTCCAGCACATCTCACAGCTGTTCGATTTGGGGAATTTGCAGGCCAGTCAATAATCTAATCTAGTTGTTGAGTTCTGCAAACCCTTCTTTTACCATTTTTGATTTGTAGTTGCGTGAAAAGAAGCCACAAACACAGAAAATACTGATTCCATGTCCGAGAGCACAGGATCTGATCACTTTTTGTTAAGGGGTCTGTGCTAAAGTAACATCAACACAGATGGAACGGTCCAAGGTTTCCCAGCAGAACATCCCAAATATACCTGCTCCCTATTGGTCCCAGTTTAGATTGGGCAAAAGACATTTTAATCCCTGGACAGGTTAGTGGTTCATCACAGGGCAAACACAGAGACACCAAACATCAATGCATGCAACAAATTCACTTCATGTTGTTGGATTATGGGAGGAAACCATACTAACCAGAGAAAAACCCATTCATGAACAGGAAACAATGGTCAAATCAGGACTTGAACTAGGGATAGTCTCACTGTGAGGCAAGAATTCTATCCTCTACAACCATAAACACAAAAAAATTAAATTCATTCAGAAGTTGACCTTTATCATTTTGTTTTATATTATTCAGAAACATCTTGTCGGTGACTTGTTGGTTTCCCTGAATGCTCACCAGACTCTCTTTTTGAATCAGTCAATGCTGTTGCTGTTAGAGGGTGGAAAAAAACAAAAGAAATTTAATCAAGATCCTCAGTAAATACCATAGTCAGCAATGTACGCGATCCCAAACATCATGAGAATTTCTGGAAGTAATCTTCCCATTTATTTGTGATGAAGGCGGATGTTAACAGCTAAAAAAGGACACAAAATGTGTCTGTTCAGAGTAGCCTGATCATGTATGTGCACCACATGTGCCACAATAAGTTCCAGAAGTTGAGGAAGAGAAGGTCTCAGCTGTACTGTGGGAGATGGGAGAACAGTGCCCTCTACAGGTCAGGGAGGAGACACAGGGGGTGAGCTCAGGTCACTTCTCTCTTCTCGCTCCTTAAACCTGCATGTTTTCCACAAGCAGCAGTAAAATGTGAGTTCAGATCTTGATCCTCGGCCTCCACCCTGTCTTCTCAGACATGATCACGCTCCCCTCAAGCAGCAAAAGACACTTTTCTTGCAGCTCGCCTCTTTGCGTTTCCCATCCGTTCTATATTTACCTGTGGCTGTGTGCTCAGCGCTGGAAAGGTAAACACCGGGGTATTTTCATATAAATACACATTAGAGAGGATGGGGGGTGACAGTGTTTGTGTGAAGAGGTTTTCTGGGGCACGCCACTCTCACTTTCCTCCACACCTTCATTTCTTCCTGCTGTCAGTGCTCCTCCACTCAGTCGCACCATTTGGATGAATTTATAGAAGCTTTCAATGAGGCCCTGGAGTCAAGACTTGACTCCAGTTACAGTTACTCATTAGTTACTAAAAATAAAATAGCAACAAAAATGGCTTCTTCTTTACTTGCTTTTCTGTTGTTGAATTAGCACATCTTAATAATGTGTACAGAGCTGTACTTTTGTAGTCAGCTGACCTGCTCATTAAGTTCAGTTACTAGAGACGCATCGTTCTTTAAAGGAGGAGTACAAGTACTAACCTTTAGCTTCTTGCCAACACCGAGGACCTTTACGAGTATTTGGTAAATGCAATTAAGCCTAATCCATACTCTGTAAGCAGATGTGATGTAAAGACTATAACACCACCTCGGCACAGCCTCTACATCGAGGCTACGCACGTCTTCAACAGCCTTGAAGGCTCCAGTTTACGACTGCAGCTCCAGTACGCAAAGGGCAGTTTGTCTGTCTACATACTGCCCTGTACGTCCAGTAGACTTGAGGAACCAGCTCGCTGTTAATGAGTGTATCACACTTTACTTGGGGCGGCATAGCTGGGTTGGTAGAGCGATCGTCTCCCAATCGGAAGTTTGCAGGTTAAATTCCCATATCTGCTTGCCTACACGCCAAAGTGTCCTTGGGCAAGACACTGAACCCCGAACTGCCTGTGTGTATGCAGTGTGAGAGTGAGTGGTTGGTGGTGGTCAGAGGGGCCGATGGCGCAAAATGGCAGCCTTGCTTCCACCAGTCTGTGGCTACATATGTAGTTTACCACCACCGAGTGTAAAGTGAATGAATAATGCAATGTAAAGCATCTTTGAGTGTCAAGAAAAGTGCTATATAAAACCAATGATTTATTATTATTTACTCATGTTTAGCATCAGTGACGTGCGGTGAGGTTCATGGCTGGTGAGGGACTTACTCCTCTGGAGTCGGATTTACAATTGTAAGATGTGAAAAGAGCATCTTATTTCACTATTCATCCAACAGCATTAAGTGGTAATGCTTCATATCCCATCAGCATTCCTCTTTCAATTACACTTACACCAACACAAACATATACACAGGAACATATTTGTCCTCCAAAGAAACTTTATAGAAATGGATAGAGCTTCTTGTGTCTAAACAATTCATATTTACTGTAAACAAAATAAAGTATAGAGATGTGTGCAGCACAAATGTAATTTTGGCCTTCAGTAAAAATTTCTGGGTTTTTTTCAAACTTTAAACTCTAGTGCTTTAATCAATGTTAATAAAGGTTGTCTATCAAAATTATACTAGTCCCATCTTATTTTTAAAAGACAAAAACTTAAAACCATTTTGGCCTTACCTTTACTTATAGATGAAGTCCATCTTTCGCCACAAAAAACTCTATGACTTGGTTGTAAAAGTCTTCCTTATTTTCTCTTAGTTTTAAGAGTCTTTCCATCTCAATGAAGATTACGGCCAAAGTTCAGTTCACGTGCGCCCCCTTGAGGTGAGGCAGAGTACTGCCTGCCTCACCTGCTGACTTTTCTCTGCGCTTTATTGTAGGGATCAGCAGAAAAATCCTCTCACATATACATTAAAGACATTACACAGACTGTAAAGAGTCATGTTGGCGATATGCTGAGGAACAGAAATGGGCAGCGTCATGTGACCAAGTTTGTATTGGATCCTGCAGTCAGACATGAGGCCCAGCTCTCCACTGCCTCACCTGGGATTTCTGCCCTCTATTTGACTGGGAAATACTCAAATACTGAGATTTTTACTTCATAGAATGTAAAAAATGTGTAGAGTCATACTGAAAATGCATCTTTAACACAAATCAGTGGAAAATATTTATATTTATTTTATGTATTTTTTTTTCTGTTTCATCATAATAGCAGGTGAGGCACTGCCTTTCCTGCTATCAACTATAATGAGTGACTTCGGGCAAACTGCTGGTCCAAACATCTCTGGTGATAAAGTTGCACCATCTATCTTTCTCCTCCTCTTGATATTTTGCAGAATATAATTTACAGTCTGTCTTAGTATTGATTTCAAGATTGTGGTGTTCACATTGAAGGTAATCCACAACCTGGCCCCCCATACCTCTCTGATCTCCTCCACATCAACACACCCACACATCCAGGTCCTCTTCATCCATCCACCTCTCTGTACCACTATGGGGGGTCAATTCTTCAGTTGCTCTGCCCCCCACCTCTGCCCACCTGCTGCTCTCGTTGCTGATGTATAACTTATACCCAGCGTGTTTTATCAGGACTCTTCTAAGAGTGTGGGTACTCCATTCAGTATTGGTGCATCCGTATCCCAGACCAAACCAGACCTATCCTCTCTGTATCGGGTACTGGACCAAACTCAGCGCCTGCTCACAGTCGGACGTTTCCTGTCAACCTCCTCAGAGAATCCTTAATGTGGCTGCTTGTATCTGCGATCACATTCTTTCGGTAATTGCCCAAAACAGCTCCGCTATTCTTCACCACGTCTGTCTGTCTGTCCAAACCTGATCTCACAAGCCCCTAACACCCAATTTCAAAAACTGATGAATGAAGAAAACTGTGACTTCATCCTGAACGCAGGAGCACAACCATCCTTATAGAAGAAGACAAATGAATGAGATCTAGAACCAAACTTGTGAGCCTAAAATTTCAGTCTTTTAAATTCTCTTCTGTTTGATGTCAACGGAACTTAGAGGCAAGCTTACATTTAACCACTTTAACGTTGTTGTTATGATCAAATAATCAGTTTCTCCGCAGGAATAATGAGATACAGTAAATAAGGTCATCATTTCCGAGAATTGGTCCGGAAAAAGTGACGACGGGGTTGAATGTGGCCCGCAGGCCTGAAGCTGTTCCTGTTTGAAGTACCGTGTTAAAAGTAGTGCGACTTCATGGCATGTTTAAACCTCCTGCCAGTTGCATTACACAAAGATTTACAGTAATTATGAAGCTACAGGAGTTATCTCACAGATCGATCAGTTTCGACTTTTCATCCATAGTTTTTAATGAGATTCATGTTTCATTTGCATTTCCCAACCAGTGTTTCAGATAATGTGTAAAAGTGATCTAATGGTGAGCTTTTATCTTTTTTTAAGTGTGTTTTTCTGTTGGGGGGGCATTAGAGACGGGAGGTATGGGGGGGATTCCACCTGGACCGGGGTGTGTTTGCAGACGGCAGTGTGTTTGTGTTGCATTACACATCCCAGTCTTCACAACACGGCTGGCTCCACCGGGCTTAGGACCCGAGGATTGAGACACGCTACTGCCAGAGACCTCAGAGACATGGGAGAGAGAGAGGGAGGGGAGGGGAGGGGAGGGGAGGGGAGGATCCCTCCCCTTAAGCACATGTCATCATAAGGGGACAGAAATGGAGGTTCTTCTCAGGTGTTTCATGTTTCTGGTTCAGACTGAAATTAGTGTGAGGAAGTTAAAATAATGGAAGTCAGAGTCCCGACAAGTGAGCTTGAAGCTTGACTGAGGCCACTACTTTAGGATTGACCAACCTTCCAGAATTACAACATTTCCTTCAAGTTAGGACAGTTTGAGTTTGTCTGCATGTATTTCAAGAGAAAATGCAATGAATTTGTGTTTTTATTTCTAAAAGGTTTTGCTTTTACATGGCAACATTTTGAAAGCGATGACCGTTGACACGGAAACAACAGAAACATTGAAAAGGATGAAGTTTTCATGTTGGGCCACGAGTGGGTGTTGTTGGTTATTTTTGTAATAAAACCACTCACACATGCACACAGTGAACACTATACTATAAACAATAACAATGGCAGTGCAATGACATTCTAGTGGACAGACGACCAAGTTGGATTGTTATTACGGTGACTTTCAACTATACAACTACCCAGGAGTCCCAGGACAATGTGGACTGGGAGTCTTGGCACTCTGGAGGAAACATTGTTGGTATTGTCCAGCGACTGAGCAGGTACAGAAGAACTATTAACCAGCCGTGGTGCGCATGATCAGTAGCAGTAGATAATAACTTGAAGATATTTTATATTTTAAACCCGTTCTCAAGTCTTTGAGTCAGATCTTACATGTTAAGTTTTATGCTATGAATTTTTTGTACATCTATATCGGTCTGCTGTTTTGCTTCACTTTAAACTCCATGGTATTATTTCATTTTGTACTGTAATGATTTAACGTGCACAAAATCTAATTTGTATAGTTGTACAGTGATCCAAGAGTGGACTTCATGTGGCCATAAATGAACTCACTTCATAGCATATCTTCTAAAATCAGTATGAAAGTAATGATGACATGGGCACAGAATGACTTTATGCCAGTGTGTGTGTGTGTGTGTGTGTGTGTGTGTGTGTGTGTGTGTGTGTGTGTGTGTGTGTGTGTGTGTGTGTGTGTGTGTGTGTGTGTGTGTGTGTGTGTGTGTGTGTGTGTGTGTGTGTTTTGGTAACCTCATCTCTGGGAAGTGAAGGTAACACGCAGCAGATAAAGTGAGACAACACTCCCACACAGTCACTCAAGGCCTGTTCACCAACTGTTCCCACGCGTGTATACACACACACACACACACACACACACACACACACACACACACACACACATCTCCAGAACACCACCTGACGAACACCTTTTCCAAAGTTTATTAAATGTTTCCTGGGTGAATGGAAGGCCATTCATGTTTTTGTGTCTCTGTCTCTGTGTCTCTGTGTCTTTGTGTCTCTGTATGTTTTTGTCTTTGTGTCTCTGTATATTTGTGTCTTCGTGTCTCTGTATCTTTGTGTCTTTGTGTCCTCCCTGGGTTGCCCGGTGTTATCTCCGTGACTAGTGTTCCCCCGGCTGGACGCCACAGCCTGAACAACACCCGAGGCTCCGCTGGAGAACAAAGGGGGAGTCGGGGATCAAACGCAGCACATGGCTTTGATGAAAATGTCTCAAAATGCAGTGCAGAGAACTAGAGCAAGAACTGGACCTGGTCCAAGCTGGACCTGCAGAATCAGAGGAGAGACATAAACGGGTCCAGGCTTCCCCTGAAAAAGTTTACATATTCCGTAGAACACTTCACTAAACATTGCAGAATTTAATCAAGTTTCCCTCTTTGGAGCTTATTGGTCAACATTCTCATACAACCCCCCTCATGGTGGGATGACTCTGACAGACGTTGTTTGTTAAAGCAGTAACAGCTTCAACTTTTGGAAGATAAAATATAAGTGGATTATGAAGCAATAACAGTTTCCTGTACCAACCATAGTTGGCCGAATCAGTCTTTCTAACTGACATCAGGACCTTCTTGCTGTTTTATGTAGAAACTCACTGAAACTTCAAGCTAGGTAAACACATGGTTCCCACAATGAGCCAAATTAGTAACTGTTGGACCACAAAATGGCTTTAATCTGCTGGCATGAAATCAACAATAGACCAAATCAGAATGACAAGTTTCTGTGGACCCTTTTTCCAGCCTTATTAAAATGAAACACACAATGTTTCAACTGAAAGTAATGGAGACAACTTATAATTGTAAAGTTAACTCTCCTACAGGTTAGTGATACCAAACAGAAGCTACAAATATCTTTTATCTAGAAAATCCAGAAAGTCCAACAATCCTCAAAATAAATTTTTAGACTTGAACGAAAGTATTTGTTGTTCTGTCAAACTGCCTGTGAGCTGCTTCTGCCTCTCTCTGAACTGTCAACAAGGATCAGGTGAAACTAATTAACTGGCTGTTCAACACTCTGAAAGGCCAGGTATAAGGCCACGTTTATACCTGGGTTTTTAAAACAAAATGAGCATTTCCCCCTCTACCTTTGAAAATAAATCTTCATTGGCACGGACCGTATGTACACCTGGTTCAGAGCAGCTATGAGCATGTCAAACCTGTAGGGGGCAGTGTATCGAGAAGCATAAAGCCATGATAGCCAATCAGAAGCCTCGAAAAAAATACCACATTGTAAAATTGTGACGTAAATATCCGCCTACCCCTCTTTAGATGCAACCGGAGACACAGTACATGGAGACGTGGCTTTAGAGGCCTGCCTGTCAGGTGTGCAGGGACTCAATGGCAGCGCTCACCTCGCAGCAAAAATGTTGTTCCTCTCCTGATCTTGAAGGTACTGTGGCGTGCAAACTCTCCACAAACCCGGATGAAGCACCTTGCAACACTGCCGTGTTTGCTCCACAATGCAGTCATATTTAAATATCTCCTGACAATTGTTGATTCAGCTTTGATATAAACATTAAGTTTAATGCACTTCGTTTGTAAAGCCAAATGTCAACATCTTACTGATTTTCTTTAAATGTAGTTCATATGAAAATCCACTAAAAGTATATATTTTGTGTTTAAACAAACTGTTTAAAAGCATTTGATCAATTTCAGTGCTGTATTTTGGTTAAACTACCTTGGTTTAAAATATACAAATTAAATCAAATGTTTACTTTAATTTGCTTTGTTGGATACTTGTTTGTTCAAAGTTAAAACATAATTTATTTCCAGTAAATAAAGTAATCTGTCTTTCAAAATATAATGTTTTGTAATTGAGCATACGATTACTAATTATTTGTATTTATTTTCTTTCTTTGAAGTTTTTTACTTAAAGAATTTTCACCTGCTGTTTCATTAAATAAAAAGAATTTGAAGGTCTGATTCTTGGAGTAAAGTCCAGTTTAAAAACATCTTGTGAATAGAAAGCTCTTTTTAAGTCAGGAGCAGCACAAAAATTAAAGAGACTTGACATGTGTAGTATGTGACTTTAGAGTGAATCGGTTGAGACTTTACACCTCACTTTTGCTTTGTAAAGACATTTATTTGATGTGTTTTGGGGTTGTTGTTTTTTGTTTGTTTTGTTTGTTGTGGGGTTTTTTTTAAACCTCAGGATGAGGTAGCTTTAATCTCTATAAAGCCGTCAGCAAATCGCACCCTGGTTCCATTTCCAGAAGAAAACTTGTCATTTTTTGGTGTTTCGCAATTAAAATTGATCTTTGTGGAGAAAGAGTTTCTATTTCTGCTGTTCAACATTTCCTGGTGTCTAAGGTCCCGTTTCTAGAAAATGTTTTCAATTGAAAATGGAAAACCTTTGTTGTGTTTTGGGTGTCTGTTTACACGACAACAGTGCTCAGTCACTGAAAATCCTACTTTTTTAAAACGCTCCATAGTGGGAATGGGGAAGCACAACTTTTCTGAAATGCTTCTATTGCGCACCGCAAATACTAATAGTAATTAGTTCTTTGTACATGCGGTGGCCAAACATGAAAACTGCGCCATTTTCAGCATTTCTATCGTTTCCGTGCAAACGGATATCGTTTTCAAAACGTTAACCTGTAACCACCAAACTTTACTGAGATGAAAATGCAAAAAAACTATGCTTTCTTTTTCACTTGGAACATTGTCATGGAAATGGAACCTAAGATAATTTTGTTCTTTTTCCAAACAAATCTGAATATTATTGTTCATTTATTCTGAGATTATTATTTTTTATCAGTATTCAATTGGAGAGTTTCTCCTTTCTGTAAAACAAATGTGAAGACATAGCCTGTTTTGTGTGTTGGTGCAGGAAAATGATGTAGATGAAATTTGTTTAGAGTAATCACAAGAGCAGAAATTTTCTGTAGGGACTGTCTGATGTCCATCCATCCATCCTCTCCCGCTTTTCCATTTCCAGGTGGCGGAGGTGTCAGTCTGAACACTGTCACCCAGATCACATTGCACCGATTAAGAACCTTCCTGCAGGTGGTGCACGCGCCCGGCGTGGGACATGAACCCTCTACCTTGAGATTGAGAGTCTCATGCTCTACCAACTAAGCTAACCAGGGTTGCTACTGTCTGATGTACATCATCAAATCAGTGGTTTCCCAACCTGGCAACCAGAATCAGCAGAACCACAGGGGGCTTTTTTTCTGCCTCAGTTTACCAAAATTCATTTATACATGTCAAGGAAAGTCAGAATTACACTGTTTAGGTGTATCCTCCCAATGGTGGTGGCATTGATGTTGTGATCGGAGGGTTGCAGGTTTGAATCCCACTACCTACAGTGGACCATCGAGGGTCCTTGATCTGAACGTATACTTGTTGGTGGTTCATGAAAAAAGACACAATGACCCTCATCAGAACATCATGACCGATAGCAGTGTGTGAGGTAAAACGGGATTGTTGAGCGAATTGTGACCAAAATGACTTTTTCAAGTAAAAACTTTCAAGTATTGATTAAAGATTAGCCATTTCCAGGCAGCGATGGACGGGTTGTGAGTTTTCAGTGAGACGTTGACCCTGTTTACGCAACAACGTTCCAAATTAAAGCACATGATTTTTGTGTTTTCTTTTTGGATGTCTCTGTCTTGATATTGCCATTGTTTTTGTCCATCTGCAGAACAGCTATTTATTACGGCTGTCGTGCGCAGCAGCACAATTCTGCCACCGACATGGAGAAGGAGTCTGAGCATTTTCGAAGCCTTAGGAGCCGTTGTCCAAAAGTTGGATTTTCAGTTTCTCAAAGTGCAGTTGCCATGTAAGCGGACACCCAAAATGCCACAAGTTTTTTTTCACTTGAAAAAGCGAGGTCTTTGACAACTGAAATGTCACACCACAGACAAACACCTAGAACACAGAATGTCCACAACAAGGCTTTACAAGAAGACCATCTGAAGAGTGAAGGAAGTCCAGAAATGGAAAAGATATTTTCATCACATAATGAGGGCAACAGAAACAGTCCAAAACTCAAGTTCAAACCATTCTGATCATTGGCCTATAACGAGTTTAAAGACTTTTTTAATGCCTCATTTACGCAACATTTTCAAGTGAAAACACAAAATTGCATTTTGGGTGTCCGTTTACATGACGTAGCCACTGAAAACAAAACTTTTTGGAAATGGCTCCCAAGGTGAAACATTTTGAAATGGTCCGACTTCATTTCTGTGGAAAATGCAACTTTTATGAAACGCTGCTACTGCACATGTGCACCACGGCCGTAGGAAATAGTTCTGTAAATGCATGAGTAGATAAACAATAACAACAACGTTTGCCTCCAGACTGTTATGACTCCCAGTCCAGATTCTCCTGGGACTTGGTTGTTCTGTAGTTGACAGTCACCGTATTTATAATCCAACTTCATCGTCTGTCCTTCAACGTCAGTGTACTCCCATTGTTTATGTTTATAGTGTATTGTTCTCTACGTGCATGTGTCTGTGGTTTCATTACAAAAACAACCAACAGCACCCAGTTTCTGTGTAAAGGGACTCTGTGTCCAAAACATTACCATGTAAACACAACCTTTCTGCTTTAAATCCCACGTGAGCGTAGACGTTTGCGAGCGTGGCTGAGATGTGGTGTTGTGGTGGAGAACCCGATTATCACAGCGATGAGTTTTTTAATATTGACACCGTCTGGATGGGAAGAGGCAGGAAGGCTCATCAAAGAGGAAGAGCATGAGGAGGGGGAGAAGTTATCTGAGCTGTTGACAGGGTACGGTGAGAGGGCGAAATATAGGAGGAGCCGTTTGACCTTTTTAAGAATGATATCCACCACACATTTAACTGTACACACTCCATCTCCGAGCTCAAAACAGTTGGAGCGGTTATTGAGACAAAATGAGTTCAATAATCAGAGCTTCGTAAAGGCTTGATTCCAGCTGCTGTGAGACATCGGTATTGTTGTTGGTCTGTGCTGTCTGAAACCCCAGCCAGCAGGCTGACAGCGGCCTTTTCTACAGTCTGGTAGTGTGCCATGGCTTGATAGAGATGGGCAAACGGCTTTACAGAGGTATGTGTGGTCTTGGGAACTCATAACCCAAGACTCATAAAACAAGCTTGAGAAACCTTGAGGAAATACATGTCTGCTTGTCCAGAATAAAAATCTAAAAGTCAATTCTGTTGGAATTTTCAGTTATTAAGCGTTCATTTTTTGTTTAGTTTTTTAAAGAAAATTCAGACCTTTTCCCGTGCATCTAGACAGAATCAACCCCCACCTAGTAAAACAGAAGAACTGGTTTTGGTTGATTTAAGTTAGGTGAATAAAATACGTGTACCTCTGTGTGTCATAATACTGTAAAAGACAGTTCAGAAGGAGAAACAATGATCCTGTCTCCACCTGAAAGATGTTTTTCCAGCAATGATTTTATGACTGTTGAATTGAATAGAGAACTCCATTGCCCTACCTGAACCAGGGTTTGAATCCCGACCCGTAATCTGTCTGTCTGCTCTGTCCTTCTCTCTCCTTCTATTCCTGAAACCAAACTGGAAAGCAGAAAGTCAGACTTTGAACCAGACTCAGCCTTTCTGGTTATGGTTAGGGGATAGAAAGAAAAGAAATGTAGTGCTTAATAGATTGAAGAAGGTCTCCCAACAGTCTAAGACCCTATTTACACGGCAACCTTTTGAAAACCATGTCCATTTACACAAACACCGGAAATGCTGAAAACTATGTAGTTTTCATGTAGGGCCACTAGTGGGAGCTGTTTGTTTTTGCAATGAAACCACGCACACATGCAGCAAAGTACATGGACATTCGTATGAACAGTCGACCAAGTTGGAGTGTCCACACGACAACGTCATTTCATGTGTTTACATGAAACGGCATTGTATAATAACAATAATAATGTATTCTTTTATTCTGTATGAATTTTAGGAATCCAAGTGATAAATTTCAATTGTTATTACTAATGTTACTAATGTTTCTGTAGGCTATATTTGTGTTATAATGTTGTGTTCCTGGAGATAAAAACTAGTAAATGGCTAATGGCACGAAGCATCTTTTCTTTAAGATTGATGTTTTTTTGTAGATGGTCCCTAAAATATAAACTACCTAAAACTACCTTTGGCTGATCGTCCATGTGGCGTTTTAGGAGGCTGAAAACAGGAGTTGTTTTGAGAAAGGGTTCCAGAGTGGAGAAATTTTAAATTGCTCCCTCAGCTATGAGGCATGGACGCACGTCATTGCCCCACCTCTCGACCTGATAACCCTATGACCCTCTCCGGGACATCACTTAACAACAATGGCAGACTCGTCAGTTTAATGAGGCCAGATGTAGGATTTGTAGATTTCTCAGTTTGTGGTGTTTATCTGTTGCAGAGTTAAAATGCCATCTATATGCCCGGCATATGTACTCCAGTGTTTTAAGTAGTTTTCATGGTGTCGCGTGGATACAGATGTTTCCCGTGGAGACGGGACACTTTTTAGGAACGTTGGGAAGAGAGATCTCTCGACTCATGTGGACAGGGCTTCAGTCAAAGCAATTTTGAAAAGTTCCACCTTGGGAGCCGTTTTCACAAAGTTTTCCGTGGCTCCGATCACCATTGTTTTGTAAACGTGCATGCAGAACACAATGGATGTTTAGCATTTTTTACTTAAAAGTTGTAGTGTGAATGTGAGAAGAAATCTCAGCAGAGCCACTGATCAGGAGTGAGAAAAAGTGTTTAAAGTGTTTGCAAAGCTTTTTGTTTAAAAAAAAATAAGAATAAAATAAAACCAAGGATGTGTCATGTGCCATCAGTAGGACTTCACTGCATGTTAGGAATGATCACATCTTTTGTTTTCGCAAAACTCAAATCTTTAGACTCAACGTCTGTGCGTGTGACGTCTGAAGACACTTGGAGTGGCGCAGACAATACTATTTCTGCAAGGTGCAGCTGGCTCTGGGGAGATGACCATGGGGTGGAAGTGCTTTGGTCTGATGCCAGTTTCTCACACATCTTCGACTCGGTGTGTGTGTGTGTGTGTGTGTGTGTGTGTGTGTGTGTGTGTGTGTGTGTGTGTGTGTGTGTGTGTGTGTGTGTGTGTGTGTGTGTGTGTGTGTGTGCGTGCCAGTGCATGTAGTGTATCTCCCTGACCTGGAGGTGTTACGAGTGATAAGCCACTGTTCCTGCTCTCAGCACCGTCACGAGCAGATGTTCACCAAGAACATTCCCACAACGTCAGAGGAGAGAAGAGAGAACGTTGTTCCAATTCCTGTCTGGAGCTTTATGATATCTGAAAACTCATGAGTCCCTAAACGTTTGAGATAAATAGGAATACAGACTGCTTCAAGACACAATGTGGAATATTTTAGTTTTATCTGAAATAATATAACCGGAGCTGGAAAGAGTATTCAAATATTCAACTCAAGTAAAAGTACAATTACTCTAACAAACTTTTACTCAAGTACAAGTAAAATTACCAGTCCAAAAATGTACTCAAGTGAAAGTAAAAAGTAAGTCATCTATAATGTACGCAGAGTAAAAGTTACTTATTTGACAGCAGGAGAATGGTCTCTCCTGAGGAGCACTAGAAAGACAATGTTATTTAAATCTGGGAGGAGTTTTTAATGAAAGGAACAACTTTACAAATTAAATCACAATGGCAGTGAAACTGTAAATCTATAACTCAGAATGGTTGACAGTCACAAGTGCTGAGACTTTCCCTGAATAACCCAAAGAAGACCAACCTCTAGTTTCAGGTACCATCACAGCGTTTTTAAGACAAAAGTATGGTATTCTTTGAAACGGTGCTCAACCTGTCAAAAGTAGTGGAGCGATCGCTGAGCCCATTGCAAAGACTGAACTGTTGTGCTGCAATGCACCATGGGAGAGTGGGTTGTTGGGACTTTAAATGCCGTTATTAGTCTTAAAGTGATTGTGTTTTTGTGATTTGGTTAGTCTAGTGGGTTAGTTTACTAAAGTTTAATAATTAGAAGGCTGCAGCTGTGAGTGAAAAATTGGTGTTTAATCTCCTCCTGCCACCTGTTCCTGTTGGGATAAGTTTGATAAAAAAGCCTCTGTCATTAAGAATTGGCCTAAACAGAAGTACTACTTCTCAGGTATAGGTTTTCCACATTGCTTGACACATAGATGAATCCAGTGCTTTAAGTGGGCCGGTATGCACCGGTACGCAGCACCGGCACTTTTATATTTTACCCCTCAGTGTACCGGGACTTTTGTCTAGCATGCGACACTTTTCGTCTTAATGCACTGGATATATCTAGATATCTTAATCCATCTATTGATTAAATTTGTACTCCATATCTGATGCGACTGAAATTGTAGTATCACTACTTTTACTTTTTACTACAAGTGAAAGTACTGACTTTTAAATCGACTTTAAAAGAAAATACAAGTACAGACAAATCTACTCAATTACAGTAACACTAGTAAATGTAAATCTGTACTTTCCACCTCTGACTATATCATGAAATAAGATGAATCAGATGAAACAGTTGTAATAATATATTAGTAAATCATTTTTTCTTACATAAATGAATAAAACAATACAGCTAGTTAAAGGTCAGCAATCTAACTTTCCCACATCCTGTTTAGTATTGCAGTTCAAGTTTTTCTCACAAGGTGAGGTTTTGAGACACTTAAATAAGTAATCAGTGAATTTTTGTGAACACAATGATGGCTGAAACGTAGTGGTGCAGTCTTTAAAAAACAAAACAGAAAAAGCAAAGCTTGTCAATGTACTCATGGATATCAGTGGGTTTTTGATTCTGCACAATATTAGGTAAACTTGTGATATGCGATAATGTTGTTTAAGACTGCAATAAAGATATGATTTTTGTTAAACGTTTAAGTGTTCCTGCAGTTTGTGTAGCAGCATTCAAGAGGGTTTTTTTCTTTCGTTCTTCTGACTTTTGCTGCCAAAAAAATTGGTCTGAAATAATGAGGTATGTCAACTGATTAAAATACTTTCATTCTTTCTTACATTGTGCATGTTTACAGTAATTTAACAGCTCCCAAAGCACTACAGTGTTAATAACATTCACCCATTCACATACATTCACACACCAATGGAAGCAGCTGATGTTTGGATTATTTCCATAAAATACTGGATGATTGGTAGTAAATGATGGAATATTAAGGAAATATTGTAGTGGTCAAACTGCTGTTCAGTATTTGGTCAAGGACACTTCGACATATGGACCGAGGATTACACATCCAAAAGGAAACATGCATATATTGCATTTCTTGTTGTCTTGAGCCCGTTTACGAGTTCCCACACAACAACGGCGTTTCATGTAACCGTATCGTTTTTGGCCGATCATCCACACGGCGCAGTGTTTTAGAAGCCTTAAACTGGGGTTGTTCTGAGAACGGCTTCCAGAGTGGAGAATTTTAGAAATCCCTCGGCTTTAAGACATGGACAGGCAAATTCGCTGAAAACAATTTTTTTTTCAAAGTTTCTTGTGTGTTTCTGTGCAGCATTACAGCGCCACCTATAGGCCTGGCACTTGTTCTACATCTTTTTGAGTAGTTTCCATGTTGTCGCGTGGACACAGATGTTTGCCATGTGCACGGGAAACTTTTTAAGAGCGACGGGGAGAAGAAATGATTGTTTTGGCTCGTGTGGACTGGGATTCTATGTTTGAGAACTTTCATACATTAATCGCTGCTGCTTCAGAACTAGCACCACCAACTTCGCTGCTTCTCATAAAGGTTAGCGTTACAAGTGAGAGCATCATTTACTGCGCAACACTGAATGTATTCACTTTGTTGAATTGGTCCAGGTTGAAGCCCCAATCGAGTGGCGTGGACATACTGCCCCCATGAAGAAAACATTTCCCCCACTTTGTTGGGGCATTCAGAGGAAAGGTGACATTGTTGCCCTGTGCTCTCTTCCTGCAGATACCTGGCCAAGTTGTCGTCAGTAGGGAGCATCCGGGATGAGGAGACGTGTGAGAGGTTACGAGGACTCATCCAGCGACAGGTACGCGACTCCTCCAACTGCAGAGTACTGAAGTACAGAGTACAGGAGAAAGTCACTCACAAACTTTTTGTCAATCATCAACTACAAAAGAGAGAGCCAGCTAAAAGTTGACCAACAGTGTGGGAATAACACCTTTTAAAGGTGAAGCTTTATTGAGCTTTACGTGAAAACAGTTGATCTGCACAGTCTCTCTCTCTCTCTCTCTCTCTCTCTCTCTCTCTCTCTC
The DNA here is from genome assembly GCF_963383615.2 of Lipophrys pholis. Lineage (NCBI taxonomy): Eukaryota > Metazoa > Chordata > Actinopteri > Blenniiformes > Blenniidae > Lipophrys > Lipophrys pholis. Next base: position 9,761,354 of record NC_137637.1, read on the forward strand.
TCTCCTTAACTCAGTCTGCATGATAGCAACATATAAGTTATCTGACTGCAAGTAATGCCCACAATGTATGTGCTTGCTGTTTTCTTTCCTTGTTGGTTTATTAATCTTTCTTTCTTACAAGCAGCGTGGACATCCTGATGTAGCTTTAGCTGAACGGACCCACACAGAGCTTTCAGCTCAGCTAATGCTAATGCTAACACTATAATAATACTCGTTCACAAAAAGCTAAACATTAAGGTTGATGTGAATATTACAATTGTAATGAAGGCTTGATGTCAAATTTGCATTTGCCTCCATTTACCAGGACAAACAGCCTTTTTCAAAAAGTTGTGTTTGACCCCGTTTGCACAGAGAAAGTTCCACCTTGGGAGCTTTTTTCAGAAAGCTGTCAGTGGCTCCGAGCACCGTTGTCGTGTAAACAGACGCCCAAAACATTACGAACGTTTGCACTTGAAACTTACGTCACGTAAACGGGGCCTAAGACAATGATGCTGGTGTGAAATTCCAAACAGTCATCACATGTCAGTGGGCTAGCCACGGCTGCAGGCGAGATTTCATAACCCTCACCTGTAATGGACCAGCGTAAAAGAAACGGGTTCTTTTTCTTGAACAGTACCTTCAGTATTACTGCACTTTTTGGTCTGTGCTCATGTCTGTTCCTAAATTGTCTAGGTTCAGATCTGTAAGCGCAGCGTGGAGGTGATGGATGCGGTGCGTCGTGGAGCTCAGCTGGCGATAGACGAGTGTCAGTTCCAGTTTCGCAACCGCCGATGGAATTGCTCCACTCTTGAGTCCATGCCTGTGTTCGGCAAAGTGGTCACGCAGGGTAAGACTTTAAGAGACACACTGACGTGACAAAGTGTTTTTTTCAGCCTCTCTATCAAAGCTGGATGTCGCTTTCACTGTGGATTGTCTGAGCTTGTCTCCATGTGTCCAGGCTTTCCCTACAGACTCATTGTGGAGTTACAATTGCTTTTCATTTGCACGGTGAAACAATATGACACCGTGTGCCTGTGACTGTGTGTGTTAGGCACTCGTGAGGCGGCCTTTGTGTATGCCATCTCAGCAGCCAGTGTGGCGTTTGCGGTCACGAGGGCCTGCAGCAGCGGAGAGCTGGAAAAATGTGGCTGTGACCACAATGTACATGGAGTCAGTCCAGAAGGTAGGTCTCTCTCTCTCTCTCTCTTACTTTTCCTCACACACACACACACACACACACACACACACACACACACACACACACACACACACACACACACACACACACACACACACACACACACACACACACACACACAGGAAGCGAATGGGCCTGCTGACCTAGTACAGGCAAGAAAAAGAGGAATATTTCAAATCACTATTAAATTTGAAAGATTATTAGACACTCCAGTGTTTTCTTCATGCGGTTTCACAGCCTCCATTGTGGGTTAAACTCTCAAGGGTGCTTTTCTTTCGTTCATCAATTTTTCAGTGGCGAAACGAACAAGAGTTGTTGCAAAATATTTGAAAAGAATTGCACTACGTTTAAGTTGTTATGAAAGTTTACATGAATGATTCTCGATGTCTTGATTCAGGGTTCCAGTGGTCCGGCTGCAGCGACAACATCGCCTACGGAGTGGCCTTCTCCCAGTCCTTTGTGGATGTGCGGGAGAGAAGTAAAGGCCAATCTTCAAGCCGGGCTCTCATGAACCTGCACAACAACGAGGCTGGGAGAAAGGTGAGGCCCTGCTCTCAGTTGGGCCAAGATAATAGAGATAAAAAATGATTTGACCATCTTGTAAATTTGTGAATTTATAATGGTTATAAAGCCACATTTACATAATGTTTTCAAGTGAAAATGAAAATCTCTCATCACGTTTTGGGTGTCTGTTCACACGACAATGGTGATCGGTCAAACTGAAAATGCAACTTTCTGAAAATGTCTCCCAAGGTGGAACTTTTTGAAAAGACTTTGTCTCCATACAAAATAAGAAAACACAATTTTTCGGAAACACTGCTACTGCACATGCGTGCCACGGCCATAGTAAATTGTTATTCTGCACATGCTCAGTAGATGGACAATATGAACAATGTTTCCACTACAATGTCATGACTCCCCGTCCATCTTCTCCTGGGACTTGGTGGTTTTATAGTCGTCAGTCACTGAAATAACAAACCATCTGTCCATATGAATGCCCACGTGCTTCCATTATGAGTGTTTATAGCATATTGTTCTCTGCTGCATGTGTGTGACGTTTCATTACAAAAACAAACCACCCACTACTTGTCCTACATGCTAACTACATCATTTTCAGCTTTTCTATGTAAACAGACATAGTTTCATGCCACGTAAAAAACGAAACCTTGCAAATGCAAAAATGAAGTATTTTCACTTTGAAAGTTGTCGTGTAAACAGGCTCTCAGAAACTCAAGTCAGAAGTCATTTGAAATGTGTCCAAAAAAGGCTTCTCGTCATTTCAAGGTCAGGTCTTCTTAAGAACATTAGAAACAAGCAAATAACTCCATTCCAGTCAAGGTGGCACTGCATGCATTGCTTCTATCCTTAACTTTTGAACTTATAGGCATTGACTGCAGTTGGTTTGTCAGAGAGAAGATCAGACTATTGAATACTCAATAGTTGAGCTTCAAGGAACAAGGATAGAAAAGTAACTACAAGTCTGGAGTGATAGACAAATGCAATTCAAGTCCAGTTTAAAACCATTGTAAGTCAATGTCGGTGTTGGGATTTATGGTTGGTTATTAGCATTAAATTACTGTAAGTAATAGATTACTGAAAGTAATAAATCACTGGAAGTAATTTATGAAAATTTTTAATTATTAATGGAAGTAAATGGTCATTTACTCATTAACAACTCCTAAAGTAATTGAGTAATTACAAAAAAAAAGAATAAATTATCAAAAATAATGTATTAATGAAAATTTATTAATTTGCATAAATTTGTTATTTATGTATTAATAATAAATTGGGGCACCACCAGATAAACTGGAAATAGCTAATACCAAAATATCAGTCTCATTTGTAAAAGGTTTATTTAAGTAAGTTAATATTTCTGTGTAAGAATCTAACAATCTTAAATATAAAGGAAGGTGTGAGATCCGAGCACAGACTGTTACAAACCAGTGAGCTATCAACAATAAAAACACAATAATTACCAAGAAGCATTCAATTCAGCTAACAGGCATTTATTAACAAAATGTATTAATTCATAAATAATTCTGAAATCATTTCATAAATCAACATTCAAGTAGCAAACGACATCTAACACGGAGATCTAATCTATTAAATAGCAAACACGATGTACAAAGAGTGTGTGTGTGTGTGTGTGTGTGTGTGTGTGTGTGTGTGTGTGTGTCTGTGTGTCTGTGTGTGTGTGTGTGTGTGTGTGTGTGTGTGTGTGTGTGTGTGTGTGTGTGTGTGTGTGTGTGTGTGTGTGTGTGTGTGTGTGTGTGTGTCTGTGTGTCTGTGTGTCTGTGGTCTGGAGTAATGAGTGATATGTGTAATGACCACGAACATCCACCAGGTGGAGGCAGATGTCGGCGGGTCAATGTGAGTGGGTGTAATGACCTCGAACGTCTGGTCATCCAAGATAGCTGCCCTGATGCGGTTTGAAAGAGCCAAAATGGCGGCCCGGTTGTGCTCCGCGGAGCAGCGTTACCGTGGCGATTGGGGGGACGCTTTTCAAGGTCACGTGACGACCAGATGACGCTGTCGGTCCAGTTCTGAACCGGAGTTCTAACTGGATGTCGGAACATGCAGTCAGAACTCTGGTGATCTGTCCTTAGCGGCACAAGTTAGCGGTTCGGATGCTAAGGTGGCTATGTGAGCTTATCTGGAGAAGATAAGCCAAGCGGCAGCGGACACGCGGGCGCGCGCGCGAACGGGTGTTCTGCTAACACTAGAGTCCAGCAGTTATCAACAGGAGCTGGGTCAGCATCCCAGAGTCTCACAAGCACAAAATAAACACACAGCAATCTCAATAGCACATCATTCTAGCTATTCTGCCCAGACACAGCTCTCTTACTTGGTCAGAAGGTGGGTGGAACGAGCCTCCGTTGCCGGAGAAAATCCTTTGATTTGCAACACCGGGCAGGTCTTTTGAGTCGAGTGGGTGCAGAAGCGAGCTTCAGGTTAGCAGGCACGAGGAAGCTGCGCGGCTGGAGGGGTGCGAAGTTGGCTTGCAGCTGTGTGGGTCCCATTGAAGAAAAAGAAAAGACGGACAAAAAGTACATTTCCACGGCTTCTCCAGCTCGTCCTGCGAGTTGGAGGTGTTCGGGCCCAGTCTGTGTTAGTCAACATTCGGCCCTTTGTGTCCCCATACGAAGTTCTGCGTCTGGATCAACGCGAGTCCGTCTTGGAGATGGTTGAATTTTGGCGTGTTGGACTTTTATAGTTGTGCGTCATGGTCCCACCCCTGGTGCGCTCCGGCTGGATCTCAGCCAATCTCCTTGGGCTGGTCTCAGGTTTCCAGACCATGGGTGTGGCGGAGTTGGTGGATTCCCCTGGTGGTGAGTTGCAGGGATGCAGCTCCCGAGGTGGGGGCCGGGGCCACCTGGTGGGGGGTCACGTGACCAATGGCAAATTTTTCCAGTGGTGACCACATATTTCTTTGTTCTCAAAGAAACGTGGTCAACCTGCCCCCCCCCCCCCCCCTTGTCCTGAGTGGGGCTGAGCATGGTGGTCAAGGCCCAACATCGGGTTTTCAGTTCGATCATTAGTATTTAGTGTTAAACCTTCATAAAAGACTCAAACCTTTAATTATATATGACAAAGAAGCAAAACTAAACAACAAAACAAGATCTCAGTCGAGTTAAGAGATGCAGGAACAATTAGAGTCATTTCTGTTCTGTTCCGGGGGACGGAGGACCCAAAAGCTGACTCGAAGACAGAGTAAACGAGAGTAAGGTCTTTATTTGGAAGTCAAAGCACCACTGGAGCGCATGTGGGGTGAGAAGGGGCCAGGCAGCTGGAGCCAAGTGCAGCACGCATGGATTTGGAGCACACAGAAAAACATGGATTAGAGGAGCATAGAGAATCCTTTCAGAGGTTTGAGCTGGACAAGCATAATACCACCGAGGGTAAACAGACGATCTGCCGACGAGCATAGAATGATCCTGAGACTATATTGATCGATTGATTAATTGGTTGGTTGGTTGGTTGGTTGGTTGGTTGGTTGGTTGGTTGGTTGATTGATTGATTGATTGATTGATTGATTGATTGATTGATTGATTGATTGATTGATTGATTGATTCTTTATTTCAGTAAAAAGTAAAAATGTAATTCAATCAAATGAAATAAGATAAAATAAAATTAAAATAAACAGTCTGAGCAACAAAACGTCCAATTCAACAACTTTTGAATGAAAAGGAGCAGAAGAGAAGATCTGTCTTATAATATCTGCCCCTTAGTTGCCTTTCAATATCTTTACATCAGTCTGTTACACAATGTTCAACATTCTAAATATTTACAGATTTACAGATGTTTTTATGCATTCTATGTGCAGTATTTACAATATACACAAAAAATATATAAAAAAGAAGGAAAAACACGGACGATAAGCATCATTTTCATGTTTGCTCATATCAAATATCTAACATCACATATTATTTATATTCAAATCTAATTTTCATATTTTTTATCATTGCAGAGTTTATGTGTTTCTTGAATGCCAGGAGAATTCCTGACTCTTTTACTTCTTTCTGAAGTGCTTTCCATAAACTGATTCCTGTCACTGTGGCAGTTTATTCAATTGCTTTGGAATTAAAGCTGTTTTTTTAAAGATGTCTGTTCCTTTCAAATTATAATGACTTTCTCTTTTTCTAAACCGTTCTTGGACGTTCGTTGGCAATGTATTTTTATTGGCTTTATACAAAACCTGAAGAATATTATAATCAACTATATCATCAAATTTTAGTGACTTACATTTGATGAATATTGGGTTTGATGGATCTCTATATGGAGGCGGTGATGATGATGGCTCTCAGTTGTGACGCTCAGCTCCAGTGCAAATCTCTTTGGCTCCGCCCACCACACAGACACACAAGGGGAGGGGAAAACACAGCATGCACTCCAGTACACCATGACAATTTTCAAGCCATTCAGAAACAAGTCAGACCAAGACACTTGTCTGAGTCACATCTCATCTCAGTCAAGCCAAGAAACTGTTAACCCACAGGTCCAATTAATGTTTGAGTACAATTTATTTTAGGATTAGCCTAAATCAAGTTTAATGAGAGGAAGTAAAGGTCAAATCTTAAATCATTGCATAAGAGACAAAAAAACAAGTCAAATCAAAGTTAACAGGAACAAAAGAACAAGTCACATTAACTGCACCCTCCACTCAAACATCAAATTATCTCAAGTCCAATTAAGATTTCGATCACTTGGGGGAGGTCCATGTCATATAGGACAAGTCCAAATGAAGCTTTGCGGTATTCCAAAGAAACTAGTTGAAACAGTGATTGCTTGTGAACTGCTGTCTGCTAATCAGAGTTCCTCCCCGCAGGCCATCCTGTCCCACATGCGTGTGGAGTGCAAATGTCACGGTGTGTCGGGCTCCTGCGAGGTGAAGACCTGCTGGAAGGCCATGCCGCCCTTCCGCAAAGTGGGCAACGTCATCAAGGAGAAGTTTGACGGCGCCACAGAGGTGGAGCAGCGCAAGGTGGGCACCACTAAAGTCCTGGTGCCCCGCAACTCCCAGTTTAAACCTCACACGGATGAAGACCTGGTCTACCTGGACCCCAGTCCGGACTTCTGTGACTACGACCCGCGCACGCCGGGCATGCTGGGCACAGTGGGCCGCCAGTGTAACAGGACCTCAAAGGCCATTGACGGCTGTGAGCTGATGTGCTGCGGCCGCGGCTTCCAGACACAGGAGGTGGAGGTGGTGGACAGGTGCAGCTGCAAGTTCCACTGGTGCTGCTACGTCAAGTGCAAACAGTGCCGCAAAATGGTGGAAGTCCACACGTGCCGGTGATGGAGGTGGCGGCACAGAGGGCACCGCTGACGAAAAGAACAAGCGCCCCACAGTCCCACTTGATTAGAGGCAAAAGAGAGCAAGAAGGACTTGCGTGGCTCCCTCTTCTCCTCCTCAATACCACCCCACCCTCCGACTGCTGGTTAACGGAAACAGGCGAAGCGGCTGAGACATCAAAGGTCATCCTGTCCGTATTATGCCAACATATCGATAGATTAGGCATGGGATTTTCTACCAAGCTGCAGTTTGTTTCCTCTCTAGTAGAGAGTCTTTCCTGTCTCCCTCCCTAATGCTCATACTTGGTTTGTCATTGATGCTTCTTATTTTTGTAATGTTTAACTTATTTGTTGAGACTGAGGGGTTGACACAGAAGGAGGGGACACTGGAGTAGAGATAATAAGGGACAGACTGGATGGTCAGAGGGTTTGGAGATGGATTCAGCTGGATGGTCATTTGCCCTCTCATTCTTGCTGCTGCCGCCGCCGCTGCTGCTGTTGCTTCGTGGACTCAAAGAGAGGTAGACAGTTAGTCCGTCAAAATACAAATGACAGACTGCAATGCGTCGCGGACAAACTTTTCTGCGATTTGCTTGGACACGACTGCATTAAACTGAGGCTGGAGATGGTTACACCCCTCCCCCCTGCGATGCCTTGATGCTTCTTCACTGACTCGTGCTTACTGTCTTTCAGTCACATGGAGGATGACCATGGTAATGATGGACAAAGTTGAAAGCCACTGTCAGCTCCTTCCTGTCTATTCTTTGGGCCCATGGCACTGGCAGGCGACGGGCACCACAGAAACAAAGATCACACAAACACTGATCCACAGCTACTGCATGCAACAGGAAACCACAAACCTGCGGTCAAAGCCAGAGAGGGATGTCACTGAAAGCCTCATAACGCCATGAAACACGCACAATATTGTGATGTATTGCAATATATAAGCTTTTTATTAAATTGTAAATTGTGCACCCTAAGATAAAGTTTCCCATTTATCGTGTTTCCGGAAGATTGCTATATGGGTGCACAAGAAAGTAGACCAAACAATATACACTGAACAAAAATATAAAAGCAACACTTTTGTTTTTGCTCCCATTTTTCATGAGCTGAACTCAAAGATCGAAGACTTTTTCTGTGTATGCAAAAGGCCTATTTCTCTGAAATATTGTTGACAGATTTGTCTAAATCTTTAGATTTAGACAAGTTAGTGAGCACTTCACCTTTGCCGAGATAATCCATGCCACCTTACAGGTATGGCATATCAAGGTGCTGATTAGACAGCATGAATATTGCACAGGTGAGCTTTAGGGCGGCCACAATAAAAGGTCACTCTGAAATGTGCAGTTTTGCTTTATTGGGGGGGTCTGGGTGTGACCACCATTTGTCTCACGCAGTGCAACACATCTCCTTTGCATAGAGTTGACCAGGGCCTGTGGGTTGTTGGTCCACTCCTCTTCAATGGCTGTGCCAAGTTGCTGGATATTGGCCGGAAGTCGAACACGCTGTCATGTACGCCGATCCAGAGCATCTATTGCACCCATGTTGCAAGAGATTCTTGCAACATGGGGCCGTGCATTATCATGTTGCAACATGAGGTGATGGTCGTGGATGAATGGCACAACAATGGGCCTCAGGATCTCGTCACCGTAGCTCTGTGCATTCAAAATGCCATCAATAAAATGCAGCTGTGTTCATTGTTCATAACATATACCTGCCCATACCATAACCCCACCTCCACCATGGGCCTCAAGTTTTGAGTGCAATTGGCATGCTGGACAATGAACACAGGTGTAAATAGGCCTTTTGCATACACAGGAAAAGTCTTAGATCTTTGAGTTCAGCTCATGAAAAATCGGAGCTAAAACAAAAGTGTTGCATTTATATTTTTGTTCAGTGTATTTACAGGTAATCCCCAGTTTTGTGCTGCGTTCAGGAAGAAGTCTTCAAAGTTCGGTCCCAATGTGACTTTGCTCCAGAGTTCAGAACATAAGAGTCCTTGCTAGTTGTACAGTATATCGTATCGGGTCCAATACCACACAGAGTACTCGTAAAAGATCACCTGATACAACCCAGTGAGTATTATCATCCATCAGCAAGTGGTATCGGTGCATCACTACAGCGGTAATGGTATGGCTGATTGGTAGTAAAAAAAAAAAAAAAAAGAACCTGGTGAATTTATTGTAAGGAAAGTCCCTTGAGATGCAATATCTCGTTTACAAGAGGGACCTAAAACCTATGGTGCTGAAGATTGCGTTAACATTAGGCTTCAGTGAAGAGCTCATGTGAGGTGGTACTTTCAACAAAACATCTCAACAGACTTACATTCTTTTTCAAGGGTGTCTATAAGTGTTCTCTTTAAGTTTGTAAATGTTTTCTCACTTGCTCAGGTGAATGTCCAGAAAAGGATCTTAATCGAGTTCAATTAAGCTAATTATGCTTTTGTCTTTTCAGTCTTCTTCAGAGGTTTGTTATGAAGACTGAAAAGACGAAAGAGAAATACTTAGGATCGTCATCTGTGAAGAGGATTTATCTCTAAACTCGAGGTCACTGGCTAATGCGAATAAAGTTTTTCATTTCCTCCATTTTGTCCGCCATTTACTTGTTTAAAAATTCTAAATGAGCCAAATAAATTAGTGATGTGCAACAAAACATCTCTTTTAATCCACTGATCTTATATCACCAATATTAAAACGAATTTGGCACAATATCAATACGATATCGGTACCTGGTACAAAAGCCTGACGTGTGAAGGTCATCAGGATTATTTGGTTAGAGAAATTGTATTTTCTTTCAAATCAGGCGTTAAAAAGGCATCAAACCAAACAATATTCTTTTTTACCCTTCAGTAAAGAAAAGTCTAGCTCGAAGCACGACTCTGTTCAAGGTTATCCAAGATCTGAACACAGCTGAGCTTCTGATACGACGGTTTTGAGTGTTTTTGGTGCATTTTTGTACCGGTGTTAAGATCACTAATGAAATGTGGAAGAAGAGGTTGATATGCAAACTAGCAGGAAATAAGACCTGAATTTGAAATATTGATCTTTATAATTCATGTAAATATCTAGAATTCATGTCAAATGTGCAAAATATAACAATATTGTGCTGTATTGATGATTTCCCCCATCCTGCAAAATGTTCCTAGTTCATGTGATCATTTCACCACAGTATGAACATTATTGATGTCTATGTCTGTGCAACTGCCTGTTGCCATCTGCCAAATGCTAGCTGGCTTAATGCAAACATGAGTGTACGCACGGCATGCATGCACACACACACACACACACACACACACAAAGGGGTCTGCCAGAGGGTTGCTGAGCATGTTCATCATGCATGAAGCACTTTCTCTCCAAGCGCACATACAACCCTCGCCCCACCGACCTACACAGCTTCCCACCCTGCGCTTACTCCAACACACAAACACACACACACACACACACACACACACACACACACACACACACACACACACACACACACACACACACACACACACAAACAGACACACAGAGTTTACCATGCCACTGTCTGGACTGTATTGTCATCTTGTACCACCACCCAGAAAGCCAAGCTTCCCTATAATAATGCGCTATCATTATAGAGCCATACTGTAGATCTGTAAAGACTTATACACTGAAGAAGACTATACTGCCTATGAATGTATGTTAATACTGAATATATGCTGTGTAAAAAAAGCCTGTCGTTGCTTTTTTCGTGTCTGTGTGCATGTGTGTGTGCGTGCGTGCGTGCGTGCGTGTGTGTGTGTGTGTGTGTGTGTGTGTGTGTGTGTGTGTGTGTGTGTGTGTGTGTGTGTGTGTGTGTGTGTGTGTGTGTGTGTGTGTGTGTGGGACAGAGAGAGAGAGAGAGAGAGAGAGAGAGAGAGAGAGAGAGAGAGAGAGAGAGAGAGAGAGAGAGAGAGAGAGAGAGAGAGAGAGATTGCCACAAATAAATACCCATAAACATGAACACGAGAATATAGTGAGATGGAAAGTGAAAGAGTGCAAATCTGATTCCACCACCAAATCCTGACACACACACACGCAAGCACACACACTCTGCTGACAGGCATACACATATTTCAATAAAAGCATCCATTTCCCGTGTCTTTCTGCTGCGTTATTATGTGGCCACGGTTTGCATCATGTCGCTATTTCGTGTGTATGTGCGTGTGTGTGCGGTCCATAACACCCCAAAGAGAGGGCTCGCCCCTCCATCGGAGCCCTGACACCCATAAACACAGTTTATAGGTGCATGCATGCAGTCCTTGGGCCAGAGGTAGATCGCGGTGTGTCCCGCGGTGCTGGCAGCCCGGTGGCGTTGGTCTGATTTTGGGAAGAACCCAAATGGCAGCTCAGGTTTCAAAGACTGCCTGATTGGACTTGAAGAAGTAGCGGAGGCAGGAACACCGGGCTCGAACAGGGGATTACAGCAAAATGCAGACCACATGGCACAACATTTTTCCCTCCTTCTGTCTCTATCAATATCATACTGCCCCCCTCTAACCCTCCTGGCTTTCCCCTGCAAAATCTTTGAATTACACTGGTTCCACTCAGATCTTACACACACACACACACACACACACACACACACACACACACACACACACACACACACACACACACACGCACACACACACACTCGTCCGTTGCGTTGCTCAGTGTAACCCAAGCCACCCTGGCTCTGTAACGTCCTTCATTAAGCCACTGTGACGGCCCAGATGAGGTGGATGGTGGCAGTCACACTGGTGTGTGTGTGTGTGTGTGTGTGTGTGTGTGTGTGTGTGGCTCCAGTCTGTCAGTCAGCCAGATGTACAGTCAGTCAGGGGAACTCTCATGCTTCTTGTGGTCGGCTGCAGTTGTGGCGGAGACAAGAGGCTGACAACATGGTTTCACCACTAAGTGTGTATGAATGTGTGTGGGAGTGTGTCAGAATTAAGAAGCAACAGCTCAGGCTTTACTGGGGCCGAGACAAATACGTGGGATCTAATCTGAGCGGAGTTGACAGTTTAGGCTAATATGTAGACACAATACTGACAGTTTAGGCCAAGAAAGAATCTAAAATTTCCATTTATTTGGATGAATTATTCCAATGGATGGACGGACGGACGGACGGACGGACGGACGGACGGACGGACGGATTGGATGGACAGACAAACCAATGGATGAAAAGTTCCACCTTGAGGGCTGTTTTCAAAAAGTTCCATTTGTCAGTGGCTCTGAGCACTGTTGCCGTGTAAACAGATCTCCAAAACGCTATGAGAGTTTGGCCTTTTTTCACTTGAAAACAATGTGGTGTAAATGGTGCATCAATGTTATTGTTCTCTTAACAAACCTCCCCTGACTTTTGGCATGTCCAAGAAAGTTTCATCCAAACTCACCTTGCATTACCTTTTGTTGCCATGGTGATGCTTGTTTCAAACTTCAGCAGCTCATCTTCTCGTCTGTAAGTGCATTTTATTTCTTCTATGTGATTGACTGATCCAATCCTCAACATTTCACCAGATGTAACCTGTGTTGTGGCCAGTGAATATTGAGTATTCCCAGTCAACCTAATTAACTGTTTCCCTTCCAATTTAGTAATGGCGTGAACAAATATTCCCCCACAGGAGGGAGCACAGAACAGATGCCAAAACAACTGTTACAACACTCAACAGCTGAGAGTGATGGAACAAAACATACACAGACATGTGTCTCAGGCCAGAATTTACCACTCATTGGTGAGGAACCCGTTATGTAGCTCCTGAGTAGTGAATTAGTGGACAATGGGATAGTTTCATTCACAGTTTAAGTGTGTTTGAGAGATTTACTGTCCACACTTGATCTACAGTTGATGATTCAAAAATAGCTGTGGTCAAAGGGTTTACTGGAAAAAGCTGTTTTTTGATACACAGCAAAGTGGAACCCGCAACATATCACTGAGTAACTGGCTGTTCCAAGACTGACTCTCGGTTGCAAATCAATGAGATCAAATCAATGGGATTTAGAATGAGGTTTTTCTTACTTCTGGATCCGAGCCTGGAACTTCTGGATTTGGAGCCACAGCATTAGCATGATTGTTACACAGCGTACCGAGGGTCTGGGGTCATTGCCAAACAACGTGAGCTTGCCTCTACATAGACGTTTTGGATTGGTCTTATCTGGACATCAAATTTTGGGAAAATCTGTAGGTTACACTATTCAGGTCAAACCGTCATGTAAGCACTGATATTGTGGGTGATTCTTGCATAAAACACATGAACCTCATCAGTTTTTTCATGGGAACACAAGCTGAGGTGATGAGTACAGAGTGTGTGATTCTCCGTTTGTATAATATGCTTCCTAAAGATTTGAACAACAATGAGACAAGAATGCTGCCGTTTCTCCCCCCTTATATAAATCTTCCAGACGATCCCTCTCCCAGACAGACTGCAAGTGGTTCAGATTACACCTCAGGTACCTGTGCATACCTTCGCTTAAAGGTTTTGTGATGTTGCCTCTCCTTCTCCGTTGTGGGTGTGAAGGGTTAACGGTGCAGGTTGGCTGTATATTAATGCCACTTGCTCAGAGAACCCCGGAGAAGGCCGGCTTTAGCCCAGGGCCCGGCCCTCCCAGGCCTCTCTCAAACTCCCAGATCTCTTCAGCATACTTCTCATATTAAAAGAAAACAAGTTACACAAATGAGACAGATGGTTCTTGTTTGTGATGACAGTTGCAATTCTTTCTCCTCCATGCCCTCCTCCCCTTCGTCTTCCCCCTCCACTTTCCTCCGGTGTCTCCACTGGTTCTTGTCCCTGAAAAGGCCAAGTTGTGTAACATGAGCAGATCTGGGGTTTGGTTCAGGCTGGTGGACATCAAGACGCACAAACCAAGACTACACATGACACGTTGAAGAAGATGTCCAAACAGGAGGCATCTTCAAGCAATTGAATCAGATGAACTGGACTTGATCTCTGGGAGGACGTTTCATCCCTTATCACAGCCACTTCTACTAACCACTTCACCACCGTGCCAGAAATGTCCCATGACCCATCAATCAAAACTAAGAAAAGAGTTTCCCAAGTGCTTTCCAAAGTCCCAAGTGAAATTGTTCATTTTTATTTCCAAGAACTAACAAAATAGTTCAATTATGCCCCGAACAGGATATAAGCGGGATGGATGGATGGATGGATGGATGGATGGATGGATGGATGGATGGATGGATGGATGGATGGATGGATGGATGGATGGATGGATGGACGGAACTTGTAATGAGTTAATATGGCAAGTGACATGTACAACACTGATTCTGTATCAGTGTCACCATCATTTGGAGGTTGTTACTGTACCATGATCTTACTTAACCTCCTAACAACGCTCAACCTGTGTGGATAGACTTTTCTTTCCTGTGTGAATTCTTGTGATTTGGTCATCACTTTAGGACTATATTCCACTTTGACAACAGATTCTGGATTTTGGAGATTGGCCTAAGTATTGACACCTTGAGTCTGGGCACTGGTTTTGACACTGCTCCCGGGGTACAGTTGAAAATGTTGCCTTTTAGTTTGCTAACTAGCGAGCTGGTGGCTATGCTAACAGCTTACAGATGCCAGGCTGAATCTGGCGATGGTATTCCTCCTCATGTCTTAGTAAACAGGATCATTCATCCTCTCATCAGGGGCTAACTGTGAATAAGCAACAGTGCAGGAGTGTGTGTGCAAGGATGGGAACAAGTTAAAGAAAACAGGCCTGAGAGCGTCTTCTAGTGGCGACAGTGATTATGACAGGAACAGTACTGAAAAGTAAAAAATAGGGGCCTGTTTGTTGGCATTTGAACAGAATAAAGGGAAAATTTTTATGCAGGAAATTGGGGTTTAAATCCCATGGAGAGCATGTGTGCAGTAAACAAACAGTACATATATTGATAGTAATACATAAAAATAATGATATCCCAACACGAAGATAGAAAGTCCAATATCACAGCACAGACAGATCAGAGAGGCGTGAGGAATTTACAGGAGTGAAAGTGACTACACATCTCACACACACACACACACACACACACACACACACACACACACACACACACATAGATGCGGTCATAAGTCATCTTGTAAACACGATGACTGAGACACCACCTGGCCTCTCCTGGTCCTCATCACATCTGACAAATGAGTGGAAATGTTTTGTCCTCTATGGTCATCCGTTTGGAGGCAGATCTTTGGACGTGATGACCCTTCAACACATCCACATCATGCACATGCACGGAGCAGCCTGCGTCCTCTTTTAAGATTTTACCATAGCTATTGTCAACCAAAACGACGGCAAGGATTTTTTAGCTGTTTATCAGTGCTAGGTGCGAGGACATATTTGAGACATGTGGAAGTACATATTCAAAGCTTCAGGACACGACCAACCGGTGCCCAACCTTTTGACTGCTTTTAGCCCACAGTAACACAGACTGGCTTTAATAAAGATGTTGGCTGTAGAAGAGCGAGACAGAATCGACCTCTTCATCCAGTCTACCTTCCTTCCATTAAGTAAGAGAAAAAGGTCATGTTGTAAACTAATCATACTTTATTAATCCCGTTGGGGAAATTCCTTTCTCCGCATTGACCCATCCTTTTCCTAAGATGTGGTGGGCAACCACATTATGGCGCTCTGGGGAGCTGATGAGGGTCAAGAGCAGGTCTGTCCAAACTTGGTTATGGAGGGCCTGCATGTTTTAGTTCTCTCCCTGCTTCAGCATACCTGAATCTAAGGATGATGTCATCACCAAGGTTGTGAAAAAGCCCAATAACGAGCCCTTCATTGCAATCAGGTGTGTTGCAACTGGGAGAGAGCTCAACCCTGCAGGACACCGGCCCTCCAGGACCGAATTTGGAAACCCCTGGTCAAGAGTGTTGATTGCCCTCAGATATGTGAGTTTGTATCTTTCTGAGGTGACCTGTCCAGGTGCAACCTGGCTCTCACCATCTTTTAATCTGGATGGACATCAGCTTGGATGAAGTTAGGGTAGAAGATACATGGATGGTTCGCATCAGCAGATGTTTCTTATGAAACCCTCAAGGTTTGAGTGCTTTTAAGTTTTAATGGTAGGTCTACACCTGGCTCTGATCTGTTCAGGTTTGTGAACTCCTGACTCCAGTTAGCTCTTTTAGGGTCAGTAGACCAAAGGTATGTGTCCTGTCGCACTGGAATGTTTCCTGGATGTGTTCTATAAAGACTTCAAATATCAACACTTTTTGTTTGTTGATGTATAATGTTCACGACACACAATTTTAACAATCTAATAAGTTCTTAGATAGCTGCGTGCGTGCGTGCGTGCGTGCGTGCGTGCGTGCGTGCGTGCGTGCGTGCGTGCGTGCGTGCGTGCGTGCGTGCGTGCGTGCGTGCGTGCGTGCGTGCGTGCGTGCGTGCGTGCGTGTGTGTGTGTGAGAGAGAGAGACCTACCTTCTGGACTGACTCCATGTACATTGTGGTCACAGCCACATTTTTCCAGCTCTCCGCTGCTGCAGGCCCTCGTGACCGCAAACGCCACACTGGCTGCTGAGATGGCATACACAAAGGCCGCCTCACGAGTGCCTAACACACACAGTCACAGGCACACGGTGTCATATTGTTTCACCGTGCAAATGAAAAGCAATTGTAACTCCACAATGAGTCTGTAGGGAAAGCCTGGACACATGGAGACAAGCTCAGACAATCCACAGTGAAAGCGACATCCAGCTTTGATAGAGAGGCTGAAAAAAACACTTTGTCACGTCAGTGTGTCTCTTAAAGTCTTACCCTGCGTGACCACTTTGCCGAACACAGGCATGGACTCAAGAGTGGAGCAATTCCATCGGCGGTTGCGAAACTGGAACTGACACTCGTCTATCGCCACGACGCACCGCATCCATCACCTCCACGCTGCGCTTACAGATCTGAACCTAGACAATTTAGGAACAGACATGAGCACAGACCAAAAAGTGCAGTAATACTGAAGGTACTGTTAAAGAAAAAGAACCCGTTTCTTTTACGCTGGTCCATTACAGGTGAGGGTTATGAAATCTCGCCTGCAGCCGTGGCTAGCCCACTGACATGTGATGACTGTTTGGAATTTCACACCAGCATCATTGTCTTAGGCCCCGTTTACGTGACGTAAGTTTCAAGTGCAAACGTTCGTAATGTTTTGGGCGTCTGTTTACACGACAACGGTGCTCGGAGCCACTGACAGCTTTCTGAAAAAAAGCTCCCAAGGTGGAACTTTCTCTGTGCAAACGGGGTCAAACACAACTTTTTGAAAAAGGCTCTGACTGTTTGTCCTGGTAAATGGAGGCAAATGCAAATTTGACATCAAGCCTTCATTACAATTGTAATATTCACATCAACCTTAATGTTTAGCTTTTTGTGAACGAGTATTATTATAGTGTTAGCATTAGCATTAGCTGAGCTGAAAGCTCTGTGTGGGTCCGTTCAGCTAAAGCTACATCAGGACGTCCACGCTGCTTGTAAGAAAGAAAGATTAATAAACCAACAAGGAAAGAAAACAGCAAGCACATACATTGTGGGCATTACTTGCAGTCAGATAACTTATATGTTGCTATCATGCAGACTGAGTTAAGGAGAGAGAGAGAGAGAGAGAGAGAGAGAGAGAGAGAGAGAGAGAGTGCAGATCAACTGTTTTCACGTAAAGCTCAATAAAGCTTCACCTTTAAAAGGTGTTATTCCCACACTGTTGGTCAACTTTTAGCTGGCTCTCTCTTTTGTAGTTGATGATTGACAGAAAGTTTGTGAGTGACTTTCTCCTGTTGCGTGATCAGTACTCTGCAGTTGGAGGAGTCGCGTACCTGTCGCTGGATGAGTCCTGTGTGAGGATCAAACCAGACTGAGCCGGCTGTGAGCAGGCTGAACGTCTGACAGCCCAGCGGACATCAAGTGATGCTCCCGCTGGTCACGGTGAGGATTATTTTGTCACGGCACGCTGCTGTTAGCTAATAGATACATGTAGCACACACACTGTCTCACCTCTTTCACCCGCATAGACAGTGTGTGTCCTCAGTGTCCAGGTGTGAAGGGAAAGTTCAGCTGATGACAGACACATGGCTGTAATCACATGGAGGGTGTGTGTGTGTGTGTGTGTGTGTGTGTGTGTGTGTGTGTGTGTGTGTGTGTGTGTGTGTGTGTGTGTGTGTGTGTGTGTGTGTGTGTGTGTGTGTGTGTGTGTGTACACCAATATTTCATGGGTGGAATGCCATTCGTTCAGCCCGTGTGATAATTAATGGCTGTCAGCGTCTCTTTAGCAGAAGAAGGTGTTGACAGACGGCACTCCAGAAACGCAGAGAATGCGTGAACGCCTTACAGCGGTGGATAAGGGTGGACGGGGGATCTGGGGTTGTCGGGGCCGCGGCGCTATATCTCTCCCACCCGTCTGGGGCAGATTATCCAGATCACCGAACCTGGGACATCACCCTCATGGTTTGAGGAATGCCTGGACATCTGTGGAGGCTGTGCGATACAGATCTCTGCAAACCTACGTTACAGCAGAGTGTCCTTAAGAGACGGAGGCAGGTGCTACGACGGTGTGCGCAGCCCAAGTTCGATTTCTGGTTACCTGACCATGTATCTCAGACAATTAGCATAATTAGGGTCCGAGCACTGCATCCGACAGCGCATAGGACCCTATTGAAATCGTTGGGATGATGATGATGATTATTAGTATTGTTGTTATCATTATCATTATCATTATCATTATTATCATTATTATTATTATTATTATTATTATTATTATTATTATTATTATTATTATTATTATTATTATTATTATTATTTGTCAGCCCGAACGGACACATTTTTGAGGGCCTTAGAATACATAACTTTTTGTGAAACTTTGCACACCTGTCACTTTGATCATTTGTTGGAGTTACACATGTGACTTGCGACCAAAAACTCTCTTACAGCCGTACTTAAAACGCAACAGGAAGTCGGATATTTGGAAGAAAATGGCAGATTTTGGTGAATTTCTCCTCAAATGTACTAATTTTCCAAAGCAAGATCATTCCAGGGGGAAACTCCAATCTACTTCAACTTTAGCTCTTTTGAATGAAAAGGGCTTGAGAAGCAAAAGTTTTGAAAATTTCTCGCAAAAGTTTGAGGGCGTGGCCGTGACCACGCCAATAAGTTTGATGTTTCGCCATGGAACAGGA
Organism: Lipophrys pholis; assembly: GCF_963383615.2. Classification (NCBI taxonomy): domain Eukaryota; kingdom Metazoa; phylum Chordata; class Actinopteri; order Blenniiformes; family Blenniidae; genus Lipophrys; species Lipophrys pholis. Next base: position 9,780,469 of record NC_137637.1, read on the forward strand.
AGTGCAGTGTTAATTGGCTGAAGATGGACAGATCGGCCTGAAATTTGACACATTACATCTGAGTCCGGCCCTGACCACAACAATGAAGATAACATGAAGATAACAACAGCGCCACCTGCTGAAAACAGGAAGTGGATGTAAATACCTTGGAATCTTTGAGAGCAACCGAGTCCGAGATGGTAATTCCAATTTATCTGAAAAATTGGTGTGGTGATAGAAAAGGGGGCGTGGCCACAACCACATCACAAAGTCTGATGTTCATCATGAAACAGAAAGTGCAGTATAAAATGCTTGAATGCGGTCAGATCAGCCTCCAATTTGAAACAGTGAGTCAGAGTCCGGTCCTCAACGCAACTATATGACTCTCAGTTTTAACGTCATTTGGGGGCGTGGCAGGGGTCAAGAACGCCACGAAAGAGGAAGTGCATTGTAAATAAACTGAACGTGACCAGATTAAGCTCAAACTTGATACGTTGCATCAGAGTCGGGCCATCATCACAGTCATACAACAATTAACACCCTCAGCCATGGCGCCAACTGCTGGAAACAGGAAGTGAGGTGTAAATAACCTGAACATGCTCCGATCTGCCTCAAATTTCACATGTTGCATCATAAGCCAGCCCTCATCACATGAATCTCAGTCATAGCTCCACTTGAGGACGTGGACATGCACACACCACAAACTTTAATGATCGCCATCAAACAGGAAGTATACTGTATTATAGCCTCAACATTGTCCTCTCTGGTTCAAAGTTTACACAATCGGTCCCAATCTGATCAGGGCCACATGACGAAACAACTCTCGGGCATAACGCCACCTGCTGGAAACAGGAAGTGAGGTGTGCTTGCCCATTCTGGCTGAAACTTTACGCGTTGCATGAGAGTCTACATCTGATCACAGCCATATAACAACTTCCACCATTGGTCATAGTACCACCTGCTGGAAACAGGAAGTGAAGTGTACTCAGTGGCGTTTCTAGATGTAAATACTTGGTGGGGTAAGATTTTATTTCAGGTGTAGTGACACCACTGAATTCCAAAGTAAAGTGGGTGCACAACCTTTTAGCCACAACATTATAACAACCATATAGGAGTTGATCCAGTAAAAATGTTGAGCCTTGGAGATAGTGGATCAAAAAAAATTTATTTTAATAAAAATTAAAATAAAAGTCATAATAGGAATCAGGTCACGCAGTTTCATACAGGAAAGTTCTACGGTCGATCACCGGTAAAGCTACCGAGCAAAAGATTCTTAGAAAGTTTTCATCACTGTGTCACTCAATGTACCACTCCTTATCTTCAGTTTCTCAGTTGAAGTAAGAGTTTCAAACTCGTAGTCGTAAATAATTGATCTAATTAATTTTGATCCTTAACTGTTTGTTAGCTTTAGCTGCTCTCAAGCTGGTATTTGTGACGACTCGCTCCAGTTCTGTGATAGTCCGCCTCCATCAGCGCCAGCCAATCAGCTCTGAGCATCTAAATGACGTTGTTAGTGGGGCTTCAGGCTTCAAGCCCCATGAGGCATCAGAATCACGTGATCTGAATGAAAGGAGCCACAGCCTGAGCATGAACACTTTCACTTTACTGCATGCAATACACACTGCATGGTGAGGGAGGGGGGAGCCCCACTAATGCAATACACACTGCATGGTGAGGGAGGGGGGAGCCCCACTAATGCACCACCAGTGTGGATCAGGAGGAAACAATAACCAGGGAGTACAGTCCTCACACACTAATTATGTGCTCTGTAAGAGGAAGTTTTATTCACAGACAAGAAAATATTGTAGATAATCTTAAAGAATTAATAACATACTTTGCATGCAGTCCTTTCTGATGACACCAGGTGGCGCTCACCTGTCCCTAATGACCAGTCGCCCCTGAGAGTACTTGCTCCATTGTGGCTGAAACTTTACCAGTTGCATGTGAGTCCACATCTGATCAAACCGTATTAACAGTCACAACAATCGAGCATAGCACCACCTGCTGGAAACAGGAAGTGAGGCATACAGTCGCCATTCTGGCGGAAAATTTACACATTGAATGAGAGTCCACATCTGATCACAGACATAAGATGTTTACATTGATCGGTCATAGCACCACCTGCTGGTTACAGGAAGTGGGGAGACAAGCACAAAACCTCGACATGCGACACATTCCGACGTGCGTGGGTGTGTGAGGACCAGTTCAACGCTGCTTGCAGCTTTAATAGTGTATATTTTTTTATGGTTTTAAATAAATGACACACTTTTACGTAAACAAGTAAACTAAGTAGTTTTCTTACATAAATTAATTAAATCAGACTCATCAAGACATTAAAAAAGTGATATCCTTTAAAAGTAAGAGCTAAGAGGGCTTCACAACCTCCCATGAATCCTCAGTCCTCCCCCGAAGGGTTCAGGAGCTCCGGTTTAGAATCACTGAGCCAGTAGACCCAGGACATTTTTCTACAACTGGAATCTCAATTCATTTGAAAAATACATTGGTTGATTAGTTTTGATGAAATGATGCTGGGACTGTAATTGGCCTCGCCTGTACAGACCAGCGGTCATCAGGTATCACCATTTCAGTAGATCCATACATCACTACTGAGACACGATATCGTACATCTGGTAAGTGCCTCCTTGCGTCATGCTTGCTCAAGAATTGGAAGCAGAATTATTGAAAAATACAATTATCTTTTTGTTTCTTTAATTGAACCTTTGAAAAGGTGATCATGTTTTTTGTACCAACTATATTTCACCTCTTCTTGATATTTTGGCAGAACATAATTTATAGTCTGTCTTACTTTTATCATTCTCCATAATATTAAAGAATCCCCAAACCACGAACATCGCTCTCTTGTCATGTGCTGCGGACGTTGCTGACGCAAGACCTCACGTACTACTTGCTGGGTTGTATCGAAGAGCATTAACAAGTGAAGCATGCCACAAACAGAGTGGATTGGATCTAGAGAAATCCTGATCATGTAAAACAAACCCTGAAATTTCAGGACTTTCCTGGGACGGTCCCAGGCTACAATGTATTGATCTTGCCTGTTCCGGACTAATCAGGATGGATTTTTACCTCAAAGATCAATACGAGCGACACACAAAGTCATGATTACGCATAAAGCTGATACCAGTGGCTGATCTCGCTGATTCAGGTGGCTATGCAAATGGCTGACTGATGAAGTTGGCTTCATACTCGATCATCACGGTGGAAAAGAGACGTCCCGGACAGAACTGGACTGGTGCTCACCCTAATTCTAGCTGACATGGGAGAAATCACGTGATATACCTGCTGAAAAAAATCCACAAACAACTACCTGTCCTGGGAGAGTGCTGGACTACCCAGGATGTTTTAGTCCTGTTCAGTCCTACAGAATCCGCTCGGTTGTGCCTCCCTATCTTGTACAGCATGAGGTTTGTCCATTTGAGTTTCTAGCACAAATGTTTCGTGACTGTGTTCAATAAAGATGTGAGATATTGAATGTTGTGAGTTTACACTCACTGTGTTTGGGTGCTAGTAATTTTGATGCATTCCACATTCAGGAGCAGTTTGTCTTGAAATCTTTTAAAGACGCAACATGATTTAGTAAAATCTTACCCCCCAAAAAATATTATACTGATTAATTGAAAATATACTAAAAATGAAAAAGTTTGATTGGTTTGATGTTCTAGACTAACTGGAAGATTCACAAGAAATTTGGAATAGTAAAAAGCCCATTTCTGTATTGGCATGTTAAAAAAAAGGGTTTAATCTAATACCACAATGTTCTCTGTGGAGCAGGATGCATGTGAAGAGGAGTGTGTGATCAGTAACATTCTGGGTCAAAAGAAGACAAAACACTTTCAGTAAAACCTCCATGTGTCAGAACATCTACAATCCGACCTCCATGTAGTTGTTTGTCCACACTGCCTGAGACTGTTCATTAAAACACACCTCATTTCAGATGTATCTCCTTTCAGTGTGCCTGCTGCAGTGAATCCAGAGCATCTGTGATGTTAAGGTGGACAGCGTCCCCTGCTGGTTGGGCAGGAGCAAAGCAGTTCACAAAGACGAGGCAGCTGCATGTCTGGAGCAGATATTAGTTAAATATACCAATGCCTTCAACAATCAGTGATGTGTCTTACGTAACAAAACAAGATGATTGATATTTGACTCTCTTCTTGTATTGGAGCTTTATAGAGTTGGCAGGAGGTCGCTCTGCAGTGGAAGCTCTTTTTAAAGCTTTTCAGTTGGATTGAGGTCAGAACTCAATTACAGCCATGTTTGCCTGTGTGCTGCTTGATGTTCCAACTTCAATCTATTTTTCCCTTCTACAAATTTCTTGATGCCAATCAGATTTCATCCTTTTTTGTATGTTCAGCACATTCAATGCCTGAGGAAGTACAGCAGGCCCACTGCATGATGTTCATCTGCAACTTGAGACACACATGAAAGTCGGTGCTACTATTGAGGGCATAAAATAACAAGTTTTGCTCAATAAGAATTATGGCTTGATGAAAAAAATTTTTTATATAAGCTACTATTGCTCTGTATCACATTTGTCTCAGATTCATAGACACGTGAAGAAGAAGAAGAAGAAGAAGAAGAAGAAGAAGAAGAAGAAGAAGAAGAAGAAGAAGAAGAAGAAGAAGAAGAAGAAGAAGAAGAAGAAGAAGAAGAAGAAGAAGAAGAAGAAAATTTGGTTTGGATATGGACACAGCTTAAATTTGACATTTCTTCTAAAACATTGAGCCTTAACAATTGACATTTTTGTACATGTCTGTTTTGTTAATGCATCCAATACATTTTCATAATTAATTCAAAACCATCTTTTTTTTTCCCTTTTGGAAGTAACACAGGTTTGCTATGATGTTTAAATAAGTTTGTTGATTCTGGAATCATATTGAAATACCAGTGTAATAAACTTGTGAAACAAATTTGTTTTGAAACTTGTGTTAGTCATTCCAGAGCTTTACATACATCAATATATTTAGAAAAATTATGAGTGTTTTGTTGTTTTGCAGTCGAAACAAACTCTTGTTTCTGTATTAAGTGATATTTTAGTGCTTTTAGAATAATGAAAAATGCCTGGTACATTTTTGTTTGTTTGTTTTGTTTTCTGATGCCTACCTACACAGGCAACTCGTGGATGAAAGTAAAAAGTGACAATGTTTCCACATTTGTTTGGTTGAAAATATGTCGGTTCCTTAACTTTAACAATGACATTCATATCAATATTTGGTTTTTAAACTACATGAAGTCTGTCCCTTTAAAATAACATTTGTTCCTCTTTGTAATCGATTTACATTTGTAGTACCGCCGATTCACCACAAGATGGCAGAAAATTTATCAAAATTAACCATGTTCCCTATGAAAACACTGAATTCTGTTTTTCATCCCTCTTCTCATCTTCTATCCCACTTTATCCTGGAGAGCCAATCCCAGCGAACTATGACCACACTGCTTTCACACCTAGAGGCAATTTAGAGTGACCAATTAACCTTGCATGCATGTTTATAGACTGGGAGAAAACCGGACCACCTGGAGGAAAGCCACGGAAACACTCAGGGAGAACATGCAAACTCCTTATAGAAAGGCCCCAGCTGGAATTTGAACCCGGACCGTCTCTCTGTGAGGTGAGAGCAATAACCACTGCTCCTTCGTGTGGCCTGAATTCAGATTTTCAAGCCTTAATTTAACCATCTTTTTTCAGTCGTCCAAATGATATACTTCAAAGTTATACACAAACATGTTTATTCACAACTAAAGCGGCTGAAATGAGTTTCCTCCGTAGAGTGGCTGGACGCACCCTTAGAGATAGGGTGAGGAGCTCAGTCACCAGGGAGGAGCTCGGAGTAGAGCCGCTGCTCCTCCGCATCGAGAGGAGCCAGCTGAGGTGGCTCGGGCATCTGTTTCGGATGCCCCCCGGACGCCTCCCTCGGGAGGTGTTCCGGGCATGTCCCTCCGGTAGGAGGCCTCGGGGCAAACCTAGGACACGCTGGAGAGACTATGTCTTTCGGCTGGCCTGGGAACGCCTTGGGGTCCCACCGGAAGAGCTGGAGGAAGTGTCTGGGGCGAGGGAAGTCTGGGCTTCCTTGCTTAGACTGCTGCCCCCGTGACCCGGCCCTAAATTAGCGGAAGAAAATGGATGGATGGATGGATAAAGAGCAGTACCTTGTTTGTATAGCAGATGGGAGAAGATATGGAAGCGAATATGGATCAAAAATCAATTTGAAATCTTTTGAAAATAAAGTTAAAAGTCATAAAATAAGCAGTCTTGAAGAAGAAAATGTAAATGCAGTTTAGATGATCTATTATTAATTTTATTTGAGTCAAATTATGCAGCTATGACCTTGAAAAAAAAAGTGTTTCTGCTAATGCGTTTTAATTTTCTAATTTGACATTTCAAATGGAATTTTGGTCACTATTTGCTGGGACATCTTTTGAACATTAAATCTTAAATGTCATCTACTTTTTCATTTTAATCAAGTCACAGAATAAGCAGTCTTGAAGAAGAAAATTAAAACATCGTTTGGATGATTGATTATTAATTTAAATTATCAGTCAAAAACTGCAGTTTTAATGTGAAGATAAGAAATTTCTGGTAATACATTTCAGATAGATTTTTGATCCATATTGTTTTCCGTAATAAATAGCCCCAAATAGCTTCCTTTGGCTAACTGATAACAGTTCTGTGTATTGAGTCACAACCTGAAGCAGGAATGTTCTCACGACACACCGGTGCTCTTCGTCAACAGCAAACTAAAAGCTAACGTTTCTGTTTACTTTATCATCACTCCTCATTAGTCCTTTATTTGTCACACACAAAAATTATACATAGTATAATGTGCAGTGAAATGCTTTAAGTACCTGTTCCGCACAGAAATAACCATTTTTATGGGATGGAAGAATAAAAATAAAAATCAACAACACACATAATGAAATTAGCACATTATATGACATTAATAATAATAAAGAAATTCAAGGCACATGGAAGATAAAAGATAAATAGCTAAATATGGGTAGATCAGTATTGATTTTGTATCATTATACATCACTTTCTGAAGTCAGAGTCCAGTTCAGACTGAACTGCCACATTTAACCAGCACAGGGACAACTACTAATGTTTGTGGGGGTGTGTTAGTCTGCAGAGCTTCCTTTGGTAACTTTCCTCACTCATTAGTGTGAGAGGCCAGAGTGATGCTCCCAGCAGAGGCCAGGTGCTGCACACTGACTGCAGCTCTGCAGGAATGCAGGCATGCAGAGTGGAAACTCACGGCTTGTCTTTAAGAGGATTCCGTAGCTAAGAGGCTTTGATGGCAGATTCACCACATATGAGGCACTTTTTCACTGACCTGATGTGAGTCATAGGTGAGGATTGAGATGCAGTCAGCTCCTCTCTCACAGGGCCTGTGGCCCTCTATACATGACAATGTTTTAGAGTGAAAACGCAAAAGTTTCATTTCATTTTGGGGGTCTGTTTACAACGGTGCTTGTCGACACTGAAAACACAACTTTTTTTAAAAACTGCTCCCAAGGTGGAACACTCCGACTTAGTCTGTGTAAATAGGGGAAAACACAACTTTCTGAAAACATTCTCTCCATGTAGACAATGTAAACGTGGCGTTGCCACTGAAAACAAAACTTTTTGGAAGTGGCCCCCAAGGTGGAACGGTCCAATAGAAACTTTTCTGAAACGCTGCTACTGCACATGGTACCATGGCCGAAGTATACAGCTCTTCTGCACATGCTCAGTAGATGGACAATAACAACTTTTGCCTCCAGCATCATGACTCCCAGTCTATATTCTCCCGGGACTTGGTAGTTTGATAGTTGACAGTCACAGTAATAAGATGGACTGGCAGTCATGACTCTCTGGAGGAAAACAGTTACCACTGACAGACGCAAACCACAACGACAACATCCTAAGCAACTGTGATCATTTGAATTAACAGTGAGCAGGGTTTACAGTCAGACCATTAGCATATTCCCAACTTCTTCATTCACAGGGATGGCAGCCTGCTAGGCACCCAAAATCCTTTAGAAACAATTTGTTGTTCATGTCTTGCTCAAAGTACGAGGGGAGGTGAGGGAGCCAACCTGAAACCTTGTGCTTGAAAAACGATCTACTCCACAGTCTTGAAGGCTCCACACTGATTTTTCCACTCTTAATGAGGCAATTCATGGAAGCACCCTGAGCTTCTTCTGGACTTCACCAAGTGGCTGTGATCCTTCATGCACTGACTGGCTGACTTCCTCTTCAGGAGCCTCACAGGAGGCTCATAGTCCTCTTAGCTTCCACGTACGTCTTCTCACACGATTCTTTTTGCAGAATGTAATCCAGCGACTCTGTAACTGCAACGTCCATCTGCACTGGAACCATTTATTGCTGTATTTCTTGTTACAAAGCAGAACTCTTTGCTGCATCTTTGCTTAGGTTTCTGTTATTCTGTCTTCCTGAGCATTCAACATCTGAAGGATGGTCACCAATGTGGTCAAGACTCTTGTTTTGACCTGCATTGGAAGAAGTTTCACATCGTCTGTTGTTTCAATGTCAGTCTCCAGTAGCTTCCATGATATCATGGAACTATGTTCTGTAGTGTTCAAATTGTAGTGCAATTAAACAATACCAAACTGTGTGTGTGGGTTTGAAGTTTAAAAACACGACTGCAGCTGATCTCACCTGGTTCAGGATGTTTTTCCCTGGAGCTGTTGAAACAGCTACTATAGCAGCAGCTACTTCAAATATTTTCTCAGCACACAAAACATAAGTAGAGTAGATTTTGTACTAACAAAACATACAGCTATTACCAAACTCACCTGTTTCAAACTATTTTCCACTGGTACAGCAGCTTCAAGGGGTTTGGAGTTTAAATATTTAGTACATAGAGTAAATGTACCTGCTCTGATCTGATCCAGCTCCCTGAACTGGAAAACGAAGATGTAGTGATGGTTGACTGGAACTAAAGCCTGGTTTCCACTGCACAGTATGTGCTGACGCGGTATGGTACGAGAGGTTCTCATGTGTTTCCACTGACAAAACTTGTGGGTGGTACCAAAAGTACCGTACCCAACCGTTACCATGCATTTCATGTAACCCCTCCATTGAGGTACCTACCACTTCAGTACAGTTCCATAAGGAGGCGCTACGACACTGCCGTCTGCTGATTGGTAGTGATGATCGTCACTCTCGACAAGCCACAATATTTGAATATCTCATCCGTTGTGTAAACCCTCCTGTTGTTGCCTGCATATGCCGCTGTGCTCACGCTGGTTGTTTTGTTAACTGAGTTTATTGAAATGTTGAAGTCAAACATATTACAGCTGATCCAAACCTCAGGGTACGTGGACACTATGTTCCCAGCAGCCACGGCAGTCCCGTTTGCCCGAAACGTAGGGCGCCTTGGGATTTGGGGGAATTCTGAGGAAGGTGTGGCATGCTTTTCATGTTCTGTCAAGGCTTTCTACGGATGAAATGTGGACGCCGGACCATTTTGAAGCACATTTATGCCCCAAAAGGCCGGAGAATCTTTTTGACAGTTTAAAAATCTGGCACAGCACCCACGGCAATCATGACCTGTTACGTTTGGTTATGTGTTTGGATCACACTGCTTTCCTTCCCATCTGATGTGCGTCACTGTGGACCTCAGGCAGTTTGCATATATCTATATATGTATATGATTTCATACCCATTTTGTTGTTTTTTGACTTTCTGCACTACTATGAATTAGAAATCTACAATTCAGTCTGCGTGAGGAAATAAAAAGCTTAGAGACAACTGGAACACTTATAATTCCATACTTGTTTCCACCGCCTCTTCATTGAGGGTAATGTTAAATTGATTGTTGGTCTATAATTAATCCAGAATAACAGGAGCTGAGCGTGAGCCGTGAGCTCCGAGGAAGAGTGCCTCATTTATTTGGAACGTTTTTGGTTCCAGACATTACACAGTTATCCGCCGGGTCAAAGACCGGACAGAACAGTGTCTTACTCAACTGGCAACTACTTCCTCTATGAGTAATCTTTGCTCCAGGTTACAGACAAGACAAGCCTTCTGCCAAGTTGCAGTGAAGACAGATGTAGGGTAACTAACTGCATGCTGAAAGCAGCTCTGTGGACACACAGTGTAGTATGTAGGAGCCTCTAGCGGTTAATGATCCTCCAGCCTGCTTTTCTACACCAGGAAGTGAGGTGAGAACGGAAGACAAAGCAGAGCTCGGCCCCAGCAACGTCTCGCAGAGTGGCTGCCCATGGCAACACCGAGGCGGTCTGTGCCAGTTTAGGGCCACTTCTGTCCCGGGGCTTCTTTGAGCCCAGAAGAATGTTTGGGGGGATATTTGGAAGGGTTCCCTCAGCTCAGGATGAATGGCTGTCTCCCAGCACTCGCTCCCAGTTCCTGTAACCTTCCGCTGCTGCACAAACTCCGGCACCATCAGAAATACCCTCATCTCCTCCGTACAGCATCCAGCCGTCATCAGCAGCTTTCAGTCATATCATGCTGACAGGCCAATCAGGGTATCGTACAATCTGGACTGGATGTAACCATTGGTCATCAGCTGCTCTAGAACCTTCAATAAATTTGTTCCTGAGCTTTCAGCCCACGATGAGCTGCCTCTGTTATCATTTTCTCTGCTATTCTTCCATTCCCCAAGTTTGTCACACACTCTGAACTCTTTCTGCTGCTCATTTTTCTTTCAATGTCATCACATACGGTAATAATGGTGATTCTGTGCTACAGTAGCATCCTTCTGTTGTCATTCAGAAACATCTAGTGGTCAAAGAAGATATGTGCTGGTATATTTGGATATATGAGACACTTCTTGATATAATTTACCTGATCAACCAAACAACTAAAAGATTTGTGACTTGTATTCAAGACAATACGGTAACCCTTTAAAACTGAGTTTTAATCTGTTGTTCAAAAATATAATACCCAAAATTTTCTTTTATTTTTCTCTGCAATTGCGAAATTAACTTGGTGGTAGAGCACTAACGTGGTAGAGCGCTAACGTCTCAATGTCACCTGTGGGTCAACTGTCAAGTGTATATTCTTGTAGCTGAGGTTTTCTTGATCTTAATCCTTGGTCTTCTGTCCATACGAATGTCCGCATACTCCGGTTGTTGATGTTTATTGTTCTCTTCTGCAAGTGTGTGTGGTTTCATTACAGAAACAAACAACAGCACCCACTGGTGGCCTGGTATATTAACTACATCATTTTCAGTGTTTCTGCCATTTCTATGGAAGCAGACATCATTTAAAAAAAAGCTGCCGTGAAGCTTTTCTGAAACAAAAATGCAAAAACAATGCATTTTCACTCAAAATGTTGTCTCGTAAGCGGGGCCTGAAACAGCAAAGAGCCATCAACCGTGACTGAATAAATCCCAAACGTAAAAGATTCTTCACATTGATATTCTAAAACTGTGAAATTTGAATGCGATTGAATCTTTTTACTGTCATTTTGTCAATATTTGTTTTGACAAAAATGTTAATTTTGCTGTGGAGCAGGAAAAATGCAACTTTAACCCTTCAGTTTATGTAATGTGACTTTCCACTGCAGAGGACAAAATGTGTGAAAACCTGTGAAACAGCACGTCTTACATCCTGACCTTTGACCCTCTGTTTGCCTCAGGTGAGATGTGATCTGGGTGAAAAAATGACAAAAACTAGTCATTTATCACCTAGGTAAAGACAAACCAGCAGACGTGCAAACAAGCAGGACTGTGAGCTCAGTCACACCAACAGATTCCAAACACTTTTACTCCACTTTCATGGATTTGACACATTTACACTGAAGCTGAACCCTCTGGGGTTCTCCCTGCCTCATCACTCTTTCAGTTGTGAGCAGAAATCATGAAAAAGGCAAATAGATACAGGGTAAAACTGAGAATGTTATAACGAGGGAAAGTTACATAATGAGCATGGGATGCGTGCGTGCTGACCTTTGACCTTCTTGTAATGAATTCAAAAGTACAAGACTGAGTCTGAGTGGAAAATATTACTGTCAAACATATAGAGAGCAGCTTCAGAGGGTAACTGACAGCCCTACCCATTAACCCAACTGTCCTCAGTGTGAGTGTGTGTGTGTGTGTGTGTGTGTGTGTGTGTGTGTGTGTGTGTGTGTGTGTGTGTGTGTGTGTGTGTGTGTGTGTGTGTGTGTGTGTGTGTGTGTGTGTGTGTGTGTGTGTGTGTGTGTGTGTGTGTGTGTGTGTTGAAGAGTAACTTCCCACAGGTTCACACATTAAACAAAGACAGACATCATCATCATCACCGTCACCGTCATCGTCATCATTACATCATGGAGGGATGGAAAATGGAGCCGAGACAGTTCAGGTCGCCGACCGAGACTCGAAGGAGCAGAATAGAATTTTGTTCTTTAGTTTAATTTAATTCAACACAGTCATCTGAAGACGTTTTAACAGAGACAGCAAGAGAGAGAGAGAGAGAGAGAGAGAGAGAGAGCACAGACTACAGGAGAGGTTTGAGGTTTCAAAAAAGCTTCCTTCGCTCGATGGAAAAAAATAAATAAAAAAGGCATGACATTATTTTCATGTCAAGACATGAATAGACAAATAGACAAATATATATATATATATATATATATGTTTTGGTTTTTTGTTTTCTATATAAAAAAAAGAACAGTAAACCATGAACATACAGTAGAAGTCCTCTCAATGTGATGTATGGACAATCAGCTCTCCACCTCCTCCCACTTAAGGCTTTTCCACCAAAAAGAACCAGGTTCTAGTTCAGGGCCGGTGCCAGGGTCAGTTCTTAAATGAGCACCACCAAAGAACCGGGTCTTTTTCCCCCGTTAACGGAGCCAAGTGAGAGTCATTGCGTCACTCCAAAACATGATACGTCACTGATTTCACCAATCATACCTTGTACCTCATACAGGTACAAGGAGACGGACTGTATTCATCGGTTTAGTCCGGGTCGCTCCATCTAGTCTGACCTGAACCTCACATGCAGACCGAAGAGCGAGGAAACATTGCGTCTCCTCGTATCTCTTTTGGTGTTTTTTCACGTCCGTCTTGCTTTAGTCCGGAGCCCCGGAGTGGCCATGAGGGAAACAAAAAGAACATGTGTATGAGTTTGGGGCTAATTTTTCAACATTTGGGCATTACGTTGAATTTCTGCTCCTTTCACTTTATTTCTGGGTGTGTCTGAATCAAATGCTTCAACATCAGAGAACAATAGAGGTGTAGAATGATAGAAAGAAGCTCTAAAAACTGTTTCCAATGGTAACCTCAGTAAACACACTGATTAAAGTCCTCTTTCACATGAAGCCGTTAAAAGGCTCATTTTATGCCTATATAATCCAAGCTTTCATTTACAGTAGTATGTAGTTTGTTTTTTAGTTGCTGATGAACCAAAAGTATTGCTTCATTATAAAGAAGTTCTGTGGGTTAGAAAATAATACTGGAGCATCTCAGAGCGGAGCAGCCGCACACTGCATTGCTCAGCGTCTGGGTCGCCTCATTCTGCAGTCTTAACGCGAAACAAGAACGTGACGTTAGTTATAATAATGTTACCATGAAAAGTTTGAACAATAAATGACAATGGAAAACTGCTTCTAAATTATAGCCAACGTAGCGGACTGACAGCGGAGGAGCGCGGCTGCGCAAACGCGGATTAAATAATCCTGTTCCCTCGTATTATTAACTTCAGGGAGCGACTTATTATATCGTTCCCACGCGTATTTTTTTTTTTTTCTCTATAACCACTCTGGGGCTCCGTGTTCGCTGTAGTTTTCAGAAAGCCGGTACAGCCCCGCTTCCGCCTTGTCGGTAGCGATAACTCCAGCAATAACTCCGCCCCCAGCTGATGACGCGTCGGGTCCCAGTCTGGCTCCTCTTTGGCCCAGCAATGAAGTGGGGCCAGCGTAGCACCAGTTTAGCCCCTGATAGGCCGGGGCTCTGGAGGTGGAAAGAGAAAGAACTGTTGCTAAGTCTGGCTCTGGCTCTGAACTAGCACCTGGTTCTTTCCGGTGGAAAAGCACCCACAGAGCACAGCACCTGCTCCACTGCCCACAACCGGACAAGGTCCTGCAGGTTGTCTACTATAGTATAGTATAGCAGGCATGTTCCACCCTGAGCCGGGCCTTTATCAGTCCCTCGAAAACCGGCACCCACTCCACACTCCCACAGTTCTGGGTCTTGTTCCTGTGAGTCAGCCAGATGGCTAACTATGCAGAACCCAACAAAACGTTAAGCAAAGCAGCTTTGTTGTGAGTGGTGAACTTTGGCCCGAAAATGAACAATTCAAAAGAAAAAACAACACCAAATCCTTGAAAAAACCTTCTAAAAATATCAAAAAGTGGCATTGACCTGCGACACTCCACAAACAGGTGAACCAGGGTTTCAGTCTGGGAACAGAACAGGCAATCTTCACTCACCCCTGGATCAATGCGCGCTCTGTATCTGTTTGTGGCTATGGTGCCGTCTACGATCCTCCACTGGAGGTCTGCTGTCCCTTTTTCAATGGGACGCTTGTACAATGAACGCCAACTTTGTCTGGGAGAAGAGTCCGGGCCAAAGAACTCAGTCCACCTCAACTCTCTGACCTCTGCCAGTTGTCGGAAGTTGGGGACTTTGACACAGGTCTGGTAGAGGTCCTTCTTCGAAGTTTCCTGGAAACGGTTGAGCTGTGGTACTGTGAGAGACAGAAATCCCATGTTCCCCGCCCTCCCCAGGAGCAGTCGAGCTGTACTCAACCAGCCCGGGCCAGAGTCATAGAGAAGTCTTTGAGCTGTCTGCAGTCTGAAGGAGGCAATTCTGGATTTATGTTGATCAGACCCTGACCCCCTTCAGTCACTGGCAGGTACAGAGCTGCCACCTGGACCCAGTGATTTCCAGACCAGAAAAAGTCCAAGACCGCCTTCTGGATGTCTTCAACCAGGCCTCTCTGTGGTGTCAAGGTGATGAGTTTATGTCAGAGAGTCGAGGCAACCAAGCCTGTTGGACAAAGCTCTGGACAGGATCTTATAGTCTGTACAAAGCAGAGCAACTGGCCTCCAGTCCTTTAACAAGGCCAGGTCACCCTTCTTTAGCAACAATTAGAGTACTGCTCTCTGGCACGACACCGGAAGGGAACCAGTTCTGTTGCACTCCAGGAGAACTCCATGTAGATCATGGCCCAGAATGTTCCAGAACCTTTTGAAGAAGTCCGTTGTTAACCCATTGATTCCCGGTGCGCAGCCGAACGACATCTAGTTGACCGCCGCAGTCAGCTCATCCATTGATAGTCCTTCTTCCAGAGCAGTTTGTTCTCCTGGGCTGAGTTGTGGAAGACCGTCCAGGAGCTCCGCCCGGCTCTCCATGTCGCAGGACTCAGCCGCAAACAGCTCAGTGTAAAATTCCACTGCGTGGGTCCTCATCTCAGCTGGATCGGTGGTGACTCTTCACCCTGGGAGCTTCAGAGTGGTCATCAGCTCCCTCTCTGCTACCGATCTCTCCAGGTTGAAGAAGAAGGAGCTGGGGGCATCCATGTCTTTGAGCCGCAGGAAGCAGTATTGAACCAGAGCTTCTTTAACCCTCTCCTGCAGAAGTGAGTTCAATTCCCTTTGTTTCTCCCTCAGCAGGGGGCCAGTGGTGGTGTCTGTGTCCCTGTTTAGACTCTTCTAAATACTAGTGATTTTCCGCTCTTAGGTTCTTAACTTCTGTCTTCATCCCAGCCAAAGAAAATGAAGTGTACTGCTGACAGAAAACTTTGATGTTTTAATCTGAAAGTGCCCACCAGGTCTAGTTGGGTCACAGCTGTGTTGAGGGTCTGAAGTGATTGAGGGTTCTTCTCCAGTCCTGTCTTTAGTGAAATCTAGGGTACAATTAAAGTCCCGTCGCTGCTTGTCCTCAGAGCTGTGACGTGCTTATTCAGACGGAAGCGTTTTTTTCTCATCAAGCAAATCAAATCCGATCTGTTTCTGCAGCACCTTCCCATTTCTGATGAATTTATTGGTGTCACTGAAGTAATCTGTTACTTTCACTGATTTATTGAAGGTCTGGTCCAAAAAGCCTTTGACCTCGTCCAGAGTGTAGAGGTCAGTCAGTTGACTGACAGACTCAGTGGTTGAAGCATTATCAGAGTCGTCTTCCACCATGTCCTCTTGGACTGAAACCTGGCTGCTCCTCAGTTCCTATCCTTCACTGACCCTCACCACTTTACAGGAGTGACTGCAGGAGGCTGCTTCATCCTCATCCTCCTCCTCCTTCTCCTCCTCCTGCTCCCCTGTCATTATGATGGAGTTGTCAACAGTGTCTGTACCCTGAGAAACTCTGTTTCTTTTACCCTTTGCTGAAACCTTGGTCTTGCTCTGAACAGTATCGCTGCTCATTGCAGCAGCTTCCAGAGCCGAGAGTTCTCCGTCCGGAGCCACAGACCCCCCCAGTCACAATCTGAGAAATTGGTGGCACGAAAGCTGCAGGAGCAGGAGCAGGAGCAGGAGCAGGAGCAGGAGCAGGAGCAGGAGCAGGAGCAGGAGCAGGAGCAGGAGCAGGAGCAGGAGCAGGAGCAGCACCGGCACCGGCACCGGCACCGGCACCAGTAGAGGAGACCGCGGCACCGGCGGGAGAGACCGTGACAGCTGTGGATAGCCCTGCAGCACCAGCCGATCTCCCCCAGCTCATTATGTGGACACGCCACACGTTTATGTCCTACATCACCACACTCAAAACATTTAGGCTGTCCAGAACTGGCATACACCATGTAGGAGAGAAACAATCACAGTGGCTCATTCTGGTCTTGGAAGTCATTCTTGACTTTCACCATAAACTTTTTTAGTCTGAACACTTCCTGTTCGGTAAGCCCCGCCCCTCCCTTGACCTGCATATTGAGTTTGGCCATTTTTAAGAAAAGTTTCGCATCTGGATAATAATTCTGAATACGTACACCTTTTATGTTCTTTGTCTGTTGTAGGAACCGTTGCATTCCTTTAACTGCAAAGACAATTGTCACAGTCTTTTCTTCAGGGAGTCGTTGCTCAACTCTTCCCCCTCAGGGGAGTCACTGTTCAGCTCGTCACTCTCCTCAGCTGAACTCAGCTCAGATTTAGAATCCTCTGGTGAACTCACAGCTTTTACTTTATAGTTCACTTTCTTTCCTTTAGGACCGCTCTCTACTTCCTGTTTCCTTTTGGCTCTGAGCCCTTCACTGCGCTCCCCCCCTCCATCTCCACATCCACCCCCGCTCCTCTCTTGACAGTTTTCCTTGACTCCCACTGAACCTCAGTGAGACCACTGTCCTCTCCAGAGTCCAGATGAGCCTCTGCAGCTCTTCCAACAACCTCCTCTCCACCTGCACCTCCTCCATCAACCTCCTCTCCACCTGCATCTCCTCCACCAACCTTTTCTCCACCTGCACTTCTTCCACCAACCTTTTTGTCACCTGCACCTCCTCCTCTTTCACCTCCCTCATTGTCGCCTCCTCCTGCACCTCCTGTACCCCCTTCTCCTTCACCTCCTCCTCCTCCTCCTGCACCTCCTCCCGCCCCACTGGGCCCCTCCTCATGATAGGACCTCCTCTGGTGTCCCTCCTGTCCACAGCCAAAGCACCTCATGTTGTCGGTGGTGGCAAACAGGACATAGTCAAACTCGTCCACTGTCACAACAGGAAGGACATGTTTAACTCCTACCAGCTGTCCTTCGTCACCATCATGAGCTCCTCCTGTGAGAGATGATGTGTCTGTACTCAGGCTTCTAACAGCCTGAGGACAGCTTCCTCACAGGAGACACCACCTTTCCATAACTGGAGAGCAGCTCCACCAGGGTTCCATCCTCCACTAGTGGTGGAACGTCCCCACCAGAGCTCTTTTAGATGGTGTGCTCAGAGGCATCACCTCCACCAGTGTGTCCCGCATCACCATACTAGCTCCCTGACAAACATCACCACAGCTCCACTCATTCTTGCAGCAGACACAATGTCTGCTGCTCCCACCACCTTCTTCACACACCTCCATCACATACTCCTCCACTGAGCAGGAGAACCTGGAGTTCAGCTTGAATCCATTTTTCCTGCTCAGCTTGGTGGAAGCCATGGTGCTACACTGCTAGCATGATGCTAACTGCACCATCA
Organism: Lipophrys pholis; assembly: GCF_963383615.2. Taxonomy (NCBI): domain Eukaryota; kingdom Metazoa; phylum Chordata; class Actinopteri; order Blenniiformes; family Blenniidae; genus Lipophrys; species Lipophrys pholis. The sequence goes on from NC_137637.1 coordinate 9,798,506, forward strand.
TCAAACCTGACAAACACACACACTCACCCACCACACACACACTCACCTACCACACACACACACTCACCCACCACACACACACTCACACACCACACACACTCACACACCACACACACACTCACCCACCACACACACACTCACCCACCACACACACTCACACGCACCACACACACTCACCCACCACACACACACTCACGCACCACACACACTCACCCACCACACACACACTCACCTACCACACACACTCACCCGCCACACACACTCACCCACCACAATCACTCACCCACCACACACACACTCACGCACCACACACACACTCACACACCACACACACTCACACACCACACACACACTCACCCACCACGCACACACTCACCCACCACATACACTCACACGCACCACACACACTCACCCATCACACACACTCACCTACCACACACACTCACCCACCACACACACTCACCCACCACAATCACTCACCCACCACACACACACTCACACCAGCACACACACTCACCCACCACACACACACTCACCCACCACACACACTCACACCACCAACTATCACATCATGAAACAAGTGAAACAAGTTAGGACCCGCTCAAACATCTTAGAAAAAGCACTTTCTCACCAGCTCCGCTCAGAGCTCCGCACCACACTCAGAGTGAGAGAGAGAGAGAGAACACAGACTGAGGGATATAACAAATAAATACAATGTAGAAATACTGCTCTTGGCACGCGATGTGCTGTTACTTTAGAAACAGTGTGTGAACACTTTTTTAAAATAAATCATCCACAAATTTCCAGGAAATCTTGACTTAAGCACTCAGCAAATGTCAAGATGAACTGACAATGTGAACCTTGTTCTCTTATTTCTGAAGACCAATGAAGGCTGGTGAGAAATTTCTCAGGTGGAGCTTTTTATTATTATTCGATTTCAGCCAACATTAACTTCATTTAAATACAGTGTGTTTATAAACCACGTTACAACGATCTTGCCTTTTGGAGATTGAGAGAGGCCTCAATAATGAAGCATTATAGTTCTTTTAAACAGCGAGTGAACAGAGAGCACTTATGAAGACTCTTTTATTAACATACTTGTAAACAAAATACAAGCAGATGCTTCATTAGTCCCTTTTAGAAAATCAATGTGTTTTGGGGCTGGTTTACTGGAAAAGAGTCTGAGTTTAGGGAAAACAAAAGGTATATCAGGTATATTTTCAAACAACACATCAATTCATCTTTCAAAGTATTTAAGAATGCTTTAAAAGAAATCTCAAAAAAAGGAGTGCAAAATAAACTGTTTTTTTAAGCTCTTTGATTTTCATCCATCCATCCATTTTCTTCCGCTTATCCGGGGCCGGGTCGCGGGGGCAGCAGTCTAAGCAAGGAAGCCCAGACTTCCCTCGCCCCAGACACGTCCTCCAGCTCCTCCGGTGGGACCCCGAGGCGTTCCCAGGCCAGCCGAAAGACATAGTCTCTCCAGCGTGTCCTAGGTCTGCCCCGAGGCCTCCTACCGGAGGGACATGCCCGGAACACCTCCCGAGGGAGGCGTCCATGGGGCATCCGAAACAGATGCCCGAGCCACCTCAGCTGGCTCCTCTCGATGCGGAGGAGCAGCGGCTCTACTCCGAGCTCCTCCCTGGTGACTGAGCTCCTCACCCTATCTCTAAGGGTGCGCCCAGCCACTCTACGGAGGAAACTCATTTCAGCCGCTTGTATCCGGGATCTCATTCTTTCGGTCATGACCCAAAGCTCATGACCATAGGTGAGGGTAGGAACGAAGATCGACTGGTAAATCGAGAGCCTCGCCTTTTGGCTTAGCTCCTTCTTCACCACGACGGACCGATACAGCGACCGCATAACTGCAGACGCTGCACCGATCCGCCTGTCGATCTCACGCTCCATCTTCCCCCCACTCGTGAACAAGACCCCGAGATACTTGAACTCCTCCACTTGGGACAAGGGCTCTCCACCGACCTGAAGGGGGCAAGCCACCTTTTTCCGGTCGAGAACCATGGCCTCGGATTTAGAGGTGCTGATCCTCATCCCAGTTGCGTCACACTCGGCTGCGAACCGCGCCAGTGCACGCTGAAGGTCCAGGTTTGATGAAGCCACCAGGACCACATCGTCTGCAAAAAGCAGAGACGAGATCCTGTGGTCCCCAAACCAGACCCCCTCCGGTCCCTGGCTGTGCCTAGAAATTCTGTCCATAAAAGTTATGAACAGAACCGGTGACAAAGGACAGCCCTGCCGGAGGCCAACGTGCACTGGGAACAGGTCCGACTTACTGCCGGCAATGCGAACCAAACTCCTGCTCCGGGCGTACAGGGACCGGACAGCCCTTAGCAAAGGGTCCCGGACTCCATACTCCCGGAGCACCCCCCACAGGACGTCCCGAGGGACACAGTCGAACGCCTTCTCCAGGTCCACAAAACACATGTGGACTGATTGGGCGAACTCCCATGAACCCTCGAGTAGCCGGTGGAGGGTATAGAGCTGGTCCAGTGTTCCACGACCTGGACGAAAACCGCATTGTTCCTCTTGGATCCGAGGTTCGACTAACGGCCGGATCCTCCTCTCCAGTACCCTGGAATAAACTTTCCCAGGGAGGCTGAGGAGTGTGATCCCCCTGTAGTTGGAACACACCCTCCGATCCCCCTTCTTAAAAAGAGGGACCACCACCCCGGTCTGCCACTCCAGAGGCACTGTCCCCGACCGCCACGCAATGTTGCAGAGACGTGTCAGCCACGACAGTCCCTGCACATCCAGAGACTTAAGGAACTCAGGGCGAATCTCATCCACTCCCGGTGCCTTGCCACCGAGGAGCTTAGCAACTACCTCAGTGACTTCAGCCCGGGTAATGGACGAGTCTACCTCTGAGAACCCAGCCTCTGCTTCCTCAGCGGAAGACGTGATGGTGGGATTGAGGAGGTCCTCGAAGTATTCCTTCCACCGCCCGCGACATCTCCAGTTGAGGTCAACAGCTCCCCACCTCCACTGTAAACGGTGTTGGTGAAAAACTGCTTCCCCCTCCTGAGGCGCCGGACGGTTTGCCAGAATTTCCTCGGGGCCGACCGATAGTCCTCCTCCATGGCCTCCCCGAACTCCTCCCAGGCCCGAGTTTTTGCCTCCACCCGGCCCTTTCCCGGGCTGCGGCCCGCCTGGCCTGCCGGTACCTGTCAGATGCCTCAGGAGTCCTATGAGCTAACAGCGCCCGATAGGACTCCTTCTTCAGCTTGACGACATCCCTTACTTCCGGTGTCCACCACCGGGTTCGGGGGTTGCCGCCACGACAGGCACCAGAGACCCTGCGACCACAGCTCCAAGTAGCAGCTTCAACAATGGAGGTGGAGAACATAGTCCACTCGGACTCAATGTCTCCAACCTCCCCCGGAATCCGTGAGAAGCTCTCCCGGAGGCGGGAGTTGAAGACTGCGCGGACAGAGGGCTCGGCCAGGCGTTCCCAACAGACCCTCGTGACACGTTTGGGCCTGCCGAGTCTGTCCGGCCTTCTCCCCGTCCAGCGCATCCAACTCACCACCAGGTGGTGATCAGTTGACAGCTCTGCCCCTCTCTTTACCCGAGTGTCCAAGACACGTGGCCGGAGGTCAGATGACACGACCACAAAGTCTATCATCGACCTCCAGCCTAGGGTGTCCTGGTGCCAAGTGCACTTATGGACACCCCTGTGCTCAAACATGGTGTTCGTTATGGCCAAACTGTGACTAGCACAGAAGTCCAATAACAGAACACCGCTCGGGTTCAGATGAGGGAGGCCGTTCCTCCCAATCACCCCTTTCCAGGTCACACTGTCGTTGCCCACGTGGGCATTGAAGTCCCCCAATAGAACAATGGAGTCCCCAGTTGGAGCACTATCCAGCACCCCTCCCAGGGACTCCAAGAAGGTCGGGTACTCTGTACTGCTGTTCGGTCCGTAGGCAGAGACAACAGTCAGAGACCTGTCCCCTACCCGAAGGCGTAGGGACGCAACCCTCTCGCTCACCGGGGTGAACTCCAACACATGGCGGCTGAGCTGTGGGGCAATAAGCAAGCCCACGCCAGCCCGCCGCCTCTCACCGCGGGCAACTCCAGAGAAGTGGAGTGTCCAGCCCCTGTCAAGGAGCTGGGTTCCAGAGTCCAAGCTGTGGGTGGAGGTGAGCCCGACTATATCTAGCCGGTATCTCTCTACCTCCCGCACAAGCTCAGGCTCCTTCCCCCCCAGCGAGGTGACGTTCCATGTCCCAAAAGCTAGGTTCCGTGTCCGGGGATCAGGTCGTCGAGGCCCCTGCCGTCGACTGCCACCCAATCCACATTGCACCCAACCCCTACGGTTGCCTCTGTGGGTGGTGAGCTCACAGGAGGAAGAGGAGGGACCCGCGTCATCCCTTCGGGCTGGGCCCGGCCGGGCCCCGCGGGCAAAGGCCCGGCCACCAGGCGCTCGCATGCGAGCCCCAACCCCAGGCCTGGCTCCAGGGTGAGGCCCCGGCTGCGCCTCGCCGGGCGACGTCACTTTCCTCTTTCATTGTATTTTCATAGGGGGCTTGTTGAACTGCTTTTGGTCTGACTCGTCACCTAGGACCAGTTTGCCTTGGGAGACCCTACTGGGGGGCAAGCCCCCCGACAACATAGCTCCTAGGATCATTCGGGTACTCAAACTCCCCCACCGCGATAAGGTGGCAGTTCAAGGGGGAGCTGATTTTCAGTCATTAATAAATATGAGCATATCTAAAAATCTATAAACATTACCAAACCTGGACACATTTGCAAAATTCTGAACACATTTCTGTTTGTGTGCATTTAAAAATGACTATGATGGAGAAAGTTGAACCTGACCTGCAGCTTTTCAGCCAAATTTCTTCTTTCAAACCGTTAAATTAGAAGAGATGTAACAGTTAATAATCAGAGACTCACTGCTTGTTGTCTTCATCTCAACATCTCGTGTAAACAAACCAGAACTGACTTTAAGCCAATCACTGAGTAGGTCTGGCAATGGGCAATTTAAAAGTTGCTCCATGTCTCTTCCTTCAAATGATGTTTGATTGGTTTTAATTTGGTGTCAGTCACTCATGGTGTTAATCAGTAATTGGTAAAACCGCTACTAAATCCCGCCTCCTCAGGGTGGCTTTCCTCAGCACCCCAGGCTGCTCACACACACTAGAGAGAAAGAAACATGAATTCCTCTCATTTATTGAAGATTATCTTTAGAAAATAAGTGAATACATGTATTATAGTACCTATATACTGGTATGTTTGTGTTTGGTAGTATGGTTTTTCCTCTATTGGCCAGCCGCCACTGGCGATGACTAATATCTCCTGAAAGTCAGAAAGAGAAGGTAGTTGAAGTTTATCCCCTCATATGAATAATATGATAATGTGAATAATTCAAAGGTTAATTTTAAGTTCAATCTGCCCATTACAGTTTGAACTTCAGGAAATACTTATCAACATTCGGCATGCACTTTGACACACACACACACACACACACACACACACACACACACACACACACACACACACACACACACACACACACACACGGAACTGTGCAAATGCTTTTCTTTCTGAAAATGATGCAACATGTCTTGAAACCTCAAGTGCAGATCAAATACAACCTTTGACACACACATTTCCAATTGGTTATTGAATCCCAATGACAGCTCACTGTGAAAGTATACTGAGACTAAAAGAACAAGCTTGGAATATTTCAGGAAAGTGTGGATAAGCAGTCCGGTGTCCAGCAACCAGGAACATTTCTAGACCTCCTGGGGGCCCTAGGCAGGAAGGACCATGGGGCCTCCCAGCCCCAGAATGATGATGAATAAAGTCCAGCACGACTGATTAGTAAAGAAATACGTATTGGCTTTTTCGTACTACGAAGCTCATTCACTTCTCACCAGGATAAATCACCCCGGTAACTATGTCTAACCTGCCCCGGAGCAGGATATGTTCTCAATAAGTGGTCAGAGCTCCACCTCCTGACCAATCAAATCTCTTAGAAAATGACCCGCCCATTCTTAAATTATGGTGATTGGTGGGCAGGTTCAGCGCTGAGCTGCAGCAGAGCGGAAATGAGAAATTAATTCAGAGCGATCTTTTTGACATGATAAAATAAATGCTGGTCACTGAGGCTTTGAAGGATGTTTTTGTTCTTGACTTGTTCACCAGGGTTAATCTGTAATAATGAGGTTAATGATCATACCTGACAGAACTGCAGAAACATGAATTTATGGAACGCAGAACAACGTGTGCCGTCGCAGTGATTAATTAATATTCCAACACAAAACACCTCCCCGGGTGAAACTCAGCCTCAAATTAACGGAATGAAAAATATAAATATATAAATTTAAGGTTCATACTGACACGTTTCTGCTGTAATAAAGTGAAATTGAGTGATCACAGTGCCGTCCATTTCAATTGCCGATGAATTAATATGGTATAATCTTACTAAGTCATGCATTAACAAGTCAGGAATGTTCTGGCTTTGGCTGCAGCAGCAGTGTTGTGTTTCAATTCTTTATATTCTCCGAGAATAATTGCTCCTTCAGTAATCTGTAAACTGCTCTGCAGGATTTCTCTGTGTGTGATTGGTCAGACGCTGCAAACTCCGCCCCTTTCACGTGCACGCGCACACGTAAGTCTGGGTTGAACCAGTGAGTTGATAACCTGCTTCGTAGTAACGGTGATCAGGATCGCGCGTGTCTGGATAAGTTAACCCAGGGAACAGATAGATAGTGTGGATATGTTTATCATTTTTCCTAGTACAGGCCTCTGGTTTGAAGCCACTCTAATGGCCTTCATGTCCAAACTGTTTCTGGCTGATAACACGCTGTCTGCAGACAGCTGGGAAACATTTGATAAGCTCTGCATACAAAGCTGTGTGTGTGTGTGTGTGAGTGCGCGCGTGCGTGCGTGCGTGTGTGTGTGTAAAGAAACGACCAGCGGAGGAACAGGTCACGAACATGCAGGCAGCCTCTCTTGAATCCGATCAGCCGGCTTTAGCTCGTGAGAGTGGTTCATGGAGCGGGTTCCATAGTTTGCGGACTGCAGAAACAGGCTGAATGTGCAGTAAACAGTGAATACACATCAGCTGATCGGCCTCCACACCCTCAGCTGTGATCCAGGACCGTCCACTTCCTGTTCACATGCTAAATATCCAGCAAGGAGACAGCGGATATCAGATCTGGAGTTCTTAGTGATGCTAACTTTTATTCTCAGTTTGGATAACTTAGAGCCTAATTACAGGACAACGCTTAAAGTTCAAACAATGTAGTTAGCACGTTGGGCGAGTTGTCACTATTGGTTGTTTTTGTGATAAAACCAAATCCATGTGCACAGAGAATAACTGGGAGTCATGACAGTCTGGAGGCAAATATTGCTGTTATTGTCCATCTACTGAGCATGTGCGGTACAAGTAGAGTTGCCAACCGTCCCTTGAAAAATGGAATCGTCCCATATTTCCAAACAAAAGTATGTGTCCCGTATTGAGCTGAAAAGGGATGCACTTTGTCCCGTATTACCATGAGAATCAAAAATAGTCTGTAAAATGTCAATGGAATTTATGGCAAACAGGGCGCTTTATATCAAAACTTACGGTAAACTTATTCCGCCGCCTCTCCTTCTCTGTGACCAATGAGTTGACAGCAAACTCACCCATGAGTATGACAATACAGAATCCTGCTTATCTCATTGGTTGAGATACAGTTGCTCACAGACAAGAGACTGGAAGTCAACAGATGAGCAGACAAAGCAGCATGGTGACAGACTCGGATAGTACACCTTCGACCAGCAATGTTCCTCTGAAAAAACATAAAAAAGGCTGCAGAAATACAGGGAGGAATGAGTAAAAGTGCGTGATAACACTTGTAAAGCGCACTGCACAGTGCCTGCACACTTTTTGAGCCGCGCCGCTCTCTGCATCTGGGAAAATCTCCTTCAATGACATGGAGAAAACCATTGAGCAGCTTTGCCTGGTTGGCAGGTAGGAATGAAACAACTGCCAGTGTAGTGATAAACCATGTTTAATATCATTGATAGTTAGAAACAAAGACATACAATTTATAGATCATATATACAAATAAATACATAATCGTAAACTTACTTTACAGTATACACACAAATATGCATTCTCATATTCAATATTTTACAAATTCAAACAATTCATATAGTTAATATATGGATGGATAAATAAGTAATAAAGTAAGTTAAAGCTGCAAGCAGCGTTGGTCGGGAACTCGGACCCTGGCCCGTCGGTGTCTGCCCAACCATGGCCTCGGGTCAGCTCATACCCTCTGGCCCCTCAAAATATTGATCAAATATAAATTTGGAAGGTTTTAACATAATTTTTAAAACCTACTAAACTGTAATGCAGCTCGTGGCTTAGAGGCTACCACCTAACCCCAGCCCTAATGTTTCTGGTTTCCAGAGATAAGGATCTATTACGCCACTTTCAGCAAGGGTTGGTCCTGTAACCCTAACCCTAGGGTGGGGTCAAAAGTGGGTGGGACCCGGCTAATTAGCTAGTGATCCGTAACCCTAACAACCCTTATGGCCACCTCCCAAATATCTGCTCATGCTAACTAGCATGCTAAGCTAATACCTGTTATCTTCCTGAAAATTACACAGGTTACTCCCCAGGTGTCTCTGACCTGGATTCTGGGGTACGTACAATTTGTCCCTCCTATCTCCTTATCTATTGACCTTTCCTTCACCCCAGAAGTGTTTTGTGTGGCGGCCATGATAAAGACTGTCTGAATTCTCAATAAGCAAAGGAAAGGAGGCTCCTTGCTTCCTTTAGAGCCTCCTTTAGCATAGGAACCACTGATGCATCCTTTATCAAAAGAGGCGAGCTCATGCTGCCCCACAATTCCTTGCGACGACAACATTTAAAGGGACCTGCTCATCTGAGCGTTCAGAGAAACTCACGATGTCGGAAAAAGGGAGCAGATCACGTAAGTTACCAAAGTGATAATCTGCCTTGAACAACTTTAAATCATATAAAACCCAAATTAGCTTTTTGTAGTACATTTTCAGAAACTTGTAGTCCTTCCCCCACCTTGGCAGACGCCACTAACTTGCGCCGCCGTCGCATTATTATGACGTGACTAAGTGAAAGTGCGGTCTGACTGCCACACCACCGTGATCGCCTTTCACTAAGTCCTTTAGGAAGCCTCCTAACATCTTTCCTTTACCCCGTGACGTCATCCACAGGTTTAAGGTAAAGTCAATAGATGAGAACATAGTCGGGACTTTTCGGACGTGCTCAAGAACTTTCATGGTATTGCGCAATCCTGGGTGTGAATGATGTCATCAGAGTGGGAGAGATGACAGATTTTATCCAAATATTTTGGAAACAACTCCTCAGAATCCACAGTTTTCAGGCAAACGTTTTGATAAAATTATCATTTCGTGAGAGGAAAATTGGTTCAGTCAGGGTTTCGGAGCAGTCAGACATAAACTTTAGACACTAGGAGGCACAGTTTGATGCAGACGCACGATTTTGCTCCATCTGACTCAATGATCAAATTTGTGCTCCAAGTGCAGGAGTGAAAGAAAAAACAATAATAATTAAAGCTGCAAGCAGCATTGTTGGGACCTCACCCCCTGGCCCATCGAGGTCGGCCCAACCGCGGCCTCCGGCCCCTTTAAGTGTTATCTACCTAAAAATCACACAGGTTACTCCCCAGGTGTCCCTGACCTGGAATCTGGTCTTATCTCACATGCTAATCTGCTAAGCTCACTAGACTAACATTAGCATTAAAAAGCATGCCACTTCCTCCTCCTCCTCCTCCTCCTCCTCCTCCTCCTCCTCCTCCTCCTGCTCTGTTCTCCTCCTCCTCCTCCTCCTGCTCCTCCTCCTCCTCCTCCTCCTCCTCCTGCTCCTCCTCCTCCTCCTCCTCCTGCTCTGTTCTCCTCCTCCTCCTCCTCCTGCTCCTCCTCCTCCTCCTCCTCCTCCTCCTCCTCCTCCTGCTCTGTTCTCCTCCTCCTACTCCTCCTCCTCCTCCGCCTCCTGCTCTGTTCTCCTCCTCCTCCTCTTCCTCCTCCTGCTCTGTTCTCCTCCTCCTCCTCCTACTCCTCCTCCTGCTCTCTTCTTACCCCCTGGCCTGCCGGGGTCAGCCCAATCATGGCCTCTGGCCCCTTTAAATGTTATCTACCTGAAAATAGAATTAAGGACATATTTTTTACATGTCCTTAATTCTATTGTCAGTCTTGATGAGCATGCCAAAGTTGGTGAGATTTTGAGCGTGTTTAGTCGGTCAAATTTGGCCTCAAAGTCGCCCCAGGCTGCAAAAAAACCCAATAAGAAACACTACAGGAACAGTAGGTAAACTATTATTGCTATAATAACCTTTAAATTTACACTTCAAAGTTTTTCTTTGTTGTGGTCACAGTGTATGTAATGAAATCAAACAAGATCAAACAGTACTGAAAATGAAGTCGATTTTAATGAAACATTCTGGTGCAAAATACAATGAAATATAAAAAAAAAACTTGTATAAATCCTCTATAACCACATTGCTTGGTGGGACCAGATTGGAGCCTCTTGCGGCCAGTTTTGGCCCACGGGCCTTATGTTCCCTGCTGTTACGTGAAAGTGAAACTTAAGTACCCCTGACATCAAACACGTCTTCCACCCTGTGCGCTAGGCTCCGACCCTCTGCCGGGATTTTCAGGATCGTTACGTTACGTTACGTTACGCGCATGGAAATGAACCCAGAGGGTAGTACGGAGGCAATCGTGTATCACCCGTGGCCTGAATATCTATAGTTTAGGTTTAGTAATAAAATTTAAAAAATGAATAAAATTAAAAACCACTTAAGCAGTTAACCCAGTGCTAAACTTCTGAGTTCCGTTAATGAGATATGACATTTTAATTCAACTTAGGTCTATATTTATGATTAAACACTGGCCAGTACATCATAATTTATGAGTATGTGTCTGAAGTCATAAACGTCTCTGCTGGCTTCACCTGTTGGAAAAAGCGACTCATTAGAGTGCTGAAGAAAACTGGCACAACATTTTTCATCAGCTTTTTTCTGCGACTCCTACTTCAAATAGATATCTTTGTCTGCTAAGTTGCTTTTTTAATCATTTTTGTACTGTTGAGTAGCTTTCTGTTGACAGTAACCCTCATAGAGCTAATGTTAATTTAGGATAGCCTGATATGTCACAGAGGTGACGTCAGTGTTTGGGCCTGGCGGATGCTTTGATGCAGCTTTTGTAGTTTTTACAGTAATAGTTTAGTGGCTGAGGAAACGCACGGACCAATAGCATGCGAGTTGATCTGTCACATGTAATACCACGCAGCCGATCAAATCTGTGTATTTCAGGGGTGAAACTTGGAGCTGGGAGAGACCATAGACATACTATCATTAGACGCCTTTATCATGTCAAATACAAATACTGGTATCAAAGGACTGAGGCTTACTTTCAGAGAAATGCTGAGAAAGGTTCACTGGTCGGCTCTCCCCAGCTTTCCTTCACCTTTTTGTCTATAAAATATGGATATAGTTGCTCGCTCTGTGTTGACCCACAGAGAAGAATCAACCAATATGGCGGTGATGTTGTTTTTACTTTACAGCACGGATAGAAGCGTCTATGTATATTACATCTATGGTGGCGCAGTGACAGAAAAATGGTTTGTCCTTGTGTAAACTACTTAATATAAAATAAGATACTGACAACTCAGAAACAGACATCTCCTGCACTGCCGTCCCTCTGTTAATATCCTTACCATGGTTACCACGGTCACAAGAACTCATCATCATTACAAGGAAAGGTTTGTGGTACGAGTGTATAAATGAATGACTGTAATTGTGCTGCAAGACCAAAATCTTCTAAAATATAACAGTATAGGGGACATGAGTAAGTATTACTCTTTTCAAAACATGGACGGGTAGATAGAGACCAAACAAACAAACATCTCCGACCCTCTGCTGGGATTTTTGGGATCGTTACGTAATGGAACGCGCATGAAAGTCAGCCCAGAGTGTATTACGGAGGCAGTCGTGTATCACCCGTGGCCTGAATATTCCAATTATCGGGTCCAGCCCAAGTGTGTTTGGCCGTCTTAGTCTCCGCTCAGCTTGAAATTTGACAGGAAAACTTGTCCGTTGTCCGCGTCAGGCAGGTGTCCCCACATTACGGTGTGTTAACAGTTAAATATGTGTCTGTGCACAGTGACGTGTCCGCTCCTCAGAGGTTCTACTGTGTGCTGTTCAAGATGTTCATGGCTTTTAGATATATTAAGTGAGTTAAGCTCAGTTTAAGTGAGGCAATCAATGGCCTTACATTTTTTTAGTTTTGAGTCACATGTTTTTTTAAGTAAACAAACTGGGCATATTTCATTAATGCATACTTAAAACAATGACAACACAAACTAAGAAACTTTGAGTTTGGTCGACATGGTGTGGTTGTGAACTTGTTTTTTTGTGGTTTGAAAACTGAAAATTTTAAGTCATAATAACTGAAAATAATCCTGTTGCCTTAATAGAAAACTGTAAGTCATAAGGACTTCAAGTACTTCAGTGGAGCTAAATGAGCACTTTAATTTAACTGCTATCAGAAAGTACAAGTAGCCAGTCATCCAACCTTTTAACTTCTGGAAAAATGTTGACTTTTAAAAAAATTGAGGCAATCGATTGCCTGCGTGCGTGCCTGTGTGTGCGTGTGTGATTTCAGGCCCAGGATCTTTCAACCAACCGACCATTTGGATGAGATATACGTCTTTCAATCCTCTTCTGATTCAGGACCAGTGTCCACTATAACATTTTGAACATGATGTCCATTTACACCGGAACAGCAGAAACACTGGAATCAATGGAGTTTCCCCATTGGGTCACTGGTGGGTGCAGTTGTTTGTTTTCCAAATGAAAAATTAAACCACACACACACACACGCACGCACGCACGCACACACACACACACACACACACACACACACACACACACACACACACACACACACACACACACACACACACACACACACACTGACATTGTGATATTAAGCTTATGTTTTTGATTTGTGAGAAAAGAAGGCGTAAACCAGCTCAGCCTTTATCAGAGAAACTGCTGTCATTGTCGTGAGATGTGTCCTGATCTGGCCCTCCACGACGTTTATCTTTGGACTTTATCATAAGATATTTTCTCTGTTATGACCTCATCTATTTCAGAAACTCTGTTACGCTTAAGGCTTTTATACAAAGTATCAGTATGACATATATTGTTGCTACTCGGGAGGCACCAATACCAGTATCGGGTATCAGGTCCGATACTGCACGGATTACTTGTACTTGGAAAAATATCCCAGGTACAACCCGACGAGTATTACATGAAGTCAATAACGTCAGCGCACAGCCGTCGCATAATGTTTGCTGATGGACTATAAAATAGGCTTTATGGCATTTAATAAGTACTCGTATTGGTACTGGGAATTAACTAAAGTTTGGTCTATAACAAGGCCGGAGCCAGAATCTTTTCAGGGGGGAGCTCAACTCAACGTGTGGTGTGCATTTTACGTGCGGCCCGCGTCATGCCAGGTGAGGATTATACACAGCTTTCATGCAGAACTGCTCACAGTTTGAAATTGTCTCATCAACTTCTACCTAAACTAAGCTTCCCACTGGAGGTTAGGCGCTACCTCACATTTTTACTTGGTTTTAACATTTTCACACCTTGGATGGTAGAATCTTTGGCCCCATTTACACGACAACAAAAATGAGTGTAACCGCAAAACTTTCTTCACATTTGGGGGTTCGTGCTGTTGCTCGTTTTTGTAACGAAACCACACATACGTGTTCTGAGAAAAATACACTAAAAGCATTAACAAAATCGAGAGTAACCGACATTCGGGTTTATAAAAGGATGAGATATTTAAATATTGGAGGCTGCATAGTTGCTCCTCCTCATGAGACCGGTTCTGTAGTGCTCGGTACCGCAATGGAGGGGTGTCAAAAAATCCTAACCATTGGTGACCGTTGTTTTAGTACCATCCACAACTTCTGTCAGTGGGGGCACACGAAAACCAGTCCCGCCTCGTCCCGGCACAAACAGCGCGGTGGGACTGCAACTAAAAGTTCCACCTTGGGAGCTGGTATGAAAAAGTTACAGTTGCACTGGTGTTGTGTAAACGGATGCTTCCACATCAGGAGAGGCTACAACACTGCAGTCTGCTAATTGGTAGTGACGAACGTCACTCTTAACAAGCCCGCAATACTTAAATAGCTCACCTGCCATGAACCCTCCCATTGTTGTTTCCACATGCTACTTTGCGCTCACTGGTTGTTTTGTTAACTCGCTTTATTGAAATGTCGGCGCACTACACAGCCCCCTGGTGGTCCGACGAGGTGCAGACACTCCTCACCAGAACAGGACGCTGGACGCTGGACGCTGGACGCTGCTGTTCACAATGAGAAAGTTCCGCTTGCTGTGTCACAGAGAATGGACGTCCGCCTGACTTGCGGCCGCAACTTCCGCGTTGGTCCTGTGATTACTGTTGCATAATGACTTCCTGCAGGGTCTTGGATAAGGGTCATTGGATCATTGCTGCAACTTCCACACAGTAGAGGGGGGTTCTGATTGAGCCGGGGGGCCGAGAAAGGGCTGGGAGGAAGCTTTACTTTAAAAAAGAGATTAAAAAAAAACCAAAAAACTTAATTTTACTTGCGGTCAGACCCCCGCTAGCTAGGGCACTGCATAACTCGTACTTGCAGAAACTGGTATCGCTACATAATGCCAGTGGTGTCTTTTTTGGTATTGACTTATAAAGGAGATCACGACTCTCCTCCACCCAGTTTGCTCATCTTTCAACTCACAGGGATGTGGAAGGATGTGTTCTTTCCTCTGAACCAACAGAGACGTCAGATCCAAACCTTCAGACTGTCCTATATGTACACAGCCGCTGCACAAATGTTCCTGAAAAGGTTCTTGGAAATCATAAAGAACAATCTGACGCCTTTTTGTAATCGGGACATGAGAAAATAAACATTCACTCGTGTAAACAAGTGGGTCATGAAAAATAAATGAACAACAGTGGCCACTACGTGAAGGCTGATGATTATCTCGTGCTGGAGCTCCACGTATCAGTTGATGGCACACTGTGCCTCCAGATTAAAGTCTCCCCTCTCTTCAAACCCTCGTTAGGAGTTGTTTAACTTGTTCAGTCTCATTGATAAGATTCTCCAACTTCTTTCAATGCTGCGGTCTGACCTGTTGCTGACTGGAACGTCACTCTTGTTTTACCAGACACATTTCTCAGTGTGAGTTAGAGGAATATGCGAAGTAGAAAAAATGGAAACAACCTATTTGCAGACTTGAGTAATGAAGTGACAGAGTGGAAAGGCCTTGAGGGCTGAGAAACAGCACGGGAACACACCGACCCGTAGACCTCAGAGGATCTGTTACTGGAGGTCTGTGCAGCGTGAAAACAGACGGAGCTTTTCTCATGTAGCAACAGACAAACGGCACAACAGAGCACCACGTTCCTCCAGGGATGTTGCTGGAGCAGCGGTGACAGGTTGACGTGTTTACACAGCAAATACCCCGACTGAAAGATGAGAGTCAAAGAAGTACAATTAAGGCTCATTTTACACAACGTTTTATAGTGAACACGCAAAATGCATTTTGGATGTCTGTTTACACGATAACGGTGCTTGGAGTCACTGAAAACGCAACTTTTTGAAAACAGCTCCAGAGACTTAAAACTCCACCTTGGGGGCTTTTCTCAAGTTTTCAGTTTTCACATGAGAACTTGGATAAGTGGGGTCTCAGGGGCACAGTCATAGCATTTTCAAAAATGTCAATTTTACCCGGTTTCCCAGGAGACAAAGTCGGAGAGGTTTCAAATTCAATAGTTTTATAAAGTGTTAAAATGCTATGTCCTAACATGTGCTAAACAAAAAAATCTTTAAGACGGTTAAAACTCAAGAAGATTCTTTATCAAATCATAGATATAGCTAACCATGCTAACTTAGACTGAAGGTTTACTTATTTTTTGGGGTAAATTTATGGCTTCAAATTGGATAAATCTTTTAGTATTTCAGAATAATGTTGCTGTCAGGCCTCTACGTCTGTCTGCCTCTATGTCTCACCAATGTTTCCAATTATCCTATCATGTTCTTCCCCTCCTCAGTACTCATGTGCACAGTCCCACTGCCTTCCCTGTGTATTTAAACCCCTCTCCCTCTGTTACCGGTGTCGGTTCGTCTTATCATTCCTGATTCCTGTGCATTTCCTTGTGTTCCCTGGACTGTACTTCATGGTTTTTGTGTTCTCTGCTCTTGTTTGGATTCTTACCCACTAAACTATTCATCAATAAACTTTGTTTCTTATGGAACCTTGTGAGTCTGTGCTTGGGTCCACCTGAATTCCCTGACAGTCGCCAGATCCTTTTGAAACATTTAACATAATGTGGTATTACCAAAAAGTACCTTAAATGTGACAGATGAACTGGATACTGGAGGAAAATCAGATGTCATGTGAAATGCATTTGGATAATAATAATGATAATGATAATGATAATGATAATGATAATGACGATGACAATGACACATTTAATTAGTCAAGTGTTTTACATTTATAAAATAAAACTCAAAGTGCAAAATGCAAAATGCAAAGATTGTAAAATAAAAGCATATAAACAAACTAATAAAAAAAAGATCAAATCAGATAAAAGCAGGTTGGTAAAAACCATTAAAAGGAGGACTCTTTTTTTAATTTATGTTGTGTGTAACAGTGTACTACAACACCCGGATTGAAAGAGTTGACTCTAGAACAGACAGTGACGTGCAGTCAGGGGAGGCAGTGCCTCACCTGCCATCATGATAAAAAAGGAAAAAATACGTAAAATAAATATAAATATTTTCCACCGATTTGTGTTAAAGATGCATTTTCAGTATGACTCTACACATTTTTTACATTTTGCGAAGTAAAAATTGCAGAATTTGAGTATTTCGCAGTCAAATAGAGGGCAGAAATCCCGGGTGAGGCAGTGGAGAGCTGTGCCTCATGTCTGACTGCAGGATCCAATACAAACTAGGTCACATGACGCTGCCCATTTCTGTTCCTCAGCATATCGCCAACATGTCTCTCTACAGACTGTGTAATGTCTTTAATGTGTATGTGAGAGGACTTTTCTGCTGATCCCTACAAGCGCAGAGAAAAGTCAGCAGGTGGCAGGCAGTACTCTGCCTCACCTCAAGGGGGCGTACGTAAACTGACAGGTGCTTTCTAGGCCATTTTGATGGACAACCTTTATTAAAATTGATTAAAGCACCGAAATTTAAAGTTTGAAAAATAACAGAAATTTTTACTGAAGGTCCAAATTACATTTGTGCTGCACACATCTCTATACTTTAATTTGTTTACAGTAAATATGAATTGTTTAGACACAAGAAGCTCTATCCATTTCTATAAAAACTTTCTTTGGAGGACAAATATGTTCCTGTGTATATGATTGTGTTGGTGTAAGTCTTATTGAAAGAGGAATGCTGATGGGATATGAAGCATTACCACTTAATGCTGTTGGATGAATAGTGAAATAAGATGCTCTTTTCACTTCTTAAAATTGTAAATCCGACTCCAGAGGAGTAAGTCCCTCACCAGCTATGAACCTCACCGCACATCACTGAGAACAGAATATGAAACAAATCATAAAAATACATGACAAAATACATTTCCCTTTATCTTGTATGCATTACAGTTCAGCCACAAAATACAAGTATGTTGACTTTATTTTTTAAGAATGTCGAGCTGAAGTGTTGTGTAATGATAATCTCATAATTCTATAAAAATTTTTACACATTGCACAAAAGCAGCACTGAATTGAAAGTAGGACAGCGTTATAATCAGTCAGCCACAGGATGAAATATTACTGGATATGGTTACTTTCTCTGTAAATCAGGAGTGTCAAACATGAGACCCGTGGGTCAAAACTGGTCGGCAAGAGGCTCCAATCCAGCCCATCTTATTAAAACTGTTCAGGAAAACACAGATTTTTTTTTAAAACAAATTCCTCGAAAACTGTATCATTTTCAGCGTTTCTGCGGTTACATTGTTAACGGAAATTGTTTTCAGAATGTTGCTGTGGAAACGCAAAACTTGTCTGAAATAAAAATACAAAAACGATGTGCTTTCACTTGAAATGTTGTTGAAATGGGGCCTAAAATAGGCTTCATGTTGAGATTGTAGTCCTTTTCAGCAGTAATTGTTTGTTTTCGTCACGTGCACTGCACCACAACAAAGAAAAACGTCAAAGTTGAATTTTAAAGGTTACTACGACACTATTTTACCACTCAAGATGACATTGTTCAGTTTGTGGCCGCTGAACTAAAATGTGATTGGCATTTCTGCAATAAAGGGTGAAATGTCATATTTAAAATGGAAAAAAATGTGGTAATTTCACTTACATAAAAGTAGCATTAGAGGACCTCTTTTTCAGGTCATGCTGGAGTTATTTCAAAAGTCCTTCTTATGTAAGGTTGGCATTGATTCATCCTCCATGTTTGGTGGATCAGTGACCAAAAATCTGCAGCGGCTCAGTTATACTGTAGAGATCATTCATTGAGGAATCTGGCTATTAAAGTCCTATCTGCGTGAGGTGATGGAGGGGTGAGAGGGTGAGGGGGCAGCCGGTGGGCAGAGGGGAAGGTGCGCAATAGAGAGGAGGAGGTGTGTGTGTGTGTGTGTGTGTGTGTGTGTGTGTGTGTGTGTGTGTGTGTGTGTGTGTGTGAGTGTGTGTTGGCAGAAGGAGGGCCCGTCCTGTGGCTTTCTGGCCCCCCACACCGGACGGGTGTATTATAGATGCGCATCCAAAGCTGCCGGGCGGCGGGGGCCAACCGGACTGGCTCAATGTGACCCGGGGGGGGGGGGGGGGGGGGCATGAGAGAGGGACGTTGCCTAGAAGGGCGGGTTTAACCATTAACCACCACTTTAACCACTCTGGCAGCTGTGCGGAGCCGGTATCGTACATAAAGGCGTGCGCACCGGCGTCCACGCCTCAGCTCGGTGAGCGCAAAGGGGCGCAGGATACATCCGCATCACAAAGTGTCGTCGCCGCTCAAACATTCACCGCTGACAACGCAAGGTAACCACTCCGAGAAGCTTTCTAGCTTTTGAACTTCTGTCACTGTCATATTTAAGAGAACCAGAGAAAAAATGCGCGGTTTTACGCATTTATCCATCGGATCGTGCGTAAAAGCAGCGTGAGTGAAAGTGAAGAATGTGGAGTTGTGGCGCGTCTCGTGGTGTGACAGTGGCAAGCAGCGTGACAGTGTCCCCATGCGGGAACAGAGCAGCTCTCTGCCTCTCTTTAAGAGAAAAGGAGGGCTCGTCTATTCAGCCCTGACCAGGGGAGCACTAATTTACGCCTTTGCCATGTTGGGTTCGGGTGGTGTTGGTCCTGACTACTAAACAGAGGATTGTTTCAGCTGGGGAAAGCCTCAGTCCGTGTGCGGATGTCGCAACACGCAGCCGGAGGAGAGGTACATCAAGGCGGCCGCAATTCCGCAGGAAGCGCGCTGCTCCGGTCTTCACAGTAAGACCTGAACTCCGGACCGAAAGAGCACAAAATATCACAATATCAATAACACTTCATGGTTTTGACAGTTTTCTATCCTGGCAAACAATCAATCATTTAGTAGACGAATGACTTTATTTGGAAGCAAAAATGAAAACAAATGTTAAAATAAAAGAACAAAGTGACACTCATCTTTTTTCACTTCAAGTGACCAACAGGATGATTTTAAATGGAATAAAACCAATGAAGTTGCCAATATTGCAATAACATTTTCCCCTCAAGTTATTACATTATTGAAGTAGCCTTAAAAACAAATCATTGAAAGGGTCATAACTCGGCCTATGATGTGATAATACATCAATCAAACTGCATTAAAAAGAAATCAAAGCCAGTTTTAATTTAAAACAAACAGTGATATTGGATGACTCAGTAATACAAAGCACCTCTCTTATGTTATTAAATCCAAACAGTTTTATTCTATTATTGTTTGACTCAGATTCTTACTTTTTGAGATTCTGTTTTTTCCTATGGGTCCATGAAGTGGCCTCGACATGAGAAGCTGGTGGATTCTTTCTGTGTGGAGTTTGCATGTTCTCCATAGAGCTTCTCGGTACGGGAACATGCGTGTGAGCTTAACTTTGGTCTCTACAAACAGGTGTAACGTGTTTCTCTCTGTGTTTGACTTATTGGGGTATCGGAGTAGATGTTTGTGTTACTCAGTGAAAATAGAAGGCTGCGCAAACAACTTTAAAATAGCTGCAGGTCCTGTTTATACCATGTTTTGAGGGAATATGTATCCTGTTTTTAAGCAATTTAGTTTCATAAAAGCTTCACTTTTATAAGGCAACCTTTTGGAAACGATGTCCGTTAATACGGCAATGACAAACGCTGAACACGATATAGTTTTCATGTTGGGCCACTAGGGGATGCTATTGATTGCTTTTGTAATGAAACCAAACACATTTACACAGAGAACATTACGCTATAAACATTAACAATGGGAGGACATAGACTTTCGTATGGACAGATGACCAAGTTGGATTGTTATTACACTGACTGTCAACTATAAAACAAGTCCCAGGAGAATTTGGACTGGGAGTCATGACACTCCGGAGGCAAATACTGTTGTTATTGTCCATCTACTCTAATATGTGCAGAAGAACTATTTACCACGGCCGTGGTATGGAGTAGCAGCGTTTCCTTTTTCTACAAGCCCGTGCTTTTGCAGCAAGTGTCATTTCTGTCCGTTTCCATGAAGATGGAGTAATTTTGAAAAATTCCAAGTTGGGAGCTGTTTTCAGAAAGGTGTGTTTTCAGTGACTTAGAGCGCCGTTGTCATATACTTGAACACCCAAAACACTACAAGTTTTTGTGTTTTCACTTGAAAGCGTTGTTGTGTAAACGGGCCTAAATAAAGTCATCAGGTGTGAAAACAACCCCGTAGGTTTAACCCTTCATGAACACCTTCAGTAACTTGTACATTGCTTCATCTTTCTTGTCGAGTAACTAATGACAAACTAGAACAGGCACACGGTAGAGCGCAGACCTTCGCCAACGGCACATTTGTTTATGGAACTGAGTTAGCATCGCTTGCATGTTAGCCATTAGCTCATATCAATGCTAACTAGCCTGTGCGGTAGCAACATCACTGTGTGAAACACTGAGGAGGGAGCATTTCCATGGCAACAGACTCTGATCACCTTT
The DNA here is from genome assembly GCF_963383615.2 of Lipophrys pholis. Classification (NCBI taxonomy): domain Eukaryota; kingdom Metazoa; phylum Chordata; class Actinopteri; order Blenniiformes; family Blenniidae; genus Lipophrys; species Lipophrys pholis. The sequence continues at coordinate 9,819,725 of NC_137637.1, forward strand.
TATCACCTTTGATTTTCTCCATAAGGTGCCTCTCCCATCTGCCTTCTATGGGACATTTTTAGCAGTTTTTGGGGATTTATACAGAAACTGTTAGCCGTTAACATCCCAAAATCTAATCGATTGGTCCTTGGATGATGACAAGTAAACCCTTTATGAAAAGTTGGATGCATACATACATACATACATACATACATATTAGGGATGTCCCGATCACACATTTTTGGCCCCGATACCGATCCGATTTTTCAGAATTGAGTATCGGCCGATACCGATACTTTCCCATCCGATACTTGCATTGCTATTGCAAATATACTCAATAGTCTTTTTTTGGAGTAACTAAGATGTCTGAAGCTAAAAGCACTAATGGCAGAAGCTTTGTTTCGCTAGAAATTATTGTAAAACTCACTTATTGAATCAAAATTCTTCTCAGAATGACTTAAGAACTTATTTAAACTTTATTCAGTCATAACAACAACAACAAAAAAAAATTACACTCTGCAGTCTTGTATCTCTTATTTATGTTAGCTTAAACAACTTCACCTGGATTTTGTGGCAAATTAAAAAAAAAATTTAAATGAAATGAAACCCAGTGAATCACTTTGACTAACATATAAACTATAAAAAACTACAACATACACAGTATTCAGTAAAACCAGTCAGAAGAACCCAATTCTACTTCAAAGTGTCTTTGGCTGGTTGGGTTGAAAATAAGTCCTAAAAAAGTGCAAATACAATAAAAATAAATAAATAAATCTTAAACATAAAAGCTCTTACGCTACAATGTAACTTCTTTGTGTATTAAATTTCAGTTTCACTTAAAGCAGTATGAGAGGTTTGACCTGAATTGTCACAAAACATTTACATTTCAATGTGAATTATAAACACTTAATTCCACTTCAAAGTGGTAAAACCTGTCTGACAAAAGTAGTCTGAACATAGTTCTCTCAAAAACTTATTCAGAATATCCCAGTCTCCCTTCAAACTAGCGTAACCTTCTGGGTTATTTTCTTCACCATATTGCTCCCCTGTGGGGACTTATCCTTTTTTTTTTTTTATCCTTTATTTTAAAGTCGAGAGTTTGCTGCTTCTGTGCGGCTTTTTCTTTAGTTGTTGTTGTAAACTGGGGGTACATCCACACAACGAAAAAACAATCTTTTTTTCTCCCTGGCCTTCTCCCAAAAAAGCGTCTATGGCCCCGCTCCGCCTGCTTCTAGCTTCTGCAGCTTGACCGGAGCTTGTAGTCCCTGATTGTTGAGGTTATTAGGTGACGTTGTGGACCGCGGTGGGGGGAGGAGGGAGGAGGGGGGCAATTACGTCATCTTTTTTTCCACGGATGATGGTCTTTGCTGAGCGTATTCCGCCGCATGTTTACTTTTTAGATGTCTTATCAAATTAGTTGTGTTAAACGAAGCTCTGGTGCTCCACCTCTCGGGACTGTGGCGAAGCAAATAGTACAACTGGCCACTGGACTGGTTTCGTTGTCAACCTTAAAATACCTCCAGACTGATGACATTTCATCCACTCAATGGCTTTAGGCTGCTAATCTCAGTTTACGGCAGGTCGCAAACGGGGCTCGCTTTACGGCAGCTGACGTGAAAAAGTTTTTTTTTTATTGTTTTTTTAGATCGGCGGGGTGATCGGCTGAATTTGCCGATTCCCGATCACTCACAAATCACCAATATCGGCCCCGATCCGATATTTACCGATCTGATCGGGACATCCCTAATACATACATACATACATACATACATACATACATACATACATACATACATACCAATAAATAGGTGCAGACAAAAACATAACCTTCTGCCCCAACTTTTGTTGGCGTAGGAAATTAAAGGGGTACACCAGAATAAAGGAAAATATGTTAAAATGCGAGTTATTTATTGTCGTATTGCATGTAATATCGTGTGGACAACATGATGTTGGCAACTTTTTTGCAAAACATCATCATGCTCGCTTACTGCTTCATCATATCCAGTGCACACAGAAAACTACCAAAAGTAAGATTTTATCTCATTTTAAACATCAGTAAGTCATATTTTGAGAATTTTGGCATATAAAATATTGTGTAAAAGCAACTATTTAAAGGGATGTTTTAACTAAATATAGTGAAATAAGTGGGATTTTGGTCAGTTTTACATCAATAATGTACATTACACTGACTTTAAAGGTTAGAAATGTCATTCTACAAATCATATTTCTGTTTGGTATTTTTGATTTTCATGATTATGAGCTTAAACATTATAAAGAAACCAAAATGGAAAATACTCAAGTTTCACAGTGTGATTTAGAAAATAGATGTTCAATTGTTGGTCACAGAAGGATTACCCAAACTTATTTATTTATTCTTCATTTAATCAGAGAGAAAAGGAAACTTGGAATGGATCTCCAGCAATCTTTATGATGGATTTATTTTTTTGTGGGAAAGGGCCATTTTATGCTTTGTTGTGAGAAATGAGAGTTTGCAGCTTTTAAATTCTGACTTGAAGCTGGAGGTTTTAGAGGAATCTGAGCAATCCAGATTATATAAACACAGTAAACAGGACAAACGCTGATCACTCAGTGAGACTTACAGATCTGCAGGACAGAGCAGATCCTCACAAATCCTTCAGATCAGGAGAGTCAAACACATTTTATTTCAGTCGCCACAAACAGACCAATTGCATTTTGTAGAATAGTGCCAATAAACTTTCAATTCAAAGTTTTTCTTTGTTGTGGTGCAGAGTATACTTGAGCATATGGTATATATTTTCAAAAAACTAAACGATGACTACAGAACATGACTATAAACTCAACATGAAGTCAATTTTAATGAAACCTTCTTGTACAAAATACAGTGAAATGTCCACAGAACTTCTTCTTTAGCTGTTGCATTATGGGCGTTTTTACAAACGCTCCTTGACAGCATGGCTTTGAGTCTAGTTTGATAGCATCGAGGTAGCTGTCTTTCATGGCAGCATCTCCGATATCAGCTCGGGTCTCAGCATTGTGCTTTGTCAGCGACTCTAAAAGAATTTCTTTTAAAACAAATCTATCTTTTATTAATAAAATTTACCATTTGCTTTTTGGTTTGGCCAGACTCTTGCAGGGCCAGTTTTGTTCAATGTTTCACACTCCTTCTTTAGAACTTACATTTAAGCACCAAAACTCAAAATGTTTCTAGTTCAATAAATAAAATCAAGAAACAGAATAATTAAACATAGCTTCATTTGGTGCAGTAATATCTTAATTTTCTTTATTTCCCGTCACCACAGTAATGTGAAGAGTGTGAGGAAAGAAAAGTCGGTCACAGGCTGTAACGGATGGATTACCCTGACCCAGTGTGACTCAAGAGCAGATGCTTATTTAGTCTGAAAAAATGCAGCTGAACCTGAATATAATTGTGTCCTGAAATTACCTACAGTACTTGCAACAAACTGTAAGAGGCATGAGCGGAGAAAAGACCTGAACTGACACGTTTTCAATGTTGATTTAATCTGACCGACATCTTTAATTTTAACCATTTAATTGCTCTATGATCTTGAGTCAGTAATAATGTCATGATTGACAGGTTGTGACTGTTTGTTCAGATGGATGTAGTTGGTTTTTGAGGGTTCGTCAATGACTGAATCTCTTGATCTTAAGGGGCATTTCTTTTTTATGTTTTAAAAATAAGTGAGTCGATACCGGTACTCAATGGTAGCGATTTTCTTGTGTGTGTTTCTGTGGGAATAAATGTAAATTTGTTTAATAATAAAAAATCTTTAAAAAAGTAAATTTAACATATTCATTTCTCAATATGTAAACTTTAACTAATATATCAAAACAACAACATTGCTGTTGTTTCACAAATTTCTTCAACGTGAAAACCCTTCACTACAGCTACGCAGTGTTTCTTTCTTAATGCACAAACTAAAACCCAGCTCCACGTTCTCCTGTTTCTTTTCCCCTCTGAAAACATTGTGTGATGAGGATCCATGGGGGGCAAATATGTTTAAAACAAATGAGCAATCTCTTTAGCCTTGAGAGAAATTTTGTGCTTAACCAGGTGCCTCCTCATATTACGACGTCACCGCTCAGTGCGCATCCAAATTGTTCTGACTACATGGATGGAGACACGCGGAAAAAAAGGGGAAGAGGACTGAAGACTTGTTTTTCAAAGACAGAAAAAGCATAAAGCTGCACATTCACACTGAAAACACAAGCTTCGAGTCACAGATGGCTTATTGCTTCAGTGTCACACTTCAACAGAGGGAAAATTTTATTTGATACAATAGTTGAATCCTCCGGTCTGCTCTGCACTGCAGGATCACCTGCTGGTGTCAAAGAGAAGAAGTCTACTTCTTCTGCTCTAATTTGATACTGCAGTGGAAGTGTGCTTGCGATGCACTGCCCCCTACAGTTTGGGAACAGGAGCCACGTGTAGTATAAACGGTACACACGTTCTCTCATGCTGATTCCACACGTCTAAGTTCTGCACGTCACGCCAGTGCATCAAGCATAAAACAGCCTTTACGCTTGTGTGCGTGCAATGCTGTGTTCAAGTCCAGCTTGGAAAATGACCTTCTCTTCCACTCCCTCACAGTCTCAAGGATGCGTTCAGGTGCCGAAAACCGGTACCATTTGATTTTACATTACTCGGTAGTACCGATGGAATTCGGTCGGTACCTATAAAAGTACCAAATTCGTTACCCATCGATAGAGGTGGAAGATATTTCGTACAACACCAGCAACTTAATCACTAGAGACGTTTGAACCAGCAGAGTTAGCCTGACGTTGTTCTTTAGTTTAACTGCTGAGTGGATCAGGAGATTTTACTCTGAGCCATGCTACACGCTTAAGAGTTTTGTGCCTCACACACTGGCAACATAGCAATAAATGTAACCTGAGACGCTTTTTTGTTTGTTTCTTGCTTGTATAGCAAAACTATACAGAAATGTATGAGCTCCATTATCTATTCATAAAGGTAAATGTTCCTTCAACTTTATCTTGTCATCATCCCAAAATGTGATCGGGGGTTGCCAAAGTTTAGAATGACAAACATTTGGGTCTCTAAAGAAAAAGGTTTGAAATCACTGTTCTAATCCCTCTAATGCGTCACATGTCCCGATCTCCTGCCGCGGGGGCAAAGTCAGAGCCAGGCTGTTTATTTTGAAGGTCCCCACAGGACTCGTGAGTGTGTTCGCAGCGCTGCAGCCTGACTGTGGTGTGACACTATGCTTCCAGAGGATGTGAGCAGCACCTCACTTAATGGGAGAATATTTTTAGCAGCCGGGAGGAAATTTGGCGCTGGATGAAACTGTTGAAGCTGTCTTCAACTCTCGCTGCGTGCCAGCAGAGGGTGAAGAGCTTTCTGCCGGGTTACTTTCCGTCTGCTGGGGTACTTTCAGTCTGTTGTAGCAGCTTACAGGGCATCTGGGGTCCGAAAATAAAGTAAGTAGTGAGTTAACAGACAGTTCTGGTGTTTATTGTCAGTCTTCAGGTTTTTCTGCCTTGTGGCTATATTTTAGTCCTTGAAAACGTTAGGGTTTGTCATTATCAAAGCATTTTTCCAACAATTGAATGAAATGATCCAAAATTTTTATGATTTCAATTGTGATTTCATACTGAATGATCTCTTTTTTTTTTTCTCTTGTTTTCCCAGGTGATTGTCCACTCTGATTGAAGGGGTAATTTTCTGCAGCCGGTAATTCAACCCTTGTACTGCAGACCTTTAAATATCTCTTTTGAAAAACGCCCAGCAGACACGTGGTGTAAGGTGAGACATTCCCAGCCCGGTACACCGACCAGTCAAGCGTGATCGGTGGATTGAGTGTGACCGCCCTGCGCTGCAATCTGGACAACACCAACCTCTGAGGTGACCGTTTCCTCAGTGTGTACTGAACCTTGAAGGTCCGAGGGGATTTCTGCGGCGAGTCCCAGAGTCCATCACCTTCCCTCCTCCTGTGCCTGGAAACAGTATGTCTTCTTTTTTTTGCCGGCCTACCCTGAGCACCTTGCAGTGAATGGAGAACATACTGGTTCTGCTCCCGAAGCACCGACAGGAACACGGGCTTTGCAGAAGCACGGCTGCAAGTGCCTTGCTGCAGGCTTTTTCCTACAGAGCAGTTTTCTCCCGGTCTTTAATAGCGACCCCAACTCCCCATCGGCCACTTTAATGGGATAAATAAGTCAGACTGGTCAGGTTCAAAACCAGATCAGGGGTTCAATTCCATTCTGACTTCACCCCAAAACTATTTGGCCGAGGCACACTGACCTTTTCGCCCACTGTCTTGCAAAGGCTTCCGCATGGTACTTTGGTCGAAAGAACAAGACAAACTCCCCGACATCGACATGTCCTCTGGGGACATTGATGTGAAGAAAGAGGGGGGCCCCCTGACCCCGGCCCTCCTCAACTCCAACTGCACTGTCCACCCAATGATCCTTACCAAGGGCTCCGAGGAAGTGAGCCCCGGGACCGGGGGTGATTTTGAGCTCACCGAGGTCACGTCCTTTGCGGAGAGGGCCGGCGAGACCACAGGGGACGACGACAGGTCGGAGATCGTGGTGGTGAAGGACTGTCGAGCCAACGCCAAAGGTCAGCGGGAGGAGGATGCTCTGCTGGAGAACGCGAGCCAGAGCAACGAGAGCGACGACATCAGCACCGACCGCAGCCCCGAACCACCGCCCCCCCTCAAGGAGACCTCCTTCTCCATCGGCCTGCAGGTGGTCTTCCCCTTCCTGCTGGCCGGGTTCGGGACAGTAGCCGCAGGGATGGTTCTGGACATAGTGCAGGTGAGTAAATAGTACATTTCTTGGGTTATAACTGCTGTGTCGACTGCTAATATTGACATCAGAAAATATATCAGTATCAAATTAATCCCTGTGGGCAGATGACATGACACGTCCTACTAATAAATTGTGCTGGAATAAATAAACCAGTGCAGATTGGTATCAGCACCTACCAAAATAACAGCATATTTACAATAATAAAAAAGTCAATCTGGCACATGAAAGCTTTGATGATCTCTTACTAAACTGGAGAATGAGACGTCCAGATGTCAGTAAAGTAAATATTGAAATACATTAGGTTTTTCAATGTGTTTTCAGACTGGGATTGAATCAGTATACCTAAATTCAGTTGGCAGTTGCCTTTTTCCCCTTTGCCTTACAGTCTAGTCTCCTCATAGCACGAGATCCACGTGTCATTTGACAGTTGTGCTTTTAAAAAAGCGCGCAAGCTGCCGGTAAAACTGTGCGTTGTAGTGACATGCACGATGAGACGGGCCCCCCCACCAAACACATGAATGAACTGGTTTAGTGAGGCCGGTTCGCCCCGGCATGTGTCAGTCATTGTACTGTCTGGCCTATCTGGTGGCTTCCCTTTCTTTTGGGGCTGGGCGGATGAGGCGTTCGTCACACACCATGGGGGTATTTGCATAACCTTTTTCTTCTGCCTGCATCCTATCCCCGGGCTGGCACATACTGGTACTGAGTGTGTCATCTAATGAGCTGTCACACGCCCTACTTTTGGAAATGTGACAAGCATTGATACAATAGGAGGTGTTTATTGTGGTTCGGCGTGTTGCCTGGGAGCTCCCGGATCCACTCAGCTTCAAAGGAATTGAAAATGTAGCAGAACTTTTGATTGAAAAACTTTTTCCTTGTTGATCCACTGCTCTTGTTGTCTTGCTCTTGCCATGTCTTAACTGTGCATAGCAAAAATTCAGAGAAGAGATGTACTGGAAGATCATATATTTCATTTAAAGTCGGCTTGTAATTCAGACAAAGCTGAAGGTGTCGCGCTACCAGGAGACCAGTCTGGGCACACTGTGTACACGCATACTGATGCCAACATGATGGACCCCGGAAACTCAGCATGGAGAGGAGAAGGAGGAGGAAGAGGAGGAGGAGGAGGAAGAGGCACAGAGACGTGGGGAGGGAGATAAGTTTACGTTCTTTGAGCACCTGAAATGGCAGCACAGTGTAGCTGAAGTGGAGTCAGAGAGAAAGCAAACTACAGTGTGGCGTCAGAGCCTCCTTTACCATGTGGTTAGGTATCCTCACTGAAACCAGGAATGCAGAGGTTTGAGGTCAAGAGAAGTTTTCATGTTGCCTCAATTTCGGCACCACGCTGCTGCCTCTTTCTCTGATTTCCAAAGCACCCGGGACACAATTCCTCCAAAGGTGAGACTAGGAAAGAAGACACACTGGAGGTGCAGGGTATTATTATCTCATTCACCACCCTTGTACCTGCGGGCCAACCTTGAAGAGAGATGTGAGGCGAGCCTCGTCTGAAATGACTTCAGCACCTTGCAGGTCATCTCGCAGCCTAATTCCCTCCTCCATGACTCTGTGAAATGCTAACTCAGCTAACCCCCCGCTGCCCTTGCAGGAAGGTAATTGTCTGCCCCTCTCAGGTTCTCTGTCTTACTGGTGTGAACACGCCGTCCCAGTTCCTCTGCTCGTAATGATTCAGAAAACTCCCAGAACCTTCACTCAACACATTGCACCTGATTAGGTTTTGAAGGTTTGACTTCGACCGGTGTATGACTGGAACTTTCTGTGCCACTTTCTGTCAGGCTTCTTTGAAATGTGATCTTCTTGGTCTCTTCGGTCACTTTAACATCTACAGCACACATACACAGAGCTTCTGGCCCTCGTCTCACTCGAGGTTGGCGCAGAAAGGTCTGGTATAGAGAGGACTGAGACGTCTGCATAGTTCTGCTTAGTGACTTGGCAGCAGAATGACCTAAAACTGTCAGTCTCTCACTGCCAGGGCCAGAAATGAGGCCTCTGAGGGTGTCCGGCGCAGTTGGAGTTGAAGGTTAAACATGTCCCACAAAGGTCATGGACTGTTGGTTTTCTTGGAAATGCCAGAGTCAAAGGCCAATCGCATGGTTTTCAGTCACAAAACAATCACAGACTTCTGGCACCTGTGCTGTTATCATCTTTTTCAGCGAGTCGTCACACAAAAGGATGCAAAAAGCTTGTCGGAATAGAATGTAATCATGGTCATCTGAGTGGGTGTGTGTGTGGCTGCCTGTAAGTCTAGACATCTGTCCTGGGCTGCAGTGTACAAAAACACAATAAAAGAATAAAAAGGAGGAACTTCAAAAATAGACTATACAAATACAGGCACAAGTAAACAGGAAATCATAGTCAACATAAAGGTTTAACTACAGTCAAGACCCCACTGCCCACCAAACCCAATCAATCTGAATTAGCTTGTTCATTCACACACAATTGTAGTCAGATCTTTCAATTCCACCAAATTATAACAATTCACCAAATGACATGTTTTAAGGCTGTTGTATCCTCCTATTGCATTGATGCTCTGCTTGTTCTGTCCATCTCTGTCCTGACAATCATTGACAGGGTATCAGGAAACAGCAATTAAAACCTGCCCACACCTTGAAGGGACACTTCAGGATGTGACTAAAAGACACAAAGAGGATTAGCAGGTTAAAAGGGCTGTTGCGTTCCCTGGCTTAATTTTTCACTGAGAAATCCTTGGAAAAGTCCAGACTGTTTATATCCTCCCCCTTTGGTCACGTAACCAAGGCTCTATATTCACCTGTCCCAGGACACTCATAGATCTTAAACTTGTTCAGGCATATTTGACATTTCATGACCACTTTATATATGAAAACACTCTACTCTTTGCTCTTAGAGTTAAAAATAACTGATATTCTGTAAAACCAGTTCCAGTTTGTTAATAATTTCACAAACAAGGTCTTGTTGTATCGCTGACACTCATTTATCAGGTTCAAATCTGGTTTGACCCTTCATTTTGGCCACAGCTACAATAATCTGACACTGCATGCCATGTGTTTGGACATAACACTGGACCAGAGCTGTACCATCCATGCCGCAGCGTCAGAAAAATGAAAGCAGACACCACCTGCTGTAGTTTCTGTGACGCCGCTGGAGTTGCGTTGACATTGCACGCCATCATGTTCAGCTTCCCGCTCTGTACAGCAAGTACAGTGATCACAAATAAAGTGGGGCCATGTTACTCAACTGGGCAACCCGACCCTTGTGGGGTGTGCATACCAGAGCTCCTATAGGTCTGTACACAGAGGTACTCGGGTTGTCCAGTGGAGTTCCTAGAACCGAGGAGGTGGCCGTGAGGAGGGAGGGCTTGTTTGGCTCCGAGCCAGTGTTCCATGGAGACAACAACATATATCACCACAGGGGAGGCAAAGAGGGAGATAGGGGAGTGAGACAGAAGTAGAGAGAGAGAGAGAGAGAAAGCTTGAAAACATGCGGTTGTGAAAGAAGAGAGGAGTGCTCACAGAGGTGCTCTCAAGGCTGCTGGGTTGGCAGAAGGCAGCGAGCCAAGCTGAGGGGCTGACTGTTGGAAAGGAGCTCTGCTTGGCCTGACGACAGCTTCGGGGATAGACGGGACTTTAACCCACACTGGTGATTTGGTGGCACCTCTACTGGTGCACCACATACCAAATGAGATTCTACCTTGTGTGTCAAAAGTGTTTGCATATACAGTAACCTCGGCGTCTGCCATGATTTTACTTCCCTGGCCTATTTTGGCTTTACTCTATTTCTCTTCCGTGTCAGCCTCGTGAATATTGATTCAGCTCCAGGCAGACTGGGCAGTAAGTGCCGGGGGCCTGTGGGACTCTGATGATGAGCACTTTTACCGGCGGTGGATCGATGGGCCCAAGCCCCGTCACTTGCTTCTTTTCTGGCCACAGTAGACCGCAGACCTGCTACCTCTGCATGAGGCCTAATGGAGGCAGCACTTCGGCATAGTGACAAGTGCAGGGAGACACAGGGAACCCACCCCTCACGGACTGGCCAGCAGCCAGGGAGGAGGTTATCGAGGGTCAGTCATAATAAGACCAGCTATATATTTCATTCAGGTCCATCTGCTGGAAACACAGCTGAGGAGACACGTGTTCCTACATGTGCTAAACATAACATGTGATTCTGTTCAGTGAGCCCACCACCTACCCTCCCTGTCCTTCAGATTTAGCTGGCCTAGCACCTGGCTGACAGTGTTCTCTACTGGGTCATATGTTTTTTGAGTATTGAATCCCGTAAAAATTTGGCTTATAGGATGAGGTAATGAACGGGCATGAAGGCCAATTGGGGCGAGGATTGTCCTGATCCTGAAGCATCGGAAGCAGATGCATTGAATTAGTTACCAGTAAAGTACATAGTAAAGCCACACTGTTCTGGCATGGCATTTTGTCCACTATGGGACAAAGTGTACTGAGCTGCCTGTCCTTTTAGCACCATCTTCTTTTTCCTTTTGCCACATTAGTTCATGTTTGACATTTCACCGTACACATTAGAGTGGGCTGTGATCATCAGGAATGAGGGAGAATTTAGTGGCTGAAATGTAGATGGAGCTCATGAGCGGTGCCACGAGATAACATTGCTGGTTGTTTTTGTAATAAAACTTCACACAAATGCAATGCACCATAATTGTGAACAATAGCGAGTACACAGACATTCTAGTGGACAGACGACAAAGTTGGATTATTATACGGTGACTGTCAACTCTGAAACCACCAAGTCCCAGGAGAATCTGGACTGGGAGTATTGACACTCTGGAGGAAACGTTTTTCTTATCGTCCACCTACTGAGCATGTGCAGAAGAACTATTTGCTTCAGCCATAGTGCGCAGTAGCAGTAGCAGCGGATTCAAAAAGTTGCATTTTCAGTGGCTCCAAGCATCGTTTTGTAAGCGAACACCCAAAACACAACGGAAGTTTTGCCTTTTCACTTACTAACATTGTCTAATAAATGGCGTCTAAATAAACAAACTTATGGAGGAAACACTGTGAGCCTTCTTTGCTAATTCCGTGATTGTAAGTGGTTAGCTTGGGAAATTGTGTTGTCATGTGTATTTCTTTGTCATTTTTAGATTTTGTCGGAGTTGCCAATTCAATATCGTATCAATATCAACCATACACAGAAGGTTCCTGAAAATGTGTCTCTCTACAAAATGAATGATATCTTACAAATAAAGAAGAAAAGAAAAGAAAAGCATGACGAAAATACAGGAAGAGACCAGATTCATGACCTTTGTGAACAGTTTCAGTACAGTAACAAGTTGAAAGTCATTAACCAGGCCGGGATCTCCTGGCCATCTTCATTTATTCAGTTATACCAACATTCAGTTAGAAGTAATTGGCTTTTAATTAGTAAGAGTTTCATCATACTCTGGATTTTTCTGGCGCTGTCATGTTTCTAATAATAGCGATTGTTGGATGAAGGTGAACCACGAGAGAAAAAGACTGCAATCTAAAAGAAGGCAGAGATAAATCATGTCAGCTGGAAGCTCCTCTAACCTTGTTCTTGTTGAACATAGTGTGAAAGGTCCACAGAGAGCGACCATGTGGTCCATCATACCGGTCTGGTTTCAGCAGACAGTCCATTAAGCAGAAAAAGGCCACAGAGTCTCTTTGCAGCCCCCTCAGTTAAAGATGGTCCGTGTAAAGTGTGTTTTCATTTGTCGCCGCAGCACTGGACCGTGTTCACGGAGGTGTCGGAGGTCTTCATCCTGGTTCCGGCGCTGCTGGGCCTCAAAGGCAACTTGGAGATGACACTGGCCTCCAGGCTTTCCACAGCGGTAAGAAATCTCAGTTAACATTACTTCTTCTTCAGCAAGAAAATTGCCCAATTCTTTCACAAAGTTGCCCAATCTCTTTTGTTGAGACACCCACCGTGGCTCTTTTCTTCTTGGGGTCAGAGGTCATCTTGCCTCTGGTTTTTTGGACAAGCTGATAGCGACATTCCTGAGCCCGTAAATTTCCACCCACCTTACCCGGTGTGTTTACCTGAACACACTGGTGAGTTCTAAGGGAATATGGAGGTTTTTCACCTCGACAAACATCCGACAAGTCTTGAGAAAATGTTTCAGCATTTTACACGTTTGGTGATTAAATGTTCAGCGCATGTTGCTTGAGTCCACCATCAGGAGTGAGCTACGTGTGTGAGCTTTTACAGCTCACACACACATTGTTGAGTATTTCCAATGAATCCAAACAGGTACATAGATGATGTGTAATGTCTTTGTGCTTTGAGATTTGTTTTCTTCCCAATAATCATCTGATTGTCCAAATACAGAGAGTGTGTAAAGGCCTTTCCAGCTGCTGGAAAATCCTAAACAGCTAAAAGCAGAGTTTTTCTGCACATATTGTTTCAAAATGATTCTGCTTCTCTGAAATAGAATCAGTTTAGGAGTTTAGGAGTTCAGTATTAATAATCCACAAAATTTTACTCTGCGACACCCCGTGTGTTAACAGTGCACGCAGCTCAGGAAAGGATGTCCGCTCTTTTTTGGGATAGATATCTGTAGTTTACCTTGGTACTCGCAAGCAGGCCAAGTTGACACTTTTACTGGGGCCCAGGATGAGTCATCTGTGACACCCCCCCCGGCCTGTGGGCCAGAAGGATCCTGCAACAGGCTCTAATCCTGCAAACTACCAAGCAAATTGTACAAATTTCAAAGAAAACATGGGACACTGAGACCTGAGCTGCGATATCAGAGATGCTTTCATGAAAGTTAGCTACCTCGTTGCTATCAAACCTAAAGACATGATGTCAGGGGAAGTTTGTAAAAACACCCATAATGCAACAGCTATAGGAGAAGTTTTATGGACATTTCACTGTATTTTGCCCCAGAACAAGCATAATGTATTAACTCCAGCTCTCCTTCAGCTGGTCTCCGTTCGGGGCTGAACTTTTCAGTGTTAACAAATCTGTGAATGTGTTGCTTTTCTCTAACTCAGACTGGAAGAGTGACGCGCATGAGGAGACACTAACTTTCTACAGCTTTGTCATAATGATTTGTTGAACTTTCCGCTCAGTTTCCCCCTGATTTCAGAGTTCAGGCGGTGGCTTGTTGCCACATCGGGAAGTTGATTCAACAATGTTTTATCAGCTTCCACACTGATTGAACCGCCGGTCAATATTTACTGACTCTTCTGCACGCAGGGTGAAGATCTATGGCAGTTATGTCACATAAAACTCCAGCTCTTATGGCTCTTTCCTGTTTGATTAATGGAGATGATGCCCTGGTTGGGGGGTTTTGAGACTGAGGTCACTGTTCGCTCTCCGCCGGCCCAACTCAGCAGGACCACGTTTCTTTCCACGCCGCCGCTAATTACAATCAGATTAGGACCACTGTAAGGCTCTTAATGCGCTTATTACCGAAAATAATAATGTAATCCCCCGTACTGGCTGGCTGCGGAGAGTTTTCACTTCACATGACTGTGTTGCCTTTTGATTTTTTTCTCTTTTTCCATCATCCTTTTTTTTCATCTCTAAGTATTTCTCCTGCAGATTTGTCAAGTTTAATTGATTTACCGACCTGCATCGCTAAGTAAGTCACGAAAGTGTCAATGGTGCCGTAAATCTGAGCTCAGATGCGGGATTAAAACATCTCCTCCGTCCTGGTTTTACATGTATCGAAGATTCCAGCGTGAAATTGTTTTACCTGCGTTCAGGTTCCAGCTCAGCGGCGACTGTAAACAAACTGGTATTTGGACAGTGAGGCGGTGCAATCGGGCAGTTTCAACTTCTCTGACGACATTTCCAAACCTCTTTCACAACAGCGTTAATCCCACTGCCCACACACACACACACACACACACGCACACACACACACACACACACACACACACACACACGCACAGATCAGGGTTTGGCATCATTATCATCATCATCAGAGATCATCACATAACATCAAGGTGTGTTTGTGATTTCAAGCACTTACTTTATAATCATGTAAAAAAAACCACTTCTTTTGAGGTTTTAAAGACAGAAGTTGCAGCGCTCATGTGTGAAACGATCTGCACAGATCTCTCTCTCTCTCTCTCTCTCGCTCTCTCTCTCTCTGTCTGTCTTATCTGCTGGCCTTAAACCGTCTTATCAGCGTCGATGGCAGCCTGCCCTGTCACAGCAAGCGTCCACACACACATGCTACCATGGCGTTGGAGGGCGAGGAGCATGTTGCCGCGCTGTGTTCTTGGTTGACATACAAAAAAAAAAAAAATCACGAGGCCAAACGGGCCGGCAAACATGATGACGTGTATGAAGATAACGCTGCTGCTGGGTTGTGAGAAATATGAGGAGAGGAGTTCAATAAATTAGCAGCAGAAGAGGAATAAAATGTTTAAAGGAACAGAAATCTTAAAAAAAAGATCCAAATACATTTAGGACAAAAGTAAGGGAATGTTGCATTTTAGTAAAAGGTGGTTCAGTTGTGGACTCAAAAGAGTCTAAAACACACGTTAGACTTAAAAAAGTGATTGAAACTAGGTTAACACTGAATGAAATGTTAAAACACGCCCACTCAGCATATTTCTCTAAGCTCATTTCAAATAGTAAGAAAAACCCTAAAATTCTGTTTGACACTATTGAGCATCTTGTGGCCGATTCAACTCCTCAAGTGCCCGTGCACACACAGGAAGAATGGAATAACATCCTCAACTTTTTTGTGAACAAAGTGAAGGACATTAGGGCCAGCATCAGTCCTGCCCTGAACAGCTTCTGTACTGTATCTTCTGCAGTGTGCTCGTGGTCAAACTTTACTCCTGTCCGCCGAGAAGATGCCAAGATTTTAGTGGGCAAGCTGAAACCCTCATCAAGCCCTGCTGACATTGTACCCACATCTCTGTTCATAAATGTTTTCGATGTATTCGGTCCTTGGGTTATAAAACTGATTAACCTTTCCCTTGACTCTGGCTTTCTATGACAAATTTCAATCAGGTTTTTGTAAAATGCACTCCACTGATACTGCTCTATTAAAAGTCTCAAATGATGTGATGATGGCTGCAGACTCTGGTCACTTCACTGTCCTGGTCTTACTGGACTTAACATCTGCTTTTGAGATGGTGGACCACAATATATTGATCAACAAACTGAAATCAGAGCTGGTTTTTCTGGGTCTGTCATTGAGTGGTTCTCCTCATACATAAAAGGAAGAACCTTCGATGTTGCCATAAACAACAATCTGACGTGTCCAGTCTGTCCTGTGGAGATGCTCAGGGCTCTGTCCTAGGCCCTGTTCTGTTTTTATTGTATCTGTTGCCTTTTGGTCGTCTCATTGGTGGCTTTAAATATGTGTCCTACCATTTATACGCTGATGACACCTGCTTCTTCACTGACTCAGAGTTTCATGTCTTGTCTCTGTTTTTGGATTATGTGACCTGCATTTCTTCAAATTACCGCCAGATAAATGCTGACAAAACAGAAACCCTGATTAATGCCCCTGATAAAAAAGATTCCCCTAATCAAAACCCACCTTGGTGCCCTGGGCTCGACTGTTGGAACCAGCCTCAGGAACCTCTGGGTTAGATTTGATCAGGCCATGTCTGTGGAGGACCACTCTTGACAGCTGACCATAAACTGCTTTTACCACCTGAGAAATATCTCTAAAGTGAGGAGGACGCTGTCAAAACCAGACCTTGAAATGATAATCCATGTCTTCATTTCCTCTCGCCTTGACAACTGCAATTCCATTTTCCCTTGGTTCTATAAGACCGTCCTCGGCAGACTTCAGGTCTTACAAAACTCAGCTGTAAGACCTTTGACAGGTTCACCCAAAACAGCCCACATCACCCCCATTTTATCAAATCTTCATTGGCTCCCAGTCAAATTTAAAATTGACTTTAAAATTCTAATTCTCACTTTCCAGGTGTTGCATGGTCAGGCCCCTCAGTACATTGTGGACTTGCTGTGCCCCTACACTTGAGGGTCACCTTCCGATCTTCAGACTAGAGTCTCCTGAAGGTCCCAAAGACTCGCTTTAAAATCGATGGGACCGGTCCTTTCAGGCTGTAGCCCCCAGGTTATGGAACAGCTTGCCCCTGTCCAGAGAGACAGGACGCTCAATTCCACGAGTTCTCTTAAAATGCACTTGAAGACATTTTTATTTAAGAAAGCTTTAAGCTAAATATTTCTCTCACTTTTACTGTATTTTATGAAATTCATATGTTCTGTTTTATTGCACCCATTTTATGTAAAGCACACTGTGATTTTTTATCTGTGAAAAGTGCTTTATAAATAAACCTGACTTACTTACTAACCTTGAAATACAAAGAAATGACATAGGAGAATCAAAGTGGGTTTTTTTTGTTTTGTTTTTATTAGTGAGAAATATAACAGATATAAGTAAGCGTGACTATGTCGGCCTCTCAAACTTCATAGTCATTTTGGTTGTTTGATATTTGCTGTTTGCGTTTAGGTTTTAATGGAAAATATTTTTTGAGATAAAGGGCCAGAGTAACAGTGATGCTGGTAACGTGTTAATTAGTAACGCATTACCCTCATATAACCACTTTTTTCAGTAACGAGTAATCTAACGCATTACTATTTCCAAACCAGTAATCAGATTAAACTACTTATCCAAGTCACTGTGCGTTACTATTGCAGCGTCCCGCTGGTGGTTAGAAATTAAGAAGAGTTTCTTGTCTGTAAAGCTGCTTTATTATAGAACAGAGCTGGGCGTTCCTTCCTCGAAACGAAAACACACACACAGTGCATGCAGCGCACGCTCACATGACCCGCCCCCTTCTACACTCTCAGCCAATCATAGGCCATCTCACACTAACAGGTGACGCAAAAGAATCGGAGCCAACAAACATAATCACTAAACCTCATCATTGCAACAAGAACACAACTGCAGAGATGTTGCACTATTTTTGTAATTTTCCTGGGTAAAAAGATATATTGTCAGGAATCCCCCCCCCCTCATTTTTTAAATAGTAAAAATGTGATAATAAAAGCGTGAGTAATATATAAATACAACAAAGAACGTAGGTCAAAGTTTAGAATATATATAAATATGGTGCAGGAGGCCAGGCAGTGATCAGCACAGAGTTTTTATGTTGAGATGCTGGGGGGTGTTGTGTTGTGGCAGCTGCTGAAAGTAACTAAAAAGTTGCTGGTAATCTAACTTAGTTACTTTTAAAAACAAGTAAGGTAACTAAGTTAATATTCAAAGGAGTAACTAGTAATCAGTAATCTGATTACTTTTTTCCAAGGTAACTAGCATCACTGCAGAGTATATATATTAATTTTATTCCTGTTTCCTATATATATATATATATATATATATTAGGGCTGGGCAAAAAATCGATTTAATCAATTTAGCGATCCTTGTGGGTTTCTGTTGTTGCTGTTTTATATATATATATATATATATATAAATATTTTTTTTTTTTGGGGGGGGGGGGGGGGGTTTACAACGAATGAAATGCAACACAACATTCATGTTCTGCTACTTCGCAGGCGCACCACAGCCATAGTAACTAGTTCTTCTGCACATGCTCAGTAGATGGACAATAACAACACTGTTTCCTCCAGAGTGTCATGACTCCCAGTCCAGATTCTCCTGGGACTTGGTGGTTTCTGAATTGACACCGTATAATAATCCAACTTGGTCGTCTGTCCACTAGAATGTCTGTGTAATCGCTATTGTTCACATTTATGGTGCATTGCATTTGTGTGAAGTTTTATTACAAAAACAACCAGCAATGGTATCTCGTGGCCTGGCATGCTATCTGCATCACCTTAAGCATTTCTAAAGTTGCCGTGTAAACGGACATCGTTTTCAAAACGTAGCTGAGTATACATGACATTTTTCTGAAATGAAAACACAGAAATTATGCGTTTTCACTTGAAACGTGTAGACGGGGCCTAAAATGAAGCAATTAAGAAAATAAAGTAGAATCATAAAGTAAGAGCTTAATAAGATAACATAGAATAACTAAAATCTATTGTTTATTAGAAAGGCTGCGTTCATAATAATATAGAGACACTTTAAACTGTTAAAGCCAGTTTGAGTCTATTCCGCTAAAAACAACCATTTCCTAAAATCCTTCGATGTGATGAACTTTTCATACTTGTCTGAACAAACACACATACTCCAGCTATCAGCTTTTTTTTTTCCAGACCAGATGTGTCCTCTCCTTCTGCTTTATGTAAATGGAAGACGGCAGAGAGGAAGAGGAGCCGGTCTGTTTGTGTCCTCTCACTTTGGATGGTTATTAAGATCATTGCTCTGGACACACAGCGGTCCACTGAGGCCTCAGTCACTCCAGACCCTGTGTGTGCGTGTGTGCGTGTGTGCGTGCGTGTGTGCGTGCGTGCGTGCGTGAGCAGAAATGAGATAAGAGGAGTCGGCCGCAGGGTGGGAGATCAGATCAGAGGGTCTTTGTCCATAAGAACTGACCTCTCATTGTTCTGATGGGACCGAGAAACAACAGCAGCATGCAACACAAACCGTAACACACACTCACAACAACACACACAGAAGAAATCATCGCTTGTTGTGTCTCCTTCTGTCTCCTTCAGGCTAATATTGGTCAGATGGACACAACCAAGGACATGTGGAAGATGATCATGGGGAACTTGGCCCTCATCCAGGTAAAGGAAACTCCCTCACCACACACTCCATCACAAGTTAAAGACCTGATGGGAGGAGGACATATTACAAGTTGCAATGTGTTTAGATCTCATACTTACAAATGTTAAAAGCCAATTAAATACAGAAAAGACACAAAACAAGTTTGATCATACAATGTGAAACAAACGAGACGGGGGGGTTGGAAGAGCTAGAGAAGGAGGTAATGGGGGGAGGAGGAAAAGAAAGACTGCAACACACACAAATAACACAACAAACACTGATAGACCACAAGGACCACTAATAAAGACCATGACACACATTAAAACAATACAAAAAAATACACACTTAAAAAGACCATTAAAAAGGACTGCATCACACTCTGGTTTAATGTGTGTTGTGGTCTTTTAGTTGTCTTTCAGTGCTTTAAGTGGAGAAAAATAAGTGCCGGTACTCTTCTTGGTGACATGCTGTCAGTCTCGCATACAAATAAAAAAAGTTTACATAATGTTAGACAGTATGTAAACTAATCTAATCTAACTAATCTACATATAATTCGTCGTCAATATCCTGTTTGTCTTCTTTTCTCAGAACCTTTGAACTTTAGTTTAGTTTGAATGGGACATGTTGTCGTCCTTAAAGGACATTTAACATCTTTAACATATTAGCAGTGACAGTTTTTTTACCGGCATTCATGAATAAGTGTTTATTCTGGTCTGATATCTTCATGACAAATATGCACAAAAATCAGATCACGCAAGCACAAATCAACCTTCTCAAACAAAAAATGAAGCAGAGCTCAGATTTTATTTTTGCTCCAGCTGGACAGAGGAAACACATTTCAGGAATTGAGTTACTGTTAAAGTTGATGTAATTACAGTGTGTGAAGTGTAAATACAGTGAAAAGTTTCCTGGGCACAGAGCTTGTAACAAGTGTTTGGATTTAGCTTGTGAGAGGTATGTTACGGTTGTTAGAGGTGTGTGTGCGTGCATGAGAAAGCCATGTAAGGTTCCACAGGTTGATTGGAAGCAGCTCCGATGCAACGGGATAGTCTGGATGCCTCGGGTGTTTGCATGTGGCTGTTTTTCATAGTTCCTTTTTCTATTTTAATGCGTGTGTGTGTGTGTGTGTGTGTGTGTGTGTGCGTGTGTGTGTGCGTGTGTGTGTGCGTGTGTGTGTGCGTGCGTGTGTGCGTGCGTGCGCGTGTGCAGGTCCAGGCCACGGTGGTGGGGTTCCTGGCCTCCATCGCTGCTGTGATCTTTGGCTGGATCCCAGAGGGACACTTCAGGATGGACCACGCGGTGCTGCTGTGCGCCTCCAGCGTGGCCACAGCCTTCATCGCTTCTCTGCTGCTAGGTACAGAGCTCATCCACAGCGCAAACACTTACTCATCGGGATCATCGGCGCTCAGCGGGTCTCACTGTTACATCTCACAAAAGCTGCTAAATGCCACCTAAACCCCAATGAGGCTTATCCATGGTCGGTTACATTAGGTGGTATTTAGCGAGGCTAAGTTACACAAGCAGGGCAGATTAATAAACTGTTATGGAGAAAATTTGCAATACTTCTAATGATTTGACAAAAAAATCTAACAAAAAAAGAAAATAGGTAAGGTATGGTTGCATAATTTAATATTAAAATGTAAAAAAACACTAAATATTAATTTCCATTTGTATGAAAATGCAGGTCAAATGCACTGTATACACTCCAACATATGAAAAACCAGTTGCACATTGAGCTATTTTACATCATCCAATAAGAATAAGTTATCTTGTGATTGCACACAGTCCAAACAGAGGATTATTGAAGTTATTGCAGTATGAAGTGTATTCAGTGGGTTGGACACGGCTTTATATTGTCCACAGTTGCAGTTATATTGTTCTCCTCTGTGTGCTGTGACTCGGAGATGACGAGTTTTTACTTCCTAGCACGGAAATTAACTTCACCTAGAAAATCAACACAGTAAAGAAGAAAACCTGATCACGTTTAGCGTTGCCCATCATCGTTTTGAGCTTAAATATGGTTGGAAATAAGAAGCTAATTTTAAGTGTTTTTAAGATTTCATGAAGTTCAGGACTTCTGGTGAATCAAAATTCAACAAGTCATTTGATGATAATGAATTAATAATGATATCTAATTAAAAATGTTTTTTGTAGTTGTTTAATTAACTATAAACAAGAAAGGAAATGTAGTGTAGCATTCAATTCAAATCCAAAACCTGAAGCACATATAAATAGGTACAGTGTATTTCTTCTCTACACATAATTCATTGTTTATGATGCTCTCTCAGATGATGCCACATCTGCTGCTAATGCTAACTCGGTGGAAAAACAAATCAGATTCTCAAGAGAAGATTTTTCTCATTGTTAAAAGTGAGGGAGAGAATGTTAAACGAAGAAAACTCGTGATTGTATTCACATTGAGCAAATTCCATTTTTAGCCATGTTGTTAGCATGGCTAAACAAGCTAGCGGCATAAGTTCATATGAAACTGGCAAATTGAAGTCACCTTATTTATCACATTTTGAAGAGAAAAACACTGAAATGATAATGTTTAACTGATTGTGCTGGAAGCCATTTTTAAAGTTACAGTTATAATGTTATCCTCATATTTAGCATGAAACTTAGCATCACAATCAAGGCATTTGATTTGGATTTTTGCAGAGCATTTGATCTGTTCCAAACAAAAGCTGATGTTATGTACTTGTTGTGTCCTGCCTAATAGTTTCCTTGAACACCAGTGCCCGTATTCACAAAGCATCCTAAGGCTAAAAGTAGCTCTTAGTGACGTCACTCTTAAATAAAAATCTTAGAATTCCTCAAATTATAAGATTTTTCTTAGACTTTTCCTTTACTAAGATAAAAGTAATTCACAAAGCATCTTAAGCCCTAAGAGAGCTCCTCAGGTGGAAAACTGCTTTAAGTAGTGAGGAGGAGTTTTAAGAAGCCTAAAAGTTTCTTAAACAGACAAGATGACAGAAAGACAAAGAGAAAGGAAAGATGTTCTCCGTTTGATGATTTAATGACAGTGATTAATGACACGCTACCTGCTCGATCATACAGGAATAATGTTTGTGGTCGACCTCAGCTTATTTCTTCCACAGCCAAACAATGTAATAGCACCAGAGATGAAGGTGATCACAACATTGTGATACGTTGCTACAGGAAAGATGGAGCAGTGTAGGAGTGATGACTGTGGTCTGTCCCAACCCTCCGTCAGCAGAGTGTCAGTCTGACCGCTATGGTTCTTTCACAGCCCCACATTGGTGGTAAATCACAGGAAATGGTGACGCTGCGTCCACATCCACCATTAATATCATTATAATACATTAAGTGGTAAAAAATAACCAGCGTGGACAGAAAAGAAAACAATAATTAAATCAATATGATAATCAGTATATGAACAAGGTAAGTTCAATAATTTTTAAGCTGTGTACAAATTAAATTAGTTTCTCTGAGTTTCATCATCATGACATAAAATAATTTTCATGGTTCTACATTTTTAATATTTGATGGTTAATTTTACTCTCCATTCATTACAAGGATCACAGAGGCTTTTTTCTGTCTTCCTTCCTCTAACAACCAATCACAGCTTTCAGCAGACTGCATCATGTGGAGCAACGGGGTCAACCACACCTCCTCACTAAGATAAAAGTTGCTGTCAACTCCTTGCAAAGAGTTTCTGTTAGACACTTCCTGAATCACTTTTAAGCTAAGAATTCCTTGCTAGGAACTTTTAGGCTAAGATAGGAGCTCTGAGAGACTCTGAGACGCTTTGTGGCACAGATTGTTCATTTTAAGGCCAAATAGATAGATGCATAAATTTATTGTCATTCTGACAATTTATATCAAAGATATCCTGCAGCACGAAAGTTCGATGCAGATATACAAGTGTTAGGGCTAACAAGCTAACCACACTGAGTTTCACCATGAAAGCTTCAAAAGTTATAAGATGGTTATTTCATGACACCTTGTGTTTTTAAAGTCTGTAACAAAAAGTGATTTCTGAGGGAGGGGGAAAAAGTATCTTCTTCCTTCCTGCAGTCAGTAGCGCTCTGGTGATAGATGGTTTCACTCCGTCGTGTATCATGTAGACTGTTACGTAATCACAGCTGGCCTCGGATCTTTTCCTGGCTGTGACGCCTCCGATCTGAAATACCGCAGGTGTCATCATGATCGGAGTGATCGTCGCGTCTCGAAAAGTTGGCATCAACCCAGACAACGTGGCCACGCCCATCGCCGCAAGCCTGGGAGACCTGATCACCCTGTCACTGCTGGCAGGCATCTCAACGGGACTCTACAAGGAGCTAGGTAACCGGAACAGACCGGAACACACACAGACCACGGGTCACTGATGCTCACTCATCTACTTCACCTGGAATTTAACATGGAATTCTACAAGACGTGAGGCTGGCGCCAAATCACAAGCTCTTATGAGTTGATTAAGGAGATTCACTGACATGAGCGTATTGTGAATACCAATATGAAATGAGGCTGGCAACAAATTACAAGCACTCATGAAGAGATGTTTAGTGACAGCAGCTTGTCGTGGATTGTTCAAGCGAAGACACTGAGTTCAAGCTGGTGAAAGAGAGCTTTCCTAATATCGGGTTTCTGCAAGGAGTGAAGCTGGTGTCAAATTACAAGCACTCGATATGAGTGAGGTACTGAAAAAAAGGAGAAAAATATGAAAGTGAGGAGGCTGGTGTTATGGGTTTGAATTTCTGTCACGTCCAAACAGTTGTTATTACGGTAACTGTCAACTGAGAATATGGACTGGGAGTCATGACACTCTGGAGGAAACGTTGTTGTTGTTTTCCATCTACTTGCACATGTGCAGAAGACTTTTTTGCAACAACCATGGTGCGCATGCCCAATATCAGTTTTCTTCACTCCTCCGTCTGTGGGAGACTTCTTGTTGATTTCTCAGAGATTTTCAAGTTAGGCAGCATATTTTGAGGAAGCCGCTCCCTTGTAGTGAAACCCTCCTCAGATCCTCAAACCCATCTGACCCGTCCATCCAACTATGCTGTTCCCTTTTGTGTCACAAAGGTTATTATTTTTACAAAAGCTTTTGCTTCATGCATTGTAGGACTTTTAGTGTTCTCTTAAGAAGTTGAGTAAGATTTTGACAGAATTTTAAGCTTCAATCATAAAATATCAGCTCATCTTTACACACTTCATAAGTCTCTATATAAATGGTACATAATGTTGTTGATGTTTAACTTTCTTTTAACTTAAAGAGGAAAATAAACTCCTGAAATATCCTTAAAACAGTCCTTGAACGTCTGTGGTGGTTTTTCAGAAGAATCGTCATGCTGCCCCCTACAGGCTGAAAACTGGGAGTTAAAGACAAACCCAGCCATGCTTGAGTTCTGCCAGAAAGACTCTTACATTTTAATGGGCAAAATATAACATTGTGTAATGGCTTTGTTTGGTGATTATTAGATGGGAGGAGGAGAGGGAGGAGGATGAAAATGAGGATGATGAGAATTAATAGGAGGAGATGATAAGGAGGTGGAGGAGGAGGAAGAAGAGGGAGGAGAGAGGGAGGGGGAGAGGAGGATGAGGGGTAATAGGAGAGAAGGAGAAAGGGAGGCGGAGGGAGGAGGAGGAGAGGGAGGGCGAAGGAGAAGGAGGAAAGAGGAGGGAGAGGACGATAAGGAGTAAAAGGAGCAGAGGATGAGGAGGAGGAGAGGATGAGAAAAGAGGAGGAGTAACAGGGGGGAAGAAGGAGAATGAGGGTGTTTTCAAGGATATAAAGAGACTTAAGAAGAGAGATTGATCAAAATCGTTTTAGTCAAATTTAGGGGAATAATTGTAAAATCGTCTGACCAGCACCTCTCAGCTGGCTCTCAGAGTCTTTAATGATTTCTGGGAGCGGTCTGCAGGTTTAATCCAGAGATGTCAAAATGAAGGTCTGCGGGCCAAAACAAGGCCACCAGACGGTGAAATCCAGTCTCAGGGACCACATAGTTCACAGTGAAGACATAAACTGCTATTTCTCAACAAATCGACCTGAAACAAAACAGCTGATTGCAGCAAGATGAAGCAGTGAAACTGTGCTAATGATGCTACGTTAGCATTATTCCATCCTGTGAAGGTGAATCACATGCATGCTACAGAAATTGTGCAGTCCAGGAAGTAACGTTTCTGGATGTTTATTATAGGTTTTGTAAGATTTCCTGTGGTGGAGCATCAAATTAAGTCTTGGGGAACCGGGTTTGAACCTCTAGTGTAGCAGGAGTATCAGGTGTAAAAATTAGCCAAGTATAAACTTCAATGACTTTTTGCTGTGAGGCCGGAAAAATCTGTGGATAATTAGTAGAATTTGACATTAGTGTTTGCTTCTTTTAGAAGTGAGTTTAATGTGAATGTTCTGTATCTTTTGCTGATTATCTAATGCATTAGTGGTCTGACTTAATATCAAATAACATGTAAGGATTAGAAGAAGAAAAGTCTGTCTCGGGTTTCATTCATTTAGATTGAAACCCTGTATACACGGCAAGATTTCAAGTGAAAACACTTATTTTCTAACTTAACAGCAGCATTTTTGAAAACAATGTCTGTTTACACAGAAACAGCATGAATGCTGAAATGTTGTTAGCATGTTGGGCCACTAGTGGGTGCTGTAGTTTGTTTTTGTTATGAGAGTACACACGTGAGACAACAATACACTATAAACATTAACGATGGGAGTACAAGAATATTCGTATGGACAGTTCACGGGCAGTCATGACACTGGAAGATATGTTATTGTCCAGCTACTGAGCATGTGCAGAAGAACTATTTACTACAGTTATGGTATGCATTAGCAGCTCAACACAGAGACAGAGCCTGAGCCTTTCAAAAAGTTGCGTTTTCTTCCATTTTCATGGAGACGAAGGCGGAATGTTTTTAAAAGTTGCATTTTCAGTGCCTTTGAGCACCATTGCCATGTAAATGGACACCTAAAGTGCAACGGAAATTTTGCATTTTCACTTGAAAAACCCATATTTCCATAGGGATAATTTGAGTCTGGCTGATATTTACCAGAACATGAAATAACCCAGTAGGTTCCATGTGTGTTTCTCCCTCAGTGTTTGAATCTCTCCTCTCTCTCTTGTCTGTTTTCAGGAAATGACTACGCCAACCCGCTGGTGTGTGCCACGTTCGTGGCCTTGTGCCCCATCTGGGTGTTGATAGCGCGGAAGATCCCATCCACCCGAGAGGTCCTGTACTCCGGCTGGGAGCCAGTCATCATCGCCATGGCCATCAGCAGGTGCTTCACTTAATCCAACACTTCCATACGGCCTTCACAAAGCTCTGGCAAAAGATTTCAAAATAATTTACTCCACTTTCAGGAAAAATATCAGCAAGTTTTGTAGATTTCACAGAACGACTGATTTTTTTTTTGAGGACTGATCATCCCAGGACATCCAGACCAAGAGCCGAAGGGGGGGGGGGGGGGGGGGGTTAATGCCAACGGTGTGAACTCACGAGATAATGAATGAGAACATTTCTCTCCAATGTTGTGTTTTTGAGAGATATTTTAAAAGATCCCCAAATTAGCCAACTGTATGGTATGTTTAATCTTTGATTCTGACATGTCGGAGGCTAGCTAGCTTTAGCTTTGTTGGTCATTTGGTTTCGTTAGCTTTACACCTGGAAATTTAAAAAAGTTCCAAAATGACATTGCTGGTACAAAATTCAGAGAAATGCTCCACGATAGTTGAATTTTGCTTCTTTAACATGTGTTTTCACTGTATGGTTTGGATGCCTAGGTGACCTTGCTTGCAGTGAGGTTGCTTATCTTATGTTGACGACTCACTGACTCGCTAACCAAACTGTGCAATCCTTTCAGAATAATTCAGAATCAGTGCTTATGTTATTTTGAATATAAAATATGATGTTTAATTAGCTGCTCATAAATTAACTATCTGCCTTTCATACAACAAATTGAAAGGAAAGTTTTATAGAGATTCTGTGGAAGAGAAAGAGCACTGTTATTTGGAGGGATAAATCGTGTTTAGCTTTCGCAGGTCACATTTTTGCGCAATACAACAGATATTAAAGGTAGACAACAGAATAGTAGTTTCCCTATGAACCGTAATAGTCAGCAGACCGAGAGAAGATAACCTCACGTGGCCAGCTGGGACACAAACACCCGACTCAGACATGTTTGGTTTGGAGGGGTGGTTTTTTTTGAGAACGTGGAAACGCACAAGGCCGACCGATAGGTTAATGTACAGAGGCGATAGTGTAACCATCGGTGGCCAGACAGATGCTGAGACGGAGTTCACATATCAACGTGACCGACTGGATACAGACCTGATGAAACTTCTTGACTTTATGGGGAAACTCCCAACCACAACTTGAAACGTGGATCTGACAGGAAGGGATCAAATATAATCACATGTGATTATAAATCTAATTTTTAAAACCTTGTATGGTGAGATACGTAGTGGATTTCCGACACATCAGTCATTTTTTTATTGTGTGTACAAGCTTATGTTGGCATGAGCAGATGAATAGTTCTGGTTTTTCTGGTTTTGATATTTTGCTTTGTCCATCAGCATGACGCTGAAAGAGAACAATAACACTGGTTCTTGGTAGATAGTAGTTGAAAAGCGACTTGTCATATTTTTAGCCCACAAGACTCTACTGCCACCCAAAGGTCAAAAGTGGAATGGCTGAGATCAGATGCTCTACCTTTAAAAGGCTGTGTTGCCACAGTTACCTTGAAAAAGTAATCTGATTACTGATTACTAGTTACTCCTTTACAAAGTAACTTAGTTGCTTTAGTGATTACTTATGATAATTAATAAGTAACTTTTTAGTTACTTTCAGCAGCTGCTGACATACTCCTCCCCCCCAACATAAAGATGATAACCGGTTTTACCAGAAACTCAGTTCTGATCAGTGCCTGGCCTCCTGCTGATACATATTTAACCTTTAGCCTTCATACTTTGTTGTATTAATACCTGACTCACGGTTTTGTTATCACATTTTTACTATTACTGGTATTTATTTACCCAGAGTTAAATTGTTGTTAAATCATTGTAGTCTGTTGTTGCAATATTTATTTATTTATTTATTTATTTACACTACCTGCTCTATGCGATCTTCTAATTGCCCCCCTGGGGACAAATAAAGTCTTTCATTGATTGATTGTTTGTTTAAAAAAAAGGGGGGGGGGGGGGGGGGGATTGCAATGTTAAGGTTTATTGATCACGTTAGTTTGTACCTGAACGCACTGTTAGAGCGAGTTGACCTGTGATTGGCTGAGAGTGGAGAAGGGGGCGGGTCAGACAAATGTGCAGAATGCATGCATAGGCTGTGTATGTCTGTGTCAGTTTGGAGGAGAATGGAGGAGCGGCCTGGTTCTGTTTAATAATAAAGCGGCTTTGCAAACAAGAAACTCGTCCTGCTGGAGGCTACAATAGTGACTTGGATAAGTAACTTTAATCTGATTAAAGATTACTCGTTACTGAAAAAAATGGTCATCACAGAGTAACGCGTTACTAATTAACGCGTTACCGGCATCACTGTTAAAAGGCACTGAATAGTAGAAACTTTAAAACCTTTAAAGATGAAACTTCTAGATATTTAAATTGCATAAACTCTGCCTTTTTTTAAATTGTGGTCATTATCAGTCAATGTCACACTCCAAGCTTTGAGTCTAAAACAGAAGTCTGGAGAAACTTTATGACTAAATGAGAAGTTTATATTTTCCACTTTCTACCAAATAAAATGAATCTCGAGTTCATGAATTTCTATATATAGTTTTGCAATACATACAAAAATTATGTCTTGGGTTACATTTATCGAATTTCACAACTATAATTTACCACGATAGATGAGATGATATATGGAGTTAGTGATTTAATCCATGTTAGCATTTGAGGCTGTTTTACTTTTCTTTTTCTTTTTTTATATAATTTTAGCACTTCTAGTGCCGGTGATAACAGCTGAGCCTAAAAGCTGACTCCACACAAAAGTCATGTTTAAAGTGTTTATTGATCAAAGGCAGAGTGGTAATCCAAGGGCAAGGTTAAAAAAACAACAAAAACAAGCAAAGTTCAATAATTACAAGGAAGCCAAAACCACAGAAACAGGAGGAGGGGAGTCTACAGGAAGTCACTAACAGACAAAAGATGCAGACTTGACTAGGACATAGAAGGAGACCTGACATCTCCGCCTTTATCCATTTTGTTTTTCCTCCCTTCTGACCTTCTCTCGATGTTTTGGTTATTTTAGCCCTTTCTACCTATTTTGGTAGTTTTACACTTTTAAGTTGCTTTTACCTATTTTAGCCACTTTAGCTATTTTATCTTTGGTTTGGCCAGAAGATAGGAGTGCTTTTGAAAGATATGTTTAAATAAAACTGAAATAAAAAATAAGATAAAAACAGCTGGTCTGATCTGAACCACACAACCTTCTCTTGTTTCTCACTGTGACAATCTCTTGTCTTTCAGTGTCGGTGGTCTGATCCTCGACAAGACTGTGACCAACCCAAACTTTGCTGGCATGGCCGTCTTCACTCCAGTTATCAATGGTGAGGAATCAGAGGGCACAAAACCTCAATAAGGTTTTGTCTAGACAGAAATGTGTTTTAATGGCATTCAGTGTATTAGATGTGTAGAAATATCTACAAGAGGAAACGTATGTACTGAGTAATCGCCCTCACCATGATGGATGAAAAATCTTTCATTAAAACTGTAGTAGTTCTTGTTTTTATCAGTTCTTTCCACCTGTGTGTGCTTTCCAGGTGTGGGTGGTAACCTGGTGGCGGTCCAGGCCAGTCGAATCTCCACCTACCTGCACATGAATGGTCTCCCCATGGGGGATCCCAACCTCACCCCCAGGAAGTGCCCCACACCCTGCAACTCCTTCTTCGGCTCATGTAAGTTGCTGGGCGGCCGTGGAAAGTACTACTGTTTTCCAGTCATTAAAAAGCTTTCCACTCAGGGATTACTGGTAGCACTCTGTGAGTGTATGCAGTGCAAATCCCCCATAATTCATCTGGTATTTGTTTGAAGTCACAGGTTTTTTTTCTCGTCATTCAAATTCAATTGACAAGATACAAGATCATTGAGATCCAACAAACCTCAAACTGAGCTTAAATGGTGGATATAAGACCCCATGTGACAGTTTCTAGTGAAAACGCACTTTTGTTTTAGAAACGTATTGAGTTTTCATAGCAAGACGGTTTCAAAAAGTGATGGTATAGCACTGTTGTTGTGTAAACGGACTCCCAAAATGCGACAAAAGTTTTGTGTTTTCACTCATTTTTGTTGTTTTGTAAACAGGCCCTACAACAACTACAGATAGATAAAACACAGACAAAACAAAATGCAATCATGGAAGACAAAACTATCGATAACAACATGGTGCACTCATAATGTGGCAGTAAACACAAGCAGCTCACAGTTAATCTAATGTGACGCTAATTACAAGCCTAAACAACCACAAAAAGAGATAAAACCGCAACAAAAAGACACAAAACATCTACAAAATAACTACAAAACAAGGCAAAACAACAACAACAAAGATATATCAACAAAAAGATAAAACATCTACAAAATAACTACAAAACAAAGCAAAAAAACAACAAAAAGACACAAAACAACTCCTGAGTCCTTTTGGCTTCACTGACATTATAGGTGATCTCAGTGGAGTAAATATGAGTTTCCTGTCTGTCTGTCCTCCAGCTGTGAACTCTCGGTCGGCCCGGGTGCTCTTCCTGCTGGTCGCCCCGGGTCACCTGGTCTTCCTCTATACCATCAACTCCCTGCGGGGCGGTCACACCACCCTGACAGCAATCTTCATCGTCTTCTACCTGTTTGCTGCACTGCTGCAGGTGCGTTCATCATGTCCCTCGCTTTGAAACGAGCCGTCGGTCTTGGTGTTAAACCACCTTCTGCTCCTGCTCCTGCTCCTGGTCCAGGTCCTGATCCTGCTCTACCTGGCAGACTGGATGGTCCACTGGATGTGGGGCCGAGGCATGGACCCCGACAACTTCTCCATCCCCTACCTGACGGCGCTGGGCGACCTGCTGGGGACTGGCTTCCTCGCCCTCTGCTTCCACATGCACTGGTTCATCGGGGACAGAGACTCTGACCTGGGCAACTGATCGAACCACGCACACTGTTCACTTTTGCACGTGTAGATAAACACCGCCGCTGCACATCTGTCAAACTGGACTCCTGGGGAAAAAGGGCTAATCTCCTGTAGGGCTCTGATTGATGCTATAGTGCACTTTGCATTTTTGTTCCCTGGTCTCAGTGGATCAGAAAATACAAGGAAACATATCTGAACCTCAACCTCCAACACAAAACTTTATGGATCCAGTCCGATGGACTCAGACGGACGCTCACCCAATCTGTTTTTAAAGATTTAACACTTGAAACATGACGAAAGACAGCAAAAAAATATATATATATATCCAAACTAGCCTGAAACGCTTAATCACCAAGTGCTCTGTCGTTATATGTATTGAATGAAGATGATGAGAAGTCTACTGTCATTTCCAATTTAGTCGATTGTTTTTTGGCTTTGGCTTTGCTAGGAAACAGGGTAGGCAGCAAAAAATGTGCTATATTGAGCTAAATCACACTAAATGGATTGTTTTGGTCCTTCAGCTTTCACAGCCCCCCTGCCCAACTCCTGGTATTGTGAATAATTCTTATCAGATTAGGTCGATCCGACAATTGCTTCAAGAACCGATTCCCTTCAGATCTGCTCGCACTTCAGATTCGCCTCATTAGCTCCCGTTCAGGTTGTTGAGTCAGTCGACCACAGAGACCTCACTTGTTGGCAAAAACCGTCAGAGAGGGAGAGAAAGAGTAAGCGGACGCTTTGGGAAATCGTACGTGGAAAATGGCCTCGAGAAGAGCGTCGGTACATCCGACATGTAAAAACCCAGCTCGCTGTTTGTTGGTGGATGTCCGGAGGTTCGTGAGGTCTTGTTTCTGGTGGTGAGAATCGCACATTGCCCATTCTCTCCTGGTAGTAGGCTCGCTGTTGTCGTCGTGTTTTCCCAAGCCAGGCTTACAGTAAGTGCAGAGAGGCGAGACGTGCTGCGACGCACTGGAACAAACAAGCAGAGCTTTAGCCAGATGAACTGCGTTCACTGGGGGGGTTCAGAGTGCGAAGGTGTGTTCAGGATGTGCTTACTCGACGTCAGACACTGAATTCTGACTCTATGAAAGGTACTGATAGCAGATGCGAATGTCAAGCAGAGACATTAGTGTTGGGATTGGCATAAAAAAAAAGATCACAAACCAAGTTGGGACTCGCTCCCATGAAAACCCACAGGAAGTGTTCCTACCATGAGTTACGTCATATATAAACCAGAGCACCACCTCCATACAAATGTTAGCATTATCGGACTCAACTTCCAAGTGTTTCGGAACCAAAAATGTGTTCATCAGCTACTAGCGTACCGTAACTTTTTCACCATTTTAACAGATTACAGTTTGTCACAAGTTTAGTGTTTTTAGAACTAATTGGTTCGCTTTGGGAATAAAAGGTCACGTCTCGACTTACATTTGCTTCTCAGTAGAATTAAAACAGTGGTTTAATGGATGAAGGATTTAGTTATGAACAAATGTTTTTCACACCACCTCTTACCAAACCCTTCAACGTGGACGTTTTAATCATTCAAGACTTAATCAAAGCTCCGACTAGCTTTGATTACCACGGTGGTGACATGCTTTTCTAAGAGTTCAGAGATTTTGGGCTCAGTGCGTGAATCTGAAGCATTCAGAGAGTAAGCAGACAGTGAATGCTGCCATTGTTTTGTCATCTGATCACTTCTTAATGATAATAATGATTCAGTTCAGTGAGATTTCACAATTAAACTAATCCTTCCAGGTACAGAGATTATTTCTTAGCTGGTACTCACCATCCACTAAGAAATGCTTAAGTTACTCAGATCTGCCGAAGATGATAAAATAACGATATATATATTCAGGAGGGACAGACTGGACAGTGACGTTATGTTGCCGTTTTAAAGCATCAGGATTTGGTTAAATCTTAATTTTATGGGGTTTTTTTTGGTTTCAATTTTGTAAAATTATCCTTAATGGGGCTGAAAGTCCAATGGTGTAATCACAACAGCAGAACAACTTTTGATGTGGCAGTAAACACTTTAAAGTACAATTATACTGAGGAGAATCAACTGGTCCACGTTGACTGGTAATGTGCCGTATTGGCAACATTACACTAATGCTAACTGGTTGATATGAACGGAGGCACCATTGTTATGACGTTCAATCTGTCAATCAACTGACTTCTGTGCTCTCTCTGATTAGTTATGGAGGGGAAAGGGGCGGGGCCTAAGCATGGATTGGCCTAATATGGCCCCATTTACACGACAACGTTTCCTTTGTGCGTTTTCGTTTTGACAAAAGTTTCACGTTTACACGGCAACGATTTGAAAGCGACGTCCGTTTATACGAAAATGGCAGAAATGCTGAAAACGAAGTAGTTACCATGTTGGGTCACTAGTGGGTGCTGGTGTCATGTAAATGCACACCCAACACGCGACAGAAGTTTTCACTTGAAACGTAAACGGGTCCTTGGTTTTGGTGCTACTTTACAGTCGCTGACCAGCTGTTTCATTATTTGGGGGGATTCGGCACCCCTGACTTTAAACTTCGGAATGATATGAAACCCCAACCACCCTCCATCCCGCCCACCCCCAAGACTTTGCATTTACGTGTACTTAGAAAAGTACCCATGTTTCCTATGTTCGTGTGGTTACAACACTCTCTGCTGTGGGTGATTCAACACGAACACGAACCGGACCTTTAATTTAACCTGCTGCTGCAGTTTGATTCTTCTCAAACCTCATTATTAGCTGACCCGCTCACACTGTCAGACATCACTCCTTCAGTAAAGGGCTTACTGACCTGTATGGGATTTGTAAAGGGGTCCAGCAGAAAGCATGTGCGGGGCACATATTGTGAATATGCAAAACTTGATTCTGTTATGTTAAAAAAAAAAAAATGTTTTCTTCCTTCTTTGACTGATTTTTGTTTCTTAATGTTTCAATGATGGTAAACTTGTGATTCCTTTTTCCTTAATCTTCTTAACACTTTTATCGTTTTGTATCACAACTTTTTACCACCGATAAAAAAAACTTCTTGCTCGCTGCCCGTCAAACGCTATGGAAGTACTGTAATCTGCCCCACCAGCAGATGGCGCCACAGCAAGGGTGGGGGGTGGGGTCTCTGGTAACCGCCACCCCCCCCACTCCCCAGCTCTGTCTGTATGAGAGTTTCCACGTGTTCGGTCCTTCTCGGTGCGAATCGTCCACTCTCTTACCGAGCAGGTGCCAGCGTTTCTGCCTCGCCCGGAAAGTTGTGAATACTTCTACAAAAGAGGCACGTTATGCTTTGTCTATTTATTTTTAGAAGCACACAAAGCAAATTGTACATACAATATTTATTCTATATATAAGGTTGTTTATTTTGTCAATCCGTGCTGGCTCTGTCACTATGTTGTTGTCAATTTTTCCTCATTTCCACATGTTAGATTTGTTTCCCTCTTGGGCCAGTCAAGCTTTTGTGTGTGCTGGCCTCGAGGCTAACAAGGTTAAATTCCCGTGCCTAATAAAACCTTCACATATACACACGTACAACCCCCCCCCCCAGGTCTCAGTTCAAAGGGGGACAACAAAAAGCATGTTTCTAAGACGTAGAATGGCCTTAACCTATCAGAGCCCAGCTCGACTTGGAAGTAACCAATCAGGAGCTAGGTTCACCACAGAGTAGCGTTTAATTTGCTCGGATTAATAATAAATAAAAGATGTACAGTGATTGTTATGTAATAATGACTATTGGGGGGGATGGTGGAATCTGAGATGTCTGGAATCAACTCGATCCAAAAACCGAGCGTGTTTATCCCAGCGATTCCAGAGATTTGCTCCCTGTGTGAAACACGCCTGCCTTCCAGAGCCCCCCGCCCTGCGACTGCCTTGCTAACCTCAGTGCTTCCCACCTCCGAGCCCCTGAACGGGCAGAGGAAGCCGCCCGTGTTTATAAAATCTCTCGGTGAGGCAGGACGAGGCCTTTCTGACTGCAACACTTTGTAAATTGCTGGAAATAAAGGACTATATTATTTCATACCATTCCTCCGTCTTTGTGCTGCTATATTAAACAAAACTGCTCTTACCGGTTACCTTACCTGATTTATTCTAAAAAGGAATCTTTGAACACCTGAACTGGAGACAGAAAACTACTGAAACAATAACTCGAAGAAGTCATGTTTAGACATGTTTGCTAAGTGTCTAACATTAGCTGTAAGAAAAACGTGTTTCAAAGGTTTATCGGTATATAAATATACCGTAAAGGTTTATATGGTAGATAAATGAGATTCATGAGAAAGAACCAGAACAGATAAGTTAGGTTTCAGATGATACAACCAAAAACATTTGATCAAAGATGTAAAAATAATACCTGGTTTCTTTAAATAATGTCTTATAACTTCAGTTTTCTTTTATGTAACTGCATCAAAACAAACCACAAAACAACAAAACCACAGAGACACAACACGACACAACCATAACACTATCACACCACCAGACTACAGAACCACAGGACCAAATTAGTATAGAGCTCCAGGACCACAAGACTACAAGTCTGACAAACAATATGAATTGTTTCACACAGTGTTCAAATTAATTAAATCGAATTATTATTCACTTTAATTTGACAAATTATATTTGTTTTACATTGATGTGTAAAAATTACGGACATTTTCCTTCATTTTCATGTTTCTAACTAGTCAGAAATTTCCACCGAGAAAGTTAAATTCTTTGTTCTCATGAACTCTTCAACAGCCAAACCTTCAGAACCATGATGGATAGAAATATTTATTCAATCATAATATTAAATAGACACGAAAAACAGGTTTCATCTTTTAAATATGGTGAGAACAAGTTCAACAGGAGATGAGCAGAGTTCATGCTGCTGCTTTGATGTCCTGGAGGTGAAAGCAGGAGTTTCTCACCACGGTCTCCTCCTCCTCCTCTTCCTCCCCTTCCTCCTCCTCCTCCCCCTCCTCCTCTTCCATCACTGAGAGACCCTCAGAGGTTTGGTGGGTCGAGAGGACGTCCACCATCCTGTGGACCTGCGATGGACCTGGTGAGGGAAAAGGATCCAGAAGGATTTACGAAAAGCTGAAGTTCCACATGTAAAGCGATTAAATGGAGGTTATAGAGACGCACCATCACTATTTCTGCTGCACATGTCTAGTGTGTCCATCACAATCTTCCCCAGAACTCTGCGGGAGACTTTCTGAAGGCAAACACAGAACCAAGTCATAAAGTTAACAAACTTGCAATATAAATACAGCATTTGTATGTATAACAAAATAATAAAATACATTTGAACTGCATGAGCCGTGAAATCTTCATTTGTTCAGATTTTATTTGGTGGAAATTTGCAAAAGCGGCTCCTTTGATCATAAAGGTTGCAGAATGAGCAGAAGCTGTAGTGAACAGTAAGCAGGGCTGTAGATGTAGAAGTGGATGTAGAGGTAGATGTAGAAGCAGAAGTAGATGTAGAAGTGGATGTAGAGGTAGATGTAGAAGCAGAAGTAGATGTAGAAGTGGATGTAGATGCAGAAGTAGAAGTAGATGTAGAAGTGGATGTAGAAGTTGAAGTAGATGTAGATGTAGAAGTGGATGTACCCTGCTGTGGAGCTGCAGGAGCAGTGAGAGAGAATCAGTGAGTTTGTCCTCCAGCAGAGAAAAACTTTTCTTCTCCTGAAGTTTCGTTCTGCCCTCCTCTTCCTCAGCTCTCTGCCACCCAGGAAGAAGAAGAAGAATGAATGAATGAATGAATGAATGAATGAATGAATGAATGAATGGGTGAATGAATGAATGAATGTATAAATAAATAAATAAATTAATTAATAAATAAATTAATAAATAAATAAATAGCCTGATTGAGTCACAAGTCAAGTTTCTTTCTTATTCAACCCTTAACTAGTGTCCAGCTTGATGAGCACTCTTCATCATAGTGAATAAAACTCTCTGTACCTTCCCCTTCTCCTGGTCACAGCCTTGGACTCCCCCTGCCTGCTTCAATGCCCTCCAGCTGCGGCGCCCCCTACTGTCCTCGGGGCTGCTGCCATGTGTTTGACTGTGGGGCAGAAGGTGATAGACCACCTGGTTGTGACACCTGGAGGAGGAAGCAGGAGGGGAGTGAGTCTGTGTGGCGTTCACTCGAATGGTCCTCCTCTTGCTGTTGTTCTGGTCAAACTGACGTGGAATGTTATTCAGCTTCTAAACGACATCAGATAAAAACACCCAAGTCCTTTAAATTATTAGTTGTTGGGGTTTTTTTTATCTACAAACAACGCGATGCAGTGGACAAGCTGTTGGTGTGAGCTGACCCTTTGCCGCAGTGGTGCAGTGGACTGCTGTGCCTCTTCCTCTCCTTCAGACAGTTCTGTCCTTCCTCCCACTCTCCACTGTCTTCCTCCTCTTCATCAGACGCCGCCTTTCCCTCCACTGCTCTCTGCAAACACTCTGCGTCTACACACACACACACACATTGATTAACATTGATTCAAATTGTTAGTTTAGCTTTTTTAGGAAAAGAAAAGCAAAGTCTTCATTACAGGCCAGCCAAAAGCATCCAAATGACTTCTTCCAGTCTCAGTTCCCCTTTAAACACAAATCAAAATGGTTTTCAACACAGTTATGCCACATTTGAAATGTGGCATATTGAAAGTCCTAATATCTATCACTATAAACACTGTAAATACCACTTGCTTCTTTTAAAAATGTGTGACACTGATTTATTGTATGTAATATATGTATATATTTGTTTCTTTGCTTATCGTTGTGCCTCCTTTCTGCCTCTCGATATTATAACTTCTCAATGGACCTACCTGGTAAAATAAAGGTGAAATTTAATTATTAAAAAATATGTAAAAAAAAACAACAAAAAAAAACAGTTACAATTGTTAAATTCTGCAGAGTTTTTATAAGAGTTTTTTCTGTAGCATGACAAACTGAACACTGATTTATTCTGGCTTTAGTATCACATGTATGCTGGTGTGTTGTGGTTTAACAGAGATGAAATCCAACATGCTGTCCCTTAAACAGACTTTTCTGCTGTAATAGTAATAACATTATTAAAGTTTTACAGCTGGATCACCATCACTCACCTGTTTTACTTCCTGTGCCATCCAGGTGCATCAGTGGATTGGTGGGAGGCGACGAGCAGCTGCAGCTCGAGCTGAGGAGCAGAAAACATGTTTCACCATCTGTGCAGATCAAATTCAACACCATAATCTAGGGGTGTCAAACATACAAGATGTCTCATGGGCCAGAACCGGCGCTACAGACTCAACTCAGGCCCACAAGATGAAATGTTCCTGCTGCAAGATAATATGACATTAACTGCAATGCACATATTTGACCACCAGGGGCACACTTTAGTTTGCATTATGTATTTTCGGGTTTGTCATCTGTTGTAAACGGACAGTTCATAAAATGGGAACTTGTTAATGAAATATTAGCAATTTTGTGGCACGAAAACCTCCCACAGATTTATAGCTCTAGTTATTTATTCATTAAAATGCTATTATTTATGGGTCCAGCCGGCTTGAATTGAATTGAACCTTTAAATCAAAAAATATCCTCATTTGACCAGAAACAGTC
Source organism: Lipophrys pholis (assembly GCF_963383615.2). Taxonomy (NCBI): domain Eukaryota; kingdom Metazoa; phylum Chordata; class Actinopteri; order Blenniiformes; family Blenniidae; genus Lipophrys; species Lipophrys pholis. The sequence goes on from NC_137637.1 coordinate 9,858,733, forward strand.
TGACACATGCGTTATAATAAGAGAAAGAACCAATAATCTCATGATGCCCAATAATCTGGCAATTTGAAATGTAATAAAGCCAATAAAACAAGATGTCAGCAGCTGAACTCGGCGACCTGAAACGTATTGTGTGTGGCAAAACCACGACTGAGAGAAAATGCTGCATATTATGTAACCTCAATGAATGAATATGATGACAGTACTATTCACTATCTTTATTCTTAACATAAAACTGCACAAAAACTGCAAAGATAATATTTAATTTCCAACAAAAGCAGATATAAATATGTTTTATTTAATCCATTACTGTTAAATCTATTTTAATAATGGAACAACTTATTTAGCTATTGCCAAACTGTCATTATGATAATCGATCAAGTATTTCATTACACTTTTATCTTTACATTAAAGACTTTATTCTGTTTGAAAATTAACAAATATGTTATGACATTGTCCATTATTACATTATTATAATTGGTTTCTAAAAAATACTAAAGTATGTCTAAATTTCATATTTTGATTACTTGGAATTAAACTAACAAAACATATACATATTTTACCATTTTCAGTTTAAATAACTGCATTAAATGAGCTTTAATCCCACTTATTAGTTCATGTCACAATACTACTGTCCTCAAATACAATGTGTTATATAGGACAAGAAATACTGTAAATATGCCTTATCTGACTTATTGGACATTTCTTAAGAATGTAGATAATATCACTTCTAGTAGTGAAAACTTTTCACATTTCTTCATCATTTTAAGATAAATGGATCAATAGGACACAACGTTAAGGTGGTTTTAGCTATATTTAGCAGTCTATCTTCCTTCATTTGAGGATTCTCTTTCATTTGTCAATTCAGAAGAATAAAACTTATCACATCAAATCTCCTCCACTTTAAAGGGTTAAAAAAAAAAAAGACAAGCAGTCCAAAAGACTTTATTTCGTTTCTCGATTTGCTGATGTTTAAAGATTAAAAACTACTTGAACAGGTCAGATTTATTTCCCTGTACTTCCTCTGGTTGGCCACTAGGGGGGCATCACTCTCTGTCCATGTGAACAGTGTGAGCTCAGCTTTTCACACTGATCCAGACTCAAACCTCCAAGTTGGACTGAACTGGAAACTAAAAGTTTCAACTGCTTGAGTTGATGTCTCTGTGGATTTAAGTTGACATATTCCCTACATGGGAGAAAATGATTGTCGTTCAAAGGCTGCAGTTTGCAGGAAACATAAATGAAGTTATTTTAATGTTCTTGATCAGAAACAATAACTTATAGAAAACAAGCTTTTTCCGAGTAACAGTTTGGCCCATGGGCCTCATGTTGGACGCCACTGTTTTATGGTTCAACGGGTCAGATTTCTTTTCCCAGTATCTCCTCTGGTTGGCCACCAGGGGGCCTCACTCTGTTCTTTTGTTTTCTTTGGATCTAAAACAACATGAGAATCTGTGAGTCTGTCTGACTTTAAACGGACTGTGCTGCTGTTGCACTGACAGATTTTGGTTGTCTTTTCCCTCAAATTAGACTAGCAGGAGCGTGAGCCGCTGCACCTCCCACTGTCTGGGGGGAAACGGGAGAGAGCATGAACAGCAGACGATGGGGTCAGCCCGATTTGTCCCCCACTGCCCGGCAGTGACTGCTGGTGACTGACAAATATGGTGGATTTGAAGTCCTTTTACTTTCAAGACAATAAGCTCTGTGGAATAGAAACTGACATTGATCCACAGAAACTTGAGTTTTCATCCGTTATTGTAAAATCTAGCAGAATAACCAAAGATGCTGAATCACTGATTAATATTTTTACGAATGCAACAGATATAAAAATAGTAAGTGGATCATTGGTCATTGATGTAAGTCATCATTTGTCTATTTTTGCTGTGTTGGAAATGACAACAAGGGTAAAAGGAGCAACAAGGACACAGAGTAGTAATTTGATTACAATAAAATCACCAGAAGCAATTATGGCATCCAAGACCGACCTTATAATCACAAGTGGCGGGAGTTTATGTAGAAGATGCTCATCAATCATATGATGCATCTTTAGAAACAGTTTGGTTATTTTATGAGCGCCATTGCCCATTAAAAGAAAAAAGTAGTATAAATGACTTTCCAACATATTTTATAAATAACAATAATTCAGCTCTGGAAAATACTCAAGAAATTGCATATGTTTTTAAAGATTATTTTGTAAATATTGGCCCAAGATTAGGGATGTAAATAATAACCCCATAATTATGATTTTGCATTCAGCAGTAACAATTCAATGTTCTTTGTTTGAGTCTGTGAGAGTGGTGTAGCAGATGTGGTCCAGACGTTTAAGAGTAAAAAGCCTACAGACAATCATACCATTGATTAACACTTAGAAAGGAAGAAACCATTCACTTATATATGTAATAAATCATTTCAAATTGGTATTATTCCAGACAGGATGAAAATGGCCGAGGTGGCCCCAATCTATAAAAATGGTGACAAACACATATTATCAAATTACAGAGCTGTGTCCTTGCTTGTCCTCAGTCATCAAAAATACTCGACAAATTGTTTGTAAATAAACTGGATGATTTCATGGAGAAATATGAGTTATTGAGTGACCATCAATATGGGTTCAGGATTAACCGAGGATGAACATCTTTAGCAGTGATGGAATGGAAGACATATCTTCAGATATAGGAAAGAATCAATACTCTGTAGGTGTTAGTATTGATTCCACACAATTAACCTCCCTACTTCTGCAGAAATTGGATCATTGTGGCTTAAGAGGTGTTACACTAAATTTGGTGAGAAGTTAATTAGATAATAAGCGTCAATACGTAAAAATTTATAATACAGTGTCACATTATAGAGAAGTGACGTGTGGTGTTCCACAAGGTTCTGTATTGGGACCTAGGTTATTTATACTTTATTTCAATGATATCTGTACAGTATTCAATAAATTGAAATGTATAATATTTGCAGAAGATACAAATTTATATTGCTCAAGATCAGACATAAAAGAACTGTTGACATCAGTAGAAAAGGAGATAAAAGAGTGGTTTGATATTAATAAGATGTCATTGAATGAAAATAAAACAAACTGTATGGTGTTTGGTGGGGCTAGGACAAATTGTGACATTCAATCAATCCTAAATGGGGTAAGAATTGAAAGAGTGGATGAGACTAAATTCCCTGAGAGTAATCCTAGATCATAAATTCAGTTGGGAGCCACACAGAATAAATAAAAAAGGTATTATCTAAAACTATTGATATTATTTACCAAACAGACTTTCTCAACAAGAAATGTTTGCGCATATTGTATTTTCTCACTTATTATGGCATATAGGACATATTGTGATGAGGTTTGGAGAAATGATTGTCTGGAGGCTTTTTACTCTTAAACGTCTGGACCACATCTGCTACACCACTCTCACAGACTCAAACAAAGAACATTGAATTCATATAGAACACATATAAAATATCATTAAACTCCAGAAAAGTAAAGTAAAGCTTCCTATCGAGCAAACAGTAGTAAACTATTCATAGACTCTTGTACCTTAAAATTCAAAGATATTGTATAATTAAAAACACCAGAAATACTATTTCAAGTGAAGAATAAAAGTCTTGCCAAAGGTATTCAGATTTTTTTGTTTTTAATTAGGAGAAAATAATTATAATTCAAGAGAATTGTGTGTATTTGAAAGAGGCAGTGTGAGAACCAATGTTAAATATAATGTTTCCTTTCTGGGAGTCATTTTATGGAATGGACTTAGTGACGATTTAAAATCCCTGTTATGCATCAAAAAAACACTGAAAGGTAAAAAAAAATAATGGTTTCAATGAAAAATGACTTATGTTACATTTTGTCTTGTTTTTCTCTTTTGTCTTACTTCTGTTCTGTTCTGGGTTTTTTCGGGTTTTTTCTCTTGTATCACTGCTGTCCTGCGTAACTTTATGGCTTTTTAAGGGATAAGTAAACATAAACCTTGGCTTCAGCCGAGACTCATTTTGCCTGTAGATATTGTAAAACTAGAAAACAAAAATTTCCAATCAGGCAAATGCAGTACAACAGGCTGCATGGACACACCTCCTCCTGCCACACGGTCTTTCCTACCTGTACTGCTGCAGTTGTGTCTCCAGCTGGCTAATCCTGGACTGAAGCTGCGGTACAGTCTGGGCCTGCTCCTGGATCATCCGGACCCTCTGCAGCCCCAGGCTCAGGGCCTCCCTTGCCTCCTCCGCCCGCCTCCTGGAGGAGATCAGCAGTCACAACATCCATCCCACTCCTAGAACATGGCGTAGGAAGAAACTACCAGCAACAGATGTTCGGTCCCACCTTATATGAGCGTTCTCCTTCCTCAGCGCAGACTCCACCGCCTGCAGCTTCCTCACCTCCTGGTAGGCCCACTGCAGCTCCTCCTCCAGGCGCTGGTTGAACTTGATGGCCTCCTCCAGCTGCCCGTCCCGTCCAGAGCGGATCAGCCTCAGCTCCCTCAGAAGAGGGTCTCTGATGTCTCGCCTCCGGGCCGCCCTCCTCACCCCGTCTGTCCCCGCACAGCTCAGCTGGCCCTTCAGTCTCTGAGTGGGCACCAGCTTCCCCTGAACCAGAGTGATGGAGGTCTTAGAGGGCGAGGAGACGGAGCTCTGACGGGACGAAGGGGGAAGGGTGCTGGTCTTCTCACGTCGGAGCGCCACCTCCAGGGCCAGGCAGCGAGCGTCGCTCCCCTGCAGCGCTGAGCGGAGATCCTCCACCAGCTCCCGCAGAGCTGCAGCCTCACCTGCAGAGACAACGCAACCGTTACAACTCAACTCTGCAAATTAGGACCCATTTATATGACATTTTGAAAACAATGCAGTGTTCATGTCAGGCCACTGGGTGCTGTTGGTTGTTTTTGTCATGAAACCACACATGCAGCAAAGAACAAAACACTATAAACATTACGATGCGAGTACACGGACATTCTAGTGGACAGACGTTGGATTGTTATTACAGTGACCATGGACTCTAAAACCACCAAGTCCCAGGAGAAGATGGACTGGGAGCCATGACACTCTGGAGGAAAACGTAGTTCTTATTGTCCGTCTACTTAGCATGTGCAGAAGAACTATTTACTTCAGCTGTGGTACACGTGCAGTAGCAGCATGTCCATTGTGTACAAGGAGACAGAGCCAGACCGTTTTCAAAAAGTTGCATTTTCCCACCATTTCCACAGAGATGGAGTTGGAGCTGGAGTCTTGTCAAAAAGTTTCATTTTCTCTCGTTTTCACAGAGACAGCATTTTCAAAAAGTTGTGTTTCCTCCCATTTCCCTAGAGATGAAACGTTTACAAAACGTTGTGTTTTCCCCTTTTTCCATAGGGAACATCCATCTTCAGAGCCATTTTCAAAAAGTTGTGTTTTCAGTGGCCCAAGGCACTGTTGTCAGTGCCTTGGGCCACAGACACTCAAAACGCAATGAAAGGTTTCTGTTTTCACATGAAAACATAATCATGTCAACAGGGCTTTAATTTATAAAATGATCAGGAAAATCCCCCTGGTATATATCCACAACACCAGAACTCTAAAATTCAGTAGAGTTTCTTTCAGGTTCGAACCAGACAATACCCTGGGTGATGCTATATATACTATTTACAGTTATCACACTGACGAAAACACTTTCCAACCGTTGTTCGATGGAAGAACCCGAGCAGCTCTGTCTGGATATTAACAAACTTCCTGCTGACACACTCACTTCTTTTAAATCAGAACTTAAAACATTATTATCAGGATTTCCACGAAACAAAAGATTAGATTTTTTTTATTACCTTTGTCTTAATAAAGCTTTTACTTTCTTAATCGCCTTGTTATAATATATTTCTTTTATTTCTTTGTGAAGCACTGTGTACTGTGTCCGAATGGTGCTCTCTAAATGAACTTGCCTTGTAATGAGATAAAGCAACTGCTCAGACCTGAGCTCTCCTCCAGTCACTGTACCTGGCTCGCGAGCGTCTGATGTCCGATCTTTCACAGATCTGATGGCGGCTCCACTCTTATCTTTCTCCATATCGAAGCTGACACACTTCCTCCGCCGGACGCGCGGCCACCGCAGCCGGATCTGCCGCTCCACCAGCTCTGTGTCCTCGGTAACGGGCAGGCGCCACGCGCACTCCCCGGTGCCTCCTCTGCGCGCAGTGCGCACTCGGAAATACCCGCAAAGGCGCGAGTGAAAGTCCTTAAAAGAGAGCTGGCAGGGAAGCCTGGAGCAAACATCTGTAAACTCTTCATCACCCTCTTCTTTTCCGCTCAGCGCCTTCTTGTGCGTCCCTCCTCCGGTGAGTCCCAGCACGGCGCAGAGCTCAGAGAAATCCTCCGCCGACACCGTGTCGTCCCGGTTGGGGTATGCCAGGTGGTGGAAGACCTCCTGTAGGTACTGGTCTATCCCCGTGGCCAAGACAACGATCTCGTTCTCGGCGACGGGGTCGGGGTCGGGGCGGTAGTACTGGGCCAGTGCGCTCCGGAGCCACTCGCTTTTACGCGCGGCTCGCGGAGAGGGCAACACGCGCGGCACGGCCAGAGCAGTACGCTGCATGACCGAGCGTGCACCAAAGTGCGTTGTCTTTAATTCTGCAGAACTAAATCAGCCTGGAAAAAAGTCATTCAAGTAAGGAAGCGAAAACGCATCGCGCTGTGCGTAAATCCAAGGAATCCTCGATTTGGATTCCTTCCGAGAAGACTCCACCCTCCTGAGACCTGTGTGTGTGTGTGTGTGTGTGTGTGTGTGTGTGTGTGTGTGTGTGTGTGTGTGTGTGTGTGTGTGTGTGTGTGTGTGTGTGTGTGTGTGTGTGTGTGTGTGTGTGTGTGTGTGTGTGTGTGTGTGTGTGTGTGTCACTGTGCCAGAAGCTATAATACGCAGGGAAGTGAGTTGTGGTTGTTTGATAATTGTTACAAAGGTGGATTAAATATCCTTTATATCCCTAAAGACTGCACAGAGAGAACAAAACAATTTTAATATCAGTGCCTAACAATGAGATGTCAGAGCTAGTAAAGCTCATAACACTGGAAATGGTGCCAGTTTTGAAGGAGATGATCTGACCTGCAGGCTTTTTCTGTCATCCCACAACAACAGCAGCCAACAGTGAGTCACTGCAGGTTTCAGTTTGCTTCTTCAGCAGAGTCACTCTGACTCACAGCAGCAACAAAAGGATGTAAGGTGATGCCTGCTCCTTCTACCACACACACACACACACACACACACACACACACACACACACACACACACACACACACACACACACACACACACACACACACACACACACACACACACACACACACACACTTCCCTCGAAGTCAAATGTTGTGAATTTGTTTCCAGGAAACAGAGCCTCTCCCTGCTGAGAGACCTGACCTCTCCACCCGTCACACAGCTGACACGAGAACCGAGAACAACAAAGTTTCTTGATTTCACTCCACCATGCTGCAAACATCGCTCATTATTCACAGACAAGAAGACATGCACATGGACGGATTTACAATTATACAAGTTATTAAACTGAAACTGATCATTGCGCAAGTTTTCATGTCTATTTATCAAAAAGAACTAATGGACACAGAATTTACAATTACATTCTACAATTCTGATGTATCTGTAGTTTGTATGTAATGAACGGTTGTATTTTAGTCATTTTAGGGCCCGTTTACCGTGGAAAACACATTGTTTCTGCCTTTTCATTTCAGAAGTTTGGCTTTTACACGAAAGCGACAGGTACTAATACTATGTAGTTTCATGTTGGGCCACTTGTGGGTGCTGTTGTTTGTTTTTCTAATGAAACTACACACAAATGTTCGAAGAGAACAATACACTATAAGCATTAACAATGCCAGTACTTTTTGTGTGTGAAAATTTGGTGAGTGATGATTATTACAGTTGGACAACACCTTCCTCAGTAGAAATAAATTGACTTGAGGCGCAGGGTGCCCCATCCAAGATGGCGTCACACACAGCTCGGAGTAAAAACCTCCTGATCCAATGAGCAGTTTAACCTTGGGCAACTGATTTTCCCAAATGGCCACATTAAAACTATTATTACTATTGATGGCCAAGACTTAAGTTGACTTTGCTCAGTAAGAATTCTTTATTGATTTTTTATTTTTTATTTTTTTTTTGCATAATCTTTATGAGATACTGTTGCTCCGCATCACTTTTGGTCAGAGTCCCTGTCTGTCTGTAAATCTTGATTACATTTTTCTAAATTTCAAGTTCAGTAAATAAGTATTTTTTTCTTTTTTGTTACTGTCTTTCTTTCAATTGTGAAACACTAATTTTGTGAAGTACCACTTGTTAGCCCTACTAGCCAAGGTGCTAGGCACAGCCAATAATGGAATAATGGCCAATGACATGAAAGATATAGACATAACAAAGCCATTCATAACAGTAATTTTGTTTTGATCCAGGATTTCCCAGTGTCACCCCAAGGGCCGGAGAGCTAAAGGGCCACACATGGCTTGCGGGCGTTAGGATGTCCAGAAGTTAAACTGACGAGCAACATTGGTTTCTGATGTTGTAAGAACTATCTGTCTCCTTCTCTTGATATTTTGTCAGAAGATGATTTACACTCTGTCTTACATTTATCATTCTCATTAATATTTAAGAATTATCAAAACCACAGACATTTCACTCTCATTGCTAATTAAGCGAGTCATTAAAAATTAAACAGCCAGGTAGCTTAGCTTAGCTACAGAGGCAACAGAGAGGAAGCAGTTCCTTTGGCTGGAAAGGTAATAATTACCGCTCATGAATGCAGCCCATTGTGCAGATCTGGAAGGTGGAACTCGGCCCTTTGAACCAACTTGTCAAACACGAGGGAATAAAGTCAAATGAATCCCAGAAACTACTGAACATAAGAATATCTCCAAATCTTGTTTACACAGTGCAGCAGTGGCCGGTTGTTGAGTCACCTGGGCTAACAGCAGCTCACAGAGGAAAGCCTCAGACAGTGTTTTGATCTGCAGTTCTGATCTGGATGTGTTTGAACAATATTGACTCACCAGGCTTTTACCTCTGCTGAGGTGTGTCCCTGCACAGTGTCCTTCCCTTAAAGAGTACAAATCTTCCACATGACAAACAAACACACTCAGTGGAGGAGATGTGAAGAGCGACTTAACACTTGAGGCTTGTTTTCAGGGACGTGCAGAGACAGGCATAGTGCTGCCGCTGGTAATCCCCTCAGCTTCTCCAGCAGGAGCGTAGAAATAGCATTTTTCCTTCCAGGCTGGAGGGCGAAATCCTCCAATAAGACTGCAAAGGTGAAAGTATGCACTGGAAATATGGAAAACTCACTGTGGGACTTATGATTGAACAGGCCCATGGAAAGAATATGCATTTTTACATGCAAACTGTTTTTAAGTGGCTAAATATGTGGTGAATGACTTCTATTATAAAGCGTGCGTTCAGCTGCTCAGTAGTCTCAAGTGTTCTGCACTGTTTCATATGTTCATTGGATAAAAACAACACAGGCTTTAGTTTGAATTCTCTGGCTCTTGTTGGAATCGTATCAGCATCATGTGAGTTAGTTAGTTAGTTAGTTAGTTAGTTAGTTAGTCAGTCAGTCAGTCAGTCAGTTAGTTAGTTAGTTAGTTAGTTTTATTTCAGTTGCATTCATACAAAGCCGCAAACAAGAACATTATTACAAAAAATGTATCATCCAGCAACCGACGAAGAAGCCTGTGGCTTATTTTGCCGATCCCATACCATCAAAGGATTACAGACAAAGATCAGTAATCAAATACAAAATTAAATGGCAGTTTAAATTAGAAATCACTTTTGGATAATAAGTAAATATCAAATTAACAATTCTCAGCATAACCAGTAATTATTTTACATCTTAAACTCTTTTTGAAAACACACAGAGAATTACACCTTTTCAGTTCATCATTAAGTCTGTTCCATATTGAACTGAATAGCTGTGTGGTATTAATATTGTATGGATATTGTGTCAGTATTGTATCAGTATTGTATCGGTATCATATCAGCCTTGTATTAGTATCATATTAATGTTGTATCAGAATTGTCTCAGTATCATTTCATATTGTATCAGTATCTATATCATAACAGTATCATAACAGTATTGTATCAATATTGGCGTATCAGCTATCGTTTCACAGACTTTTCTTTGTATCGAATCAGAAAAGAAATAGTATCACACTTCACTTTCCTCAACCTTGGGATTGGATGATGCCCTGTTCTCCTCAGTGAGCCACACCCAGTGAATACAGCATTGTGTCTAACCTCTTAGTAACTTCAATGTAACACAACTCAGTATGAAATTAAATCAGAAAGAACAGGAACAAGTAACAATAAAAGAGATGAAAATGAGTCTAGCCACATACAGTATATGACAAGTCAGTTAAGGCATGGCTACAGTATATGTGGCTCTCTCAGTTTGTCCCATAAGCTGTTCATTTGTAGCCCACTTGGTAATCAAGTAGCCCAGCCATCAACCATGTAGGGGCCCACAGATGCATGTTGGCTGGGTGCGAGAATAACAAGGTAAATAACCAGCTAGTTTTGCAGATTCTGTCTTTTTTATTTTTAAGTTGAGTAGTCTAGTGTTTTTAAATCAAGGATGTCCTGGCACAGTACATACAGGAACGTGTTCATTTTGTACGTATAGAAACAGAAATATCACTGCTCCCTGGACACTAGCTAAAAGATGTGGAATTTAATCTAAAGTTCGTGTTTTGACCATGAATTGCATCTTCTTTGGTTATGGATGTATTGGAAATGTACACAAAGTCCATATTTTCAGTCTGCAAAGCTGCATCCGGGGACCACACACAGTTAGGATGTTACTAAAGGCCTTCAGCAGGGACCCAGTCAAACCTGCAGCCACACATCCACTCACTCCACCAAACAAAACCTGAGCTGCGTTTATCAGTCATCACAAGAGTTGACACAGGGATAAATGAAGCTGAAGCATGTGGGACCCACCCTGTTCTCCTGACTGCAGCAAGAGCTCTCGTTTCTCTAAAGACGTGTCCAAGCTTAGAAGAATCACATAATGGCTGGTTCGGTAATACTAACTACTGTGTGTGTGTGTGTGTGTGTGTGTGTGTGTGTGTGTGTGTGTGTGTGTGTGTGTGTGTGTGTGTGTTTGATTAGGGGACAATGTGCAGCTCAGCATTACAGCCTCCAGTCCTGCCTCCCCTCAGGAGAAAGTCCTCCAGCTGCTCCTGCTGCGGGTGAAAGGAGCTGAAAATGAAAGGATGGGGATGAAGATGGAACTGTGAAGTCCTGTGGGGGAGGTGGAGGTCTAGAAGTCTGGAGGTGTGTGTGTTTCTGTGTGCACCCGTGCACGTCCAAGTGTCCTGCTGTTCACCTCTGAGGAGGAGGAGGAGGAGGAGGAGGAGGAGGGAGGTGCTATCAGTATTGATAGGAGTTGGGTGAAGGCTTTGTGTTGTGTGACCATATGCTCCTCGGGGGTCGACACCCACACACACACACACACACACACACACACACACACACACACACACACACACACACACACACACACACACACACACACACACACACACACACACACACACACACACACACACACACACGCACACACACAGCTCTTTGAAGTGCTGACGCTGACCGATGCAGCTCTCCAGAAAGTTCATCCTGCGGTGGACTGGAGGTCTCACAACCAGAAGACGCACGTTTCGCACATTTTCTGGTTTTTGTCCATCCAGCCTCTCCTTTACTGACACACATATGAGGGACTGACACGAGGGGTTTCTGCATTCAAATACATGGCTGTAAGGCGGGCAGGTGCAGGAGTTCCAAGTGTTTTTCTGGATGCTGAAAGTTTATTTAAGACCCCGTTTACAGGACGTTGTGAAAGTGAAGTGAAAACGCAAAACTTTGATTGCATCTTGGGTATCTGTTTACACAACTATGGTGAACGGAGCCTGTGAAAATGCAACTTTTTGAAAATGGCTCCCAAGATGGAACTTTTTGAAAACACTTGGGCTCTGTCATCATCTAAACGGGGGAAATCGCAACTATTTAAAAATGCTCAGGCTCAGATTCCATGGAGACGGCAGTAACACTGCAAATGCGCATGCAGCCTCCAAAGTGCCATGACTCCCAGTCCATCTTCTCCTGGGACTTGGTAGTTTTATAGTTGACACTGACCGCAATAACAATCCATCTTGGTCATCTGTCCACTAGAATGTCTTTGTACTGCCACTGTGAATGTTTATAGCGTATAGTTCTCTGAACGCATGTGTGTGTGTGTGTGTGTGTGGTTTCACTGCAAAAACCAACAACAGCCCCCACTAGTGGCCCAACATGAAAACTACATCATCTACATCATCTTAAACGTTTCTGCCGTTTCCATGTAAGCAGACATGGTTTTCAAAATGCTAAACTTTTTTGAAACAAAAAGGCAAAAATGATGCGTTTTCCTTTAGAATGTTGGGCTGTTAACACCGTGAGGCTGAAACGATGAACTTGGGACTCAAAGGTGACAGCAAGACGCTTCTCTTCTTCTTTGTTATATTTGTGGAATATTTGAGCTGTTCACTCTGTGATCTCTCTCAGGAAGAATGAACATTAATACCAGTGAAACTGTCAAGCAGCAGTCAAAACTAAAAAAAAACATAAAAAAACTGTGTTAATACATGGGAACTTGTCCTGAAGTGATCAAACCACCGTTTCAGATGAGGTGAAGGAGTGGCTGGAACCATCCATCTTAATTAAACCTCTGACACTCAGACTCTTCTCTTCTCTTTGTTTTTAAAGTGTGTGTGTGTGTGTGTGTGTGTGTGTGTGTGTGTGTGTGTGTGTGTGTGTGTGTGTGTGTGTGTGTGTGTGTGTGTGTGTGTGTGTGTGTGTGTGTGTGTGTGTGTGTGTGTGTGTGTGTGTGTGTGTGTGTGTGTGTGTGTGTGTGTGTGTGTGCGTGTATGCATTCCCCCAGGCCTTTAGTGGTAGGGCTATGTGATATCTAAAATGATCTCGATGATAGTCATTGTTTCAGATTAACTTTTTGAATACGCTCCGACTTTGTCTCCATGGAAATGGGGGAAGTCACAACTTTTTTGCTTCTGTGAATGCGCAACATGGCCGTAATAAAAAGTTCTTTCTCACACAAGTAGATGGACACTAACAATGCCCGTGTACTCCCATTGTTAATGTTTATAGCGTATTGTTCTCTGCATGTGTGTTGGTTCCAATACAAAACAATCAACAGCACCCACTAGTGGCTCAACATGAAATCTACATCATTTTCAGCATTTTTGACGTTTCCATGGATGCAGACATTATTTCAAAATGTTGCCATGTAACCCCAAAATTTTTCTGAAACAAAAATACAAACACAATGCATTTCCTCTTGAAACACTGTTTGTCAACATGGCCTTAGTCAAAATGTCCACTTCATAAAGAAATCCCCATGTCGGTCCTCACAATAAGCCAAAATGTCTTGCCTCTATATATATATATATATATATATATATATATATATATATATATATATGCAGTGTTGTGCCTGAATGAGTTCAGTGAACGCTTGTTCATGAATTCATTCATATTTTGGTTGAACGTGAACTGAACGTACTGCATTTCTGCCTGATGAGCGTTACTGTGAGCTGCGCTCATTCTGGCGTTTGTGAACAGCGCTCTCACAGTTCAATGCTGTTTAAGAGAGTTGCCAGATTTCCGAGCCTTCCAGTCGAAAACCCGGCTAAAGCACACCGTAAACGGGCCTTAACATATCGGGGGGAAAACATCCAATCTGGCAACAGCAGCCACCACAGAGCCACATACCTCATCAAAATGTGAAGCATCGTGCCAAAAGCAAATGGAAGACAGCAGCACTACCTCAGACTCTGCCTCCATGATTAATACTTCATCTTCGTATGATTACCGTACTTTCCAGACGATAAGCCGCTATTTTTTTTTTTTTTTACATGCTTTGAACCCTGCATCGGACGACTCTGCTTTTTAAGGCCTAATGAGATTCATGCTGCTGATACGGTGGTGATATGTTCAGGTGCATCACATATCTCCGAGATTTATTTTTCTTTTTTTCCTTTTTAAATTTGGTGGGTCAGGCTTATATTCAATAGTTCGGAAATCACGGTACTTAAAGTGTAGGGGTGGGAAGCTGCAGCTGGCTACTAGTGTGGACTGAATGGGTGGCAACAATGGGGAAACGCCAGCATTCTGAGGGTAATAGCTCGCAGCAACATATTGGAAAAAAAAGGAACTATGAACTAGTTCATTTTTGGAACTGTGAATTTAGTTAAAATTTTTGAATTATGAACTATGAACTGAACTAGTTCATTTTAAAATTTGTGAACTGAACTTTGAAGTAGTTCATGTATAAACTGAAGTTTTCCCAACACTGTATATTATATATGTATATATATATATATATATATATACATATATAATTTTTAGACCAGTAATCAGATTAAAGTTATTTATCCAAGTCACTGTGTGTTACTATTGTAGTGTCCAGCAGGACGAGTTTCTTGTCTGCAAAGCCACACAGAACCAGGCCCTCCTCCATTCTCCTCCAAACTGACACAGACACAAGCAGTAGTGATGATGTTTGAACGAATCATTCAAAACCCCACGAGTCACAATGTTCATTAACTCGTTCACCGAGTCATTCTTGCTACAGTCGTCCAGCTGCAGAGAGGAAAACAGAAATGTCACTGTTGTGCTGCTGCTGCTCGAACTGCACCTGTATAAATATACCACATTACCCACTTTAGTTGCCCTGTGGTATAAGCAGAAACGCTGCTACTGCTAATAGCTGCTAAAAGCAGCTACTAGCTTGAGTTGCCACACCGCTAGTGCTAATAGCTGCTAAAAGCAGCTCGTAGTGCTACTAGCCGTGCTGCTACTGCTAATAGCTGCTACTAGCTCCTTAAGGTCATATGAGGCGTTTAGCACGCTCACTCAATTCACCTCGGCTCACTGGTTCAATGCCCTTAAAACTCAAAAGAGTCGTTCACCTCCTCTGAATCGGTCAGTACGTAGAGTCGCTTAGTGAGCTGCCCCGCTCACCTCGCCTGAGCCCTCCGTGACCAAAAAGTCTGCAGCGGCGCTGCGCTCAGAAAGTTCCTGAGTGACGGCAGAGGAAAAACACACTGTATGTTTCGCAAAGTTTGTAGAAATAAATACATGAATAAATACATGAATTACTACATGAATTAATACATAACAAATAATGTTAAAATACGACTTGAGCGTGTATTGTCATGCGTTTAATGCTGTCCCCTATAATTAGTTCCGTCGCCCTTTGAATGTCACGTTGTTTATTAATACTAGTAAAACTATTTTTGAAATTTGTAAGAAGAAAATCTGAATTTTGGAGGAAAAAAACACACACACACACACACACACACACACACACACACACGCACATATATACAGTAAATATATATATTGCCCTTCTGGATACCTGGTATTTACTTTATGTTTAATGATTTGTTTAACTTAGAGCCTGGTCCAAATAAACCTCAAAAACAACACAAATAATGTAGAATGTAGAAAAATGAGTGTGTACTTATTGTTTATTTCCTTCATCACTAACATGCATGCAGTCTGCACGCTCGCCTGACCACCCCCTTCTCCACTCTCAGCCAATCACAGGCCAACTCGCTCTAACGGTGTGTTCAGGTGACACAAATAGGAACAAACTAAAATCATCAATAAGCCTTAACATTCCACAAAGCCCCCCTTATTTCAATCAATCAATCAATAAAAGTCTTTATTTGTTGGTTGGTGAAATAAAACATTGCATAGAGCTGGTTGTGCAAAAGAATAAATAGCTACATAGTACTAAAACAGACTACAACTACATAGTAATGAATACCAGTAAAAGTTTTATGGTAAAACTGGTTATAATCCTCATGTTGAAATCGGGGGGTGTGTGTGGAGGGGGTGTTATCAGCACCCTTAACTTAGTTACTTTAAGTAATCAGTAAAGTAGCTAAGTTACTTTTAAAAGGAGTAACTCAGAATCAGTAATTGGATTACTTTGTCAAGGTAACTGTGGCAACCCTGCTCACCCTATGTGTGCTCAGGTGCTTGTATGAGTGATCTCCAACAGGACAATCACTGACCTAAATCTCTCAGAAGAATAAAAAAGAGACAGGAAAGATAAGTAGAACCGATTTACAGTCTCTGCATTACGGAACGCGACACACGCTTTACAATACTCAGTTTTATACATTTCAGTCTGTGGCTGTGACACAGAGTCCAAAAACAGGAGAGAATCCCAACTGTTAACTTCTCTACACAGAGCATGCAGCCAGACAGACGTGGAGCTCTCCAGATGGTCCAACCTCCTGAACGACCCGGCACTCCGTACATCATAAACTCCCCTCATTGTTCAGCCGTTCACAAGACATCTGTCATCTCTAGAGGCAGCTCACATTCTTTCTGAGTGTGGAAGGATGTTATGAAGGTGTGTGTGTGTGTGTGTGTGTGTGTGTGTGTGTGTGTGTGTGTGTGTGTGTGTGTGTGTGTGTGTGTGTGTGTGTGTGTGTGTGTGTGTGTGTGTGTGTGTGTGTGTGTGTGAGTAAACACATGGAACAGGTCCAATCCCCTAAATTGTACCGAGTCATTGTAACCTGTGATTGATGAGAAGTGTGTCAACATTACCTCAACGCTTTAGTGTGTGTGTGTGTGTGTGTGTGTGTGTGTGTGTGTGTGTGTGTGTGTGTGTGTGTGTGTGTGTGTGTGTGTGTGTGTGTGTGTGTGTGTGTGTGTGTGTGTGTGTGTGTGTGTGTGTGTGTGTGTCTTCCATGGAAACATTTCCTCATGCCTGAGATATCCAGCTTTACCTTTGAGCGGTCCCACCTGAGTACAAGGTCACTTAACCACTGATCACACACACACAAACACACACACACACATTCCTGAGCACAGAGCAGGTTAGGCGTGTGTGTACAGGTAGAGCTCACACTCCAACACTTCCTGGGTGTGACGGTGCAACATGTCCCATTGTGTCCGCAACTGCTGCTAATAGTAGCTCTTAGTGTTTTGTAAGCTGTTATTTCGATTTGTTTATAACTTCTCAGGCTCGGTGCATTCTTCTCTGTTTGCACATTATCACTGAACTTCCTGATGTTACATTACACCAGAACAAATCAACAGACTGCCCCGTGGCTACAGCTAACTCATGCCCTAGAAAGCTTACAAGGCCTCGGGGACATGCAGACATACAGAAATACAGATTTGGCGTCAGCATTACAATGCACGCATTGAGATCGTTTGTGATTTATTTTGAGACAGACCTGAAAGACACAACTAAGATTAGTTGGTAAGTGTGAAAATGATCAACATTACGTGCATTTTCCAACTTTTAGTTAAAAGAAAAACTTTTAAAAATCTAACGCTCTGATCAAATGTCTTCAAAAAGCTGTTTTCTTCTCATCACAACAGAAAATGTGATCTTGTCCAAAACAGTAGTGTTTGAAATTGTAATACTGAGTTTTGAAGAAACAAGACAAAGCAGGATGTGGGATGACAAACTAACATTCATGTTTTCACACTGTTGGAAGAACATGCAAAGTCATTTGAGCATTTATTAAAAATATCCTTGACATTCAAGTTAAGGTCGACGTACCAGTAAGTTCTTTCTTTGCCACCTATAAGCACAGGCATGAATATTCAACTCCTCCCAGAAAAACCCGGGTCTGGAATCAGACCCACACGTCTCCATGATGAGTGCTCGCCACTACATTTCAAATCATTTCTCACTTTGTGTTACTTTAGTGTAAAGTTGTCCAGTTTTGGAAGATTTATGAATCTATATCTATTTTTCAGTTTGTTTTGTTATCAGATGTCTCCCATATTCCACAGTGTCGAATGACTCAGACTCAACAATTCCTTCATAGTAAAGTAGAAGTTGTAAAGGAATGTTTTCCTTCTCCATGGATTTCTAAGAGTTTCAGAGTTTGCTAAAGTCGTACATACTATATGCAGCAACTTGCAGCATGAGGGACTTTTTGTTGATGATTGTTGATTCAAAACTGAATCAGATGAAAACGTCATGTGGGCATTACACAGATTTCTAATCCAGAGTCCGATCACCGATCTTTTCTTTCAACATGGGGTGGCATGGTTCGGTTGGTAAAGCGGTTGTCTCCCAATCAGAAGGTTGCAGGTTTGATGCCCATCTCTGCCTGCCTACATGCTGAAGTATGTAGTTTACCACCATCGAGTATGGAGTGAATGAATAATGCAATGTAAAGCGTCTTTGAGTGTCCAGAAAAGCGCTATATGAAACCAATGCATCATTATTATTATTCATTATTAACACACCTGAAAGCCTGCACCAGACTTCCTGCAGACAGAGTTTATCTGTCGTCTGAAGGTAGCGTGGTGACGGCAGATTTACCCCCCCACCAGGGCAGATGAGCCACAGCACTTGTAGATGACACATCTTCATCTTTGGAGGATTTTAATAGCTTTATCTTTATTTTAATAACTTTATTCATACAAGACCTTCAAGAATAATGCTTACAAAAAGCTTGTCTAAAGTCATAAGAACCACACAAGACAATCGGAAAAAAAAAGAAGTTACATTTAGACTGAAAAACTGAGTAAAATATGGAAGTGACAAACTAAGGAATATTTTAATTTAATATGATATTAGTTTATAAAAGTGTGTCTTCAGTAGTGATTCTGATATCATGATTTGGAGACAGAATAAAGGTATCTATTTACATTTATTTAGAGAATGATATAGATTAAATTCACATGATCCAATCCACTTTATTACAGGGAATAAGCTACAGCAAGAAACTTTTAACAACAACAACAACAACAATAATAATAATAATAATAATAATAATAATAATAATAATAATAATAATAATAATATTAATACGCATGCTCTTTTTAATCTGATTAAAGTGCATTATTTATTTATTTATTTATTCATTCATTCATTCATTCATTGGTTTTTACTGTTATATTGCCACCTTGTGGCTGACAGCTGGTACAGCAGGATAAGGTTTCATTTGTGTGTTTGTGGTCCTGAAACCCAGAATAACTTAATAAACGATGATGATTTAAACTGATTTGATTTACTGGTATAATCCTGGAGCGCTAATAAAGGATTCATAAATGTCTGCATTATTTCAGTGTTTTTCTCTGTTTTGAGTGATTATTCCCTGGCTATTGTCACTGTGATTTGGTCCAGCAGATAATCCTCCTTGTAGGAAACTGCAGATGGTTTTTTTTTGTCTTCACTTGTGGATTTGTTGTAAACGATGTTTTATAAATAAATGTCAACTGAAGCCCTTCTCACTCTTGTTGATAGTGTCCCTCCCTCATGTGGTGATGATTACAGGTTCTCTGGGTTTTGTTGACATTCCCTGGAGTGTTCCAGTGTTTTGCTGCATGTTGATTTTCACCTGCTCGTATCACCAGGTGATCAGTGCCTCCTCTCAAAGCTCAGTCTTGTTGAGTATTCACACATTAACTTAAACTTTTCTCCCAAACAAACAATGTTGATTTAATAAGAATAACAGAACACATGAAAAGGAAAAGAGCTTGTGTTGGATTCTTAGAATGTCTGTAATTAATAACAAATGAATACATGTGATTGAAATTTCTCATTTGTCAATATAAACATGGATGTTTATTTGTTACTTTGCCTCAGAGAATCACATATTTATTTAATGCACATACTTTTATTTAGAAACTCTGATAAACTATTAAATTTAAAATGTTCACATCAATCATCAAATATTTTAACTATAGGAGAAAAACATATTTGTATGACACATTTAACACATTCTTAAGCTCTAAATGATAAAAAAAACAAGCAATTTTGGGGCGGTTTTACACATTTCTAAATGTTGTTATAAATATGTGGCTCATCCTGGTTTTAATCTTTGACTTTTTAAAAACTTTGAAATACCCTAAACATCTGCAAGCTTTAAAACGTTCCTATCAATGATCACTGCGAGTTTGTTCACTAATTCCATGATAAACTTACATTCTCCAGAAAGCCTTGAGTCCACCTAAACTGTTGAGTCTGTGATCATTTAGATACTTTGGAATGGAACGTGTTTAAGCCCTATATGCTTCTGAAAGATGTTTCAATGCTTTTTTTAAACATTCATTCTGATGATTTGTGTTTGTATCTTTGGAAATTGCAAGATACTTTATGAAAATTGATCCAGTCAATTACAAAGCAGACTAAACAGACACACTGTCACTTGAAGGCTGTGTTGTGGTGTAGTGCACATGTGTCGAACTCCAGGCCTCGAGGGCCGCAGCCCTGCACGTTTTGCATGTCTCCCAGCTTCAACACAGCTGATTGCAATGAGCAGCTCGTTATCTGGCTTTGTGCTGAATATGGTGATGAACCATCAGGACATTCAGGGGAGGGAGACATTGAAAACGTGCAGGGCTGCGGCCCACGAGGATCTGAGTTTGACACCCCTGGTGTAGTGGATCGCTCTCACCTCACAGGATTATTGTCAAGTCACTGAGTATAAATCATACAATGTCCGTGTGTGCGAGTAAACTGAGTCATTAATGTAGAAAACATCAAAGTAAAAACATCCTCTTGCACCAAATCGTGGAATAGTGGCAAAGATCTGTTTTGTTTTGTTTTACAACTTTAAGAAATTATTGCTATGCTGCATTCACAAAAGTCAAGTGTCAGTTATTGAAGTGTTAAAAACTGGTGGCACCAGATTATTAGGGTCCGAGCACTGACAGTGCCCAAGGACCCTATTGACATTGTAAAGATCAATATTATGAACTCTTATATTCCTTTTTTTTAAGGCCTTTGCACAGTCATCAGGCCAGGCAGAAAATGTGATAATTTGGAGGAATCACACATTTGACTAGAAAAATTGCTCAATGTGCCACCTGGAAAATTTGAAAAATTCAGTCCCCGGACCCTGATTCACCGAGACCTACGAAAGTCGGCACACATATGCAATCCCCCAAGACACACAAAAAACAACAAACCCACACACCAAAATTCAACAGGAAGTCCACAATATTGAAATATATATTGGATTTTCACGGTTTTGGACCAAATAAAATTTTCTAGCGAGGGGGGCCATGTGTTGACCACTCTGGATGTGTATTACCATCGCGTTGGTGCCACTCGAGGAAGACGCTGCCGGCATGTGCCATCATCCAGTAGTTAAGTGTGCCGAGGTGATCTTGAAAAAAATGCAGCAAGGCCATTGAGGTGCACGAAAAAGGAAAAAGATCTTGCATCCTTTAAGCTTGGAGGCCCGCTGAGTCAGCTAAAGTGAGCCGACGTGCATAGCGCTGTATGAATAAAGCCAAAGGTGCTTTCTCCTTAACTTTAACCTCCACCCCATTCAATCCAGAACATGTGACTGCTGCGCCGTCAAAACACTGGGCCACAACTTTCCCCAGACATTCATTTTCCTACGAACATTAGATGATGAGGCCTGCAATGTCATCAGCTCGCTTCCCATCGGTAACATCGTCAAATCTCACAAAACCCTCCTTGACACCTGTGCCCGGTACGTAACGCTGGACCAGTGCGAGCTGCGCTGCATGACTTTCATCCACACATTTAATATCTTCAAATATCAGACTGAAAGATCCACGTAATCATAAAGAGCAAAGCCTCAGTGTTCAAGGTGTTTCTTTAGTAGAACATTAGTACTGAATCAGCATGTTTATATGTCAAACTTCCATCTTCAAATGATGCAGCGCGCTGGATAGAACTGACTGATTATCAGTTTTCACAAGTTGTGTAACAATCAGTCTAATTTCAGAGGAAGCACATAAATAGTGCGGTGACAGTCGTGCGTAATGCTGCACCGTGGATATGCTGGCACCATGCGCTCTGGACGCACTGGTGCAGAGCATACTGGTCACCCACTGATCAACCACTGGTCACCCACTGATCAACCACTGGTCACCCACTGGTCACCCACTGGTCACTCACTGGTCACTCACTGGTCACTCACTGATCACCCACTGGTCAACCACTGGTCACTCACTGATCACCCACTGGTCACCCACTGGTCACCCACTGGTCACCCACTGGTTCCAACTCCTGAGTGACTAACAACACAACACAAAGTCCACTGAGCCTTTTCACCGTCCCAGTTCAAATATTTAGTTCATACATTTAATAAACAGAAAAAACAGAACTTTATCGGTCTGCTGTGTCTTCACCAAAATGTCTCCTTCCCTCTCCGACACTCTGACACACACTGACCGTCACAACCATGGGGGCTGTTTTGGTGTCCAGCAGTGGGCTGGGGTGCTGCCCCCATGATGCCTCTGTTGGTGAACCAGCTGCTGCCGAGCTGGCCATTCAGGAGTGTCAGGATTCGCCCCAGATGGAGAGTCAATTCAGTCTGGGCATGGGGTGCTGCCACCATGCCCCTCTTCAGCGGGAGGCAAGACAAGGGGGCGGCACAGTGAGAGTCTGCCCAGGTGCAGTACCACCATGCGACCGCTGCGAGGCATCCGCACCTGGTAAACTACTTTGGACAAGCGGCACACCACTTCTCCAGAACGTTGCCAGTGGCTCTGAAGTTTAGGAGAAATCCCCTCTTTGCGGTCCAGACAGTACACCCATACCTTGTCCCCTGGCATGAAGGGGTTCTCTCTGCAGCGGGTATCATAGGCCTTCTTCTGCTGGACACCAGAGTTAGCCTTGGCTTGGCGGGCGTCGTCATGTGCTACATGCAGGCGCTCCCTCAGTCTGCAAAAGCAGTCCATCTCTCTTAATCCGGCAATCTCAGGTTCCAGTTGCGCGCCAAAAACAAAGTCGAGTGTTGTCCGAAGCTCTCCACCAAACATGAGAGCTGCAGGCGTGCAGTGGCTTGACTCCTGAACAGCTGACTGGTAGGCCCACAGGACAAGGGGCAGGTGGTGGCCCCAGTCTCTCTGATGTTGACTGGTGAGAATGGCAAGCTGGGTGGCCAGGGTGCAGTGAAATCCCTCCCCCAACCTGTCACAACTCTGCTGGCGGAGCCGATTTGTCCTGCTCTTACTCACTCCCAGCCGTTGGCAGACCTCACCAAAGACCTAGGACTCAAAGTTCTGCCCCTGGCCACTATGGAGCCCTTCAGGAACCCTGAACTGATCAAACATTTCTTCCTCCAGCTTCTCCGCGGTGGTGGGGGTGGCACTCTGATCTGGAATCGCATATGCCTCCGGCCACTTGGTGAAATAATCAATGGCAGTGATGGGCTCGGTGTGGTCCATGACAACAGTCCAATGCTGCAGGATGTCTTCCTCTGCTCTTGGACACTCCATCCTCTTCTGCTCTAGAGTCTTCAGGAACGCATGTTCTTTTTGATTGCTTGCTCCATAGACATATACACTAGACGCCTCACCGACTGGCAGGAACATACGTCAGTGCGTCCGCCATCTTGTGAGGGGCATTTGTCAGGACTTCAGTAACGATGCCGCATCACTGTTGTTCTTTTGGTCGTACAAACAGACAAAATAAGGACAATCAACTGCGTGGGATTACCTTCCACAGGTAGGAAAAACACATTTATTGTTGTTGTCGCTCATATAAAATTAACTTGGGACATAAATGAGCTGGAGCCGTGGGAAATGCTCTCTATTCCCTGGCTTAAGCTCGCCTTCAAACAACAACAACAATATCAACGTCTATTCGGTTCATCTAACGGAGGCTATTTTAGTTGCAGTGTGTAGAATATTACATTTCAAAAGAAATCAGTTGCTCAGAACCAGTCAGTGTACTGTTCCCCGCCTGTTCCAGCAGGAGAACCTCAGCCTGATCCCGGTAGGAAGTACTGTCTGGCTGTGCTCAAACAGCTGTGAGCAACATGTCACACCTCACTCCTTTTACACAAACTGACATGTACACAAACATTATTATTATATATATTGATAAGGATAGCAGATCGATTGATTGCACGTTGCACAAGCAGTGAATTAATGTGATAACACAGGACTCGAACATGCAAATCTTTCTTTTTTCCACTAGGACCACTCCTATGCGCTGCCCACATGTCCTGATGCTTTGAAAGCCAGACTCAGTGAAGCCATGGCCGAGGTGGAGAGTCTGAGAAGAGAGAAGAGGAATGCCAAAGATAGAGAACGGAGGGCAAAGAGCACAGTGTGTGGTCTTCTGGAGGAACTGAGAGCGAAAAATCTAATAAATCAAGAGCTGAAAGAGAATATGTCATATAATATGGAATAATAGATAAATGTGTCACAATAAATAAATATGTAATAGGTAAATATGTCACAATTATTTTCTATGTAATATTAAAGGTAACTATGTAAAAATAAATGAAAGTATAATAAGTAAATATGTTATTGTGTGTAAATGTGTAAAAAAAAACATTAGTTCCACAAAAAAGTTATAACTTGTGCCCTAATGTACATGTTCATTGTACATAAATGTCACATTGTGTGTAAATAAACGCTTTTGCATATTTTTGTCATGGGCTCCATCATGTTGCTGCTCTAAAAGGAGAGGACAGCAGTCCCAATGTGCATCTGCAAACTTCTTCCATTTCCTCTCAATACTTTCTATAAGTATGCTCCATTAAATAAATAAATAAATGAATGAAATCATTTTTAATTTAATAAATTAAAAATAAAAGCAATGATTCTTCACAGTCATGTAAATGTATATTTGTGTGGTTTTCTTCAGAAAACACATCGAGGTCACATAGACTTGTTTAGGCTGAGGTCAGACTTGCCCCTCACAAAATGGCGGCCGCTCTGACGTGTCGGAGTGGTGCGCTGCGTCCAATGTTTAAGTTTATGATTTGCTCAATTCGATAACGTTCTACTTTAATTCTTCATTTGGTATTCGTCACAAATTTGACATCAATATGACAAGCAATGCAGAAGTAATTACACAGGAGATTAAGCTTGTCCTACACAGCAACTATAAGCAATGGAGTCTTTTATTTAATCATGCACATTATCAAGAACACTATGGCAGGAGGAGGTGGAACAAAACCCAATTTTAATAATTAATAATAATTTAATAATAATTTAATAACAGTCATGACAACCTGCTTTTGCAGCCATGGGCGCATGCACACGCAGCGACCAGCAGTGAGTGAGAGCTTGGCGTCCTGTTTGTTTTCATCATTGTTACAATCATTTTTATACTTTCCTATTATTATTATTATTATTATTATTATTATTATTATTATTATTATTATTATTATTATTATTATTATTATTATTATTATTATTATTATTATTATTATCTGTTTATAGGTTTATTGTGTTTCTATGTTTGTTAAGACGTGCCATCCAATCACAAAACCTGTAAAACTAGTTTACCCGCGGGTACTAATGAGTAACCTTGACCAGTGAAGTTGATGAAAATCCTTCAGCTTAACTTTAAACTCCTTCAACTTTGAACCATTACAGGTTCGCCATATTTACAGAGAGACTTCATTCAACTTTTTAATCATTGCCACATCCATCCACTATTCAGGTGACATTCTCAGTCGGAGTCGAGGACCAGCTTTAATTTTCTTTTTGTTTTTGTTCTTTCTCTTACTCTGTTTAATGTGCCACTAATGCCCATCTAATTATTGCCCCTCTGAGATCTTTTTTTTTTTTCATTATTCCGAGAAGTACTTTGTAGAAAAGCACATTATTTCGTCTCTAACTTGGTTTCTTCTGTATATTGTATATATATTAGCGAGCTGCTGTCATTACTTTGTCTGATTTCCTTTGCATTTGGAATAAACACGAGAAGAACCAAATCACAAGGGTCACAAGTTAGTAGAAAGGCCTATTTTTACCTGGAGTAATTTATCAAACGATAAATTAGAAGACACATAACAAGAGTTAATAATCAGAGACTCACTGCTTGTTGTCTTCATCTCAACATCAACACGTGAGAACAAACCAGGACTGACTATAAGCCAATCACTGAGCAGGAAAAACGCGCCCCAAGTCTCAACCTTCAAACGTCACTGATCAGTTTCATTTCATGTCAGTCCCTTTGGTGTTCATCAGTCATTGGTGAGATCGCTACTAAACCCCGCCTCCTCGGTGCACCTGGCTGCTCACAAACACACACACACACACACACACACACACACACACACACACACACACACACACACACACACACACACACACACACACACACTACTGGAGAGGGAGAAATCAAGAAAACTTAATTTTTATTAACGATTATCCATAGAAAATGAAGCAAATACACTTCAGGGCCCATTGTTTCGACACTATTACAGATCGATATACTATAGAGAGCTTTGCAGCATATTACATCATGTTTTGCTGAGGCTGCCCAGCTTTTCGGGCTGGAGGTGAGTCTTAAAAAGACAGAAGTTCTGCATCAACCCGCCCCCCAGGACACGTATATCGCCCCCCACATCACCATCGGCAACACTGAACTAAAAACAGTACAACAATTTAAATATCTTGGCTGCATCATCTCCATTGATGCTCGCATTGATAAGGAGGTTGACAACAGGCTTGCGAAAGCAAATAGCTCATTCGGCAGACTGTACAAACGAGTTTGGAAAAACAAACACCTCAAATCCAACACTAAGATCAGTGTGTACAAAGCAGTTGTTCTTACCACCCTTCTCCACGGTTCAGAAGCCTGGGTTCCATACCGCAGCCACATCAGTCTCCTTGAACGTTTCCATCAGCGATGCCTGCGCACCATTCTAAACATCCACTGGAAGGACTATGTAACCAACACCAAGGTCCTGGAACGTGCAGGAGTAAGCAGCATCGAAGCCATGCTTCTAAAATCACAGCTTCGCTGGGCCGGACATATAGCTAGAATGGAAGATCATCGTCTACCAAAGATCATCATGTTCGGCGAGCTTTCGAGTGGTCACCGGGACAGGGGTGCTCCAAAGAAACGATATAAGGACTGTTTCAAAAAGTCTCTCAACATCTGTGGTTTAAACCCAAGCGAGTGGAAAACACAAGCAGAGGATCGAGTTGGATGGCGTCACACCATCAACGTAGCCGCCTCAACCTTTGAGAGTGAACGTAGGAGCAACTTAGCTGTAAAGAGACAACAACGGAAAGACCGGATAGCACAGCCATCAGACCCAGATGACCAATCCTTTATCTGTCGACACTGCAGCCGAGCCTGCCATGCTCGCATTGGACTTATGAGCCACGAGAGGTCTTGTGGGAGAAAACGGGGTGGACCTCCTTCATGAATCTTCGTTCGCGAAGCCAAAGCCATGAGATTACAGTTTATCAATCTATTTTTAATGAAAAAAAAATAAAAATCCTTCTTGCTTCCACCAGTACTCACTGGCCCTCTATTGGCCTGTCGCCACTGCCAGTGATGGAAATCATTCCAAATCACTTTAGTCATCTGAGAAGGAATTCAATACCACCTGGTTTGGTGAATATTTCATTTGGAATGTTAAACCAGAAATGTTTGTGTTTTTTAATAAATTGCTTCAACCAGTTTATTTTGATAGTGTCGTTAATGCATTCAAGGTCTATTGCCTTAACACCACCTTCCTCATATTCGTGAATCATTGACCCATTTTTAATATAATGCGTATTACCTTTCCAGATGTAGGTAAAATTAGTTTGATTAATCGCTTCAATATCGTCTTTGGAAATTGATAATGAGTATGCTGGATTAATGAATATGGAGATGCATTCTAGTTTTATAAGAAATGATCTTCGTATAATGGAAATGTCTCACTGAGACAAGAGTTTAGATGTGTTTTAGATTTCTCGAGGCAATTCCAGATATTCCTTGTCATCATAAACGCACTTCTTCCTCCCTCTTGCTCAATCGGATGATCTGAGGTGGGCGGGGCCATAAAAGAGGATAATCTGGGGTGGGCGGGGCCAAGAAGGAGGAAACGATCTCGTTGGCCGTCACCTCCCGAGAAGAACCGGCAACCGGGACTCAGACCGGCATTCTGACGGCACGCCGGCTCTCCACCTGCTACTGAACACCTCCGTTGGAAGTATTTGCCTCCAGAACTCCTCCGAGATCACCGTGTATGCTGCGGCCTGTTCGGAGATTTCAGCGACGGGCTCGGAGATTAGCGCTGCTGCAGGATGGAGACGCAGATACATGTGCCCGTGGGGTCGCCGGCCATCAGGAAAATCCCCATCTTCGTGGACGAGCACGACGTGACGGAAGGAGCCATGGAGCTGCTGAAGCAGCTGAGACCGGCGTGGGACCAGAACCGCGTCCAGACCAAGGTGAGGCCGCCTGGCTAACCGGAGGCGAGGAGGCTCGTGGAGGCTAGGCTAGCACTGACAGCTCGGCAGCATCACCCGGCCGGCTGGAGGGAGAGGAGGGCCGGGGAGAGGTGATCCAGCACCCGGCTGGAGGGCCGGGGAGAGGTGATCCAGCACCCGGCTGGAAGGAGAGGAGGGCCGGGGAGAGGTGATCCAGCAGCCGGCTGGAGGGAGAGGAGGGCCGGGGAGAGGTGATCCGGCTGGAGGGAGAGGAGGGCCGGGGAGAGGTGATCCAGTAGCCGGCTGGAGGGAGAGGAGGGCCGGGGAGAGGTGATCCGGCTGGAGGGAGAGGAGGGCCGGGGAGAGGTGATCCGGCTGGAGGGAAAGGAGGGCCGGGGAGAGGTGATCCAGTAGCCGGCTGGAGGGAGAGGAGGGCCGGGGAGAGGTGATCCGGCTGGAGGGAAAGGAGGGCCGGGGAGAGGTGATCCAGTAGCCGGCTGGAGGGAGAGGTGATCCGGCTGGAGGGAAAGGAGGGCCGGGGAGAGGTGATCCAGTAGCCGGCTGGAGGGAGAGGAGGGCCGGGGAGAGGTGATCCAGCACCTGGTTCATTCACTTCTCCTCTGATCCTTTTCATTAAACACGTGTTTTCTTAAGATAATGGAAGCTAAGAGTGTGCGGAAGGAGCTTCATGTGAGTGGAGCTTGAGCATGAAGTGAGTTTTGACTAAATACTATAATTACATAGTAAATGCAATTCAAGTGAGTTTTCTCTTCCGATAATCTACAGAATCAATAATGTAATAACCATCTGGCCATAAAGAAGAGGCCACACATCTGCCATAACATTTGGAATACATCTTTAAAAAGTTTACTAGAGTTGCTTGATGTTAGTGAAATGCCAGTACAGACACTTGATTAATGTTCATCAGTATTCTTTCTCTCAAAGTTAATCAACACCAGCTGTGACTCTATTGTTCATTTTGTTAGTTTTTCCACCTTGGAAGTTTTAGAAAACCAATTAGTTTTTTGCTACATCTTTTAGTTTTTTGAATTCTTTTGTGATATATTATTGTGATCTATTGCACATGCTGATATTGTGATAACAATAACAGCAATATATTATGAAGAAAGTCACAATTTTAAAGAACAATTAGTCCAATCTTAATGCACAATTACAGCTTAATAGAAAAATTGGATTAAATGTGTAGCTTTTATACTGTAAAGTTCATGTTTTGGTCCACTGTCTGTATGTTCTACGCGTCTCGTGCAGAAAAAGGGGCTGTTATCTGTTTTTACTGTCTCTGTTCAATGACGTTTATTCTTTATTATGTCTCTCAGCTCTCATATCAAACATTTTTGTCACTGATAACAGAAATATTAGCGTCTGATGAAGGACTTTGCTCCCTCTGGGACAGAAGTTTGGACGTGGAGAAATACCTGGAGTTCCTGATGTATCTCAATGACAAATACTTTTATTTTTATTTTTTTAATTTAAAATTTTATTTTATTTTTAAAAACTTAGTTCGGAAAACGAGTCCAGGGGTCCACAGCCTCCAACTCTTTAGCCGTCTAAAATGGTCCCCTGAAGCTTTCACTCAGTTATATCTTAAAAAAAAAGAAAAAAAGATCATGAATTTTAAATCCGATTTTAATGGTATTTTAACACCAAACTCATTTTGAAAAGTAGCTTTATCTCCTAGCTAAAGATGCTAATATGGCTTAATCACTACAGACATTAAAAAAGAAAATGTTAAAATAAAATAAAGAAGTCGAATGGCAAAAACTACTAACGTGATAAAATGACCATGCATATGAGACTTAACATAAGATACATTTGTAGTTTATATTGTTAAAACTATAGAACTGCATGGCATGGCTCAGTTGGTGATCATATCCCAATTGGAATGTTGCAGGTTCGATTCCTATCTCCATCTGTCTCCATGCCGAAATATCTTTGGGCAAGACACTGAACCCCAAACTGCTCCCATTGGAGTGACGGCAGCCCTGCATTGCTGAAGCCTCCAATGGTGTGTGAATGTGTGCGTTAATGTGATGAACTAGGGCTGGGCCATTTGGCCAAGACAAAAAATCTACAATTAAAAAAAAAAAAATTGAGTTTCGATGGGGGGTGGAGGTGGGGGACTGGACTGGTGAAATAATGCTATAATAACCTTTGAATTTACACTTGAAAGTTTTTCTTTGTTATGACCACAGTGTACAGGATGAATATAAATAATAAAATAAAATAATAAAACATTCTGCTGCAAAATACAGTGAAATGTAAAAAAGAAAAATCCTATATAACCACCTTGCTTGGTGGTTTCTGGGGCTGGATTGGAGCTTTTAGTGGCTGGTTTTGGTCCAAGTAAACTTCACAGCAGCACCGAGCTGCGGGAGGCTGTCCGCTCATTACGGTGTGCTAGACTATTTGTCTGCTCTTACTGGGTTCCTTGTCCGAGGTTCTACTGTACACATAAGTTAGATGACTTTGAGCTGTGCGCTATTTTTTCAGCCATCTTTTTCCAAGATTGACCGTCCAAATGACGTCTGGCGGCTCACTGCCTTAAACTGTGCAGTGAAATGGAGCTGCTGCTACGTAAACTGGCTTTAGCAGCCAAAACACTGCGTGTTCAGCCTGTTCCACCAAGGCAAATTGTATTTTGTGAAAAGGGCTAAAAATGTCTCTTGGTCTTCAAGGTCACAGACCCCTTTACAACGTATAATGATTTGGGGGAAAAACGACAATTAAACAACATTTTTGCCTGTAATAAACATCAGAAAGTGTTTTTTTTTGTTGTTTTTTATTATCTTCCATAGGATGTGTCCACCACTGCTTATTTATCAGAATGGTTAGACCTACAATCATTCTCTAACTAGGACTATATTAAAAGTGGGTTCCGAAGTAAATGGGAAGTGGAAAAGTTCCCAAATTTGAATAGGAGAAAATATGCTACATTCTGGTGTTTGAGTACTTGAGAGCGGTCTTAGGGTGCGTTCACATTACCATGTTTGATGAGGACCACAGTTCTTTTTAGGGACCTTCTGGGATTTTTCAAGCGGAATCTGGCCCCCTTCAAAACACCGGTTTGGTCCTCTTTCAAGCGGGCAGGGAGGGTTGGGAGGACGTGACGTAGAGCGCAATGCATTCTGGGTGCGCAAATCTGAAAAAGACGCGGGGAAAAAAGCGTGAGTCTTGTAACATTTGTTTTCTCCTAGTAGTGAGGAAGTGGTTCCTTTACAAACGATCTTTCTGGCCTGTGGGGTGGGAGGACGGGGAAGGATGTGACGTGCGCAATGCATTCTGGGTGGTAAACAAACAGCTAACCCCGAGAATTAGAAGAAGAATGCGCAGAAAGAAGAAATTGGAAAATATCTTGTGGGCAGACGTGGAGTAGAGAGGAAGAAGTAGTGAAAAAGGCGCTTATTGGTATCTGGTCTGAAGACAATACATATTGCGGGTGTTTGTGGCTACCCATTTTTTTTTTGTGTGTGGCTGCCCATTAGCCATAGGCTTACTAGCCTCGCCACCATGGGCTAAAGTGGCGGGACTTCTGTTTTCGGTCCGGACTAATCAATGAGCCGTGTTTCTTCTTTAGAAACTTCTGTCGTACCAACCATCCAGGCCAAATTATGTGGGTGCCTCACTGCCGAATCTTCTGCACTGCAGTGAGCTGTGCATGCACGTTCCAGCTCGCTAATGACTATCAGTCATTTAAATGATGTTTAGCATTTAATCTCGCTACTGTATGAGCCCCACAGCTTAACCTGTCGGAGGGCGGCGTTACGTGATGCACCTGAACGCATCACCAAAAGCGGTTAGTTCCTGCAGTTAAAACCAGATCAACATTGTGACCCGGACACAAACTTTCTCTTTTATGTAGGGATGCACCGATACCACTTTTTTCCGAAATGAGTAGCTTGCATTTGAGTACTCACCGATACCGAGTACTTAGGCCAATACACACATTTATGTTTTTCCACGGCTGTTATTTGAACAACATTCCTACATTGTGACGTACTGACATTCAAAATTAGTTCTTTTATGAGGCTATGAACATATACTGTTACAAAAGGTGTGTGTGTGTGTGTGTGTGTGTGTGTGTGTGTGTGTGTGTGTGTGTGTGTGTGTGTGTGTGTGTGTGTGTGTGTGTGTGTGTGTGTGTGTGTGTGTGTGTGTGTGTGTGTGTGTGTGTGTGTGTGTGTGTGTGTGTGTGTGTGTGTGTGTGTGTGTGTGTGTGTGTGTGTGTGTGTGTGTGTGTGTGTGTGTGTGTGTGTGTGTGTGTGTGTGTGTGTGGCAGTTTTCTAAGTACGAGTACTCGTGCCTGGTATCGAACATCCCTACTTTTATTACTTAAACAGGTCAGTAAAAATGTATTTGTGAAAACATTGGAAGCGAGAAATAAGGCCACATCCACACGAGCCTAAATGATCTTTTTTCTCCCCGAGGTTCTCAAAAAAATTTCCGTCCACACCTCACTATGAACACGGCTCAACACGAGGCTTCAGGGCATGTAGTACACATGCCAGGCCTTTAGAAGCGCTGTGACACACCAAACACAACAAAAATGCAGAAGAAGACAGACCACATAGAAATTTAGAAGTAACCCCTGCTCATAATCTACTATATAACTCTGGTTTTATAGGTCTATGGCCCTGCTCCTCCTGCTTCTAGCGTCAGTAGCTTCTGCAGCTCCACCGGAGCTAGTAGTACGTGATTGTTGTGGTTATTAGGTGACATTGCGGACCGCGGTGGGGGGTAGAGGGGGGCGATTACGTCATCTTTCTTTCCTCAGATGATCGTCTTTGCTGTCCAGACCCCGGGGTGTTGGACGGCACGAGCCAGGGTTTTAGAATTTCCCCACTCTGGGACCCGTCTTCAAAAAAACCCGTTTTCACGCTTCTAAAACACTGCCTCGTCTGGATGATAGGTCAAAAACAGCTCGTTCACATGTTCATTGTGTCTGCATATTTCTCCCATTACCACTTTACCAGATTATTGCGTTCTTTAATCAGTAGTAATAAAGGTACTCAAATCCAGAGAGGTTCTAGTTCTTTTAAAGGACCTCCCGTCCCTACATTTCTGTTTTGAAGCTGACACATTTTTTCCACTGATTGTCTCTGATTATATTTTTGTATTGTATGTACAGTTTAATGTATAGTTAAAATCTTCACGGTGCCTGTCTTGTTGCTTCGGTTAACTCTGGCTGTAGATGATGTATATCTGGAAAGCTCTAAAAGTGTGAATAAAAGCACCAAGACACTCATACTGGAGATATAAAATGTTATTCTGAACTCTAGATATCCACAAATGCACAAAGCATGGATAAAAAGTTCCAAATTCAGCATTTTATAGGACAGAATGCCACAGGTTTATACCTGCTGTATAATATAGAAGTGAAAGTGTCTCTGGTAACTTTGAAAACTTTGAAACCTGAACGGAAGTTTCAACCGTTCAGAGCATTTTATAATTCATGAATCCTCAGTGATGGGACTGGATAAAGTGAAGAGGAAAATAATTAAAACTCACAGTCTCTGCTCCTATGAAGGAAAAATGCCTCCAAAGGTCATTCAAGGAACTTGTCTGAGATTTGCCTCGCAGATGGTAAGCCCGTCCCGGTAAATGAGCCTGAAAATTCTTGTTCAGGGTGAACACAGTTTAGAGCTCCTATAACAATAAAAACCTCCGTGAACTGTTTAATATCACTGAAATTATTCAGACATAAAAATGTGTTCCCCAAAGGACCTCAAGCCGCATGTCCAGCAGTATTGGCTAACAGGTTGTTATCTTTACAAAGCAGAGGAAGCCACGGCCAAATCTGGACTCAACTGAAGGTCAGGACAAGACACCAATTTCACAAGAAAAGTATGTGAACTCTTTGAAAAGAGCTTTTCTTCAAGGTACTGAAACTGAGTTCTTGATTACCATTACTAGTGACTTCTTCAATGAGTACTGAAGTTCCTTTCCAAGGTAGAACAACGATAATGACTATTTACACAAGGCACTTTAAATTCTTTCTTGATTACAATTCCATTGTTTGCACATAGTTGTGTTATGGTAATGTTACCGTGACATTTTATGCTTTGGTCCAACCTGCACAGAGATGAAAATGTTTCCATTTTCATAGAGATATTAGTACACTTAAAATTGCAACAAGAATGTCACTCCAAAATGCTCTAGCATGGACGCAAGAGTGGGACAAGAATAATTTGTTTATGCTAATTTCAAAGGGTTGCCATTCTTTTCTAACGACAACAGTCAGTATTTTTAATGGCTGAGCTGTCCAACAGGTTTTATTAGATCGAGCCCTCAGGGAAAAGAGGATACATTATTGATAGCAGGTAAATGGATCGAGTGTCTGAGTGTCACAGTCAGGTCAGAGCTGCCGGAGTAACACCATCAACAGTCTTCACTATGCAGAAGCACAGTTTGACCAGGCTGTATCTGTGTATCACGCCCTCTCTGCCACACATGCAGCTGAGAAAGTCATTTCCCTGATCTATGTAAGCCCAGACGGGTTAATGTTTTGAGGTTCAGCTACAGTCCAGTTGTTTCATTTAGTTATGGAGGGTGTTCTATAGGAGTTGTTTAGATGGAACAGGACAAACTAATGCCCTGCTTATACAACGTTTCAAGTGAAAAACATCATTATTGGCAGAAACAAAGAAAACAACCGTGGAAACAATTGCAGTTTTCACGTAAGGCCAGTAGTGGGTGTTGTTTGTTTTTGTAATGAAACCACACACACGTGCAGAGAACAATATGCTATAAACATTAACGATGGAAGTCCACGGACATTTGTATGGACAGTTAACCAAATTGGATTGTTATTACAGTGACTGTCAACTATAAAACTACTAAGTCCCAGTAGAATATGGACTGGGAGTCATGACGCTCTGGATGCGAGCATTGTTGTTATTGTCCATCTACTGAGCATGTGCAGAACTGTTTGCTATGGCCATGGTGCACATGTACAGTAGCAGCATTTTCCCCATCTCAAAAAAGTTGCATTTTCTCCAGTTCACATGGAAATGGAGTCGAAGCGTTTTCAAAAAGTTCCACCTTGGGAGCAGTTTTCAAAAAGTTGCACTTTCAATGGCTCCGAGCCCCATTGTTGTGTAAAAAGTGGCAAGACGGTGAGGGATGGCACTGTTGACAGAAACGCCTGACCAGCCCCACCACCTCTACAGGAAGACGTGTTGTGTGAATACACAGCACTCTTTCAAAGCTTGTGAAAACAGCAGAGGTCTTCTTCCACAACTTCCCCCCGCTGAAGACACAAGGGTTCCACCCAAGGAAGCCACATCCAGAGTGTTCGGTCACACCACTCAGCCATGCTTCTGGGGTTCAGGGGTGGAGACCAAAGCCCAACAATGCCAGCGTTACAGTCCTGTGGCCACCGTATATGGTTGAATGTTTACCTCTGTCTGGATACGAGCTAATCGCTGTCTGGTCGACGTATTGATGCCCGGTGTTAGCGGAGCTTTGTGTGGCGGGCAGAAAGGATCAGTCATGTTGTAGAAAAGGCGTGTTTGCTTGTTTATGAATGGTCATAACAGGGATTCCTGCGCGCCCATCTTTGTGGAAAACCACGTGAGGAATGCCAGATATGCGTGAGTGAGCGTCTGGGCCGAGGAGAGTTGGGGGGGGGGGGGGGGGGGTTGTTGGTTGGCTGGCTGGCCAAGGCAATGGCTTTCACAGCACGGGATGCGTGTTTGTAACTCGCATATCTAAGGCCTCAAATACAACAATTTTTCCTCAGTGATTTTTTAAAATCTTAATGGGAGCATTGAACACAGCCACACCAAGTCAAGTACTCCGTACTTGTAGAGCTTTGTGTTGGAAGCTTCACATATCAGACCTTCCCTCCGACTCAGTTTAGATGTACATTGTTGGAATTAATACACTGAAACAGTCGCTTGTAAAGTCAAAAAAATGAAGTCTGAAGACCTAACAAGTAGAAAATGGTCAATTGGGCAGTGTTGCTTTTCAAACTGCCACATGGATTCACAGTAGCAACATGGAGAGCCAAGAAGCTAAGACGTCCTTTTTTCCCTAAACCTCGCCAGCTCAGCTCGTCTGTCAGTTTCTCTAGTGGGGCCTGGGTCGACCTTGGTGGCTTGGCCCAGTTTTGCCAAAGCCTTTACACTTCCAATGGGAGGTGATCAGATGACATCAAAATCAAATGCCTGATAAGAACAAAAACTGTATGTACAAGTATCACGTGTGGTTCATGTGATAAAGATTCAGATGAGGCATTTTGCTCTGAGATGCATTTTCTCATCTCGGTTTGTGTGACTACTGAAATGCTAATGCTGACTCTACAATAGTTGATTTCAATGAAATCAATTGCAATTATCCTGTAGATGATATAAAACTGAACAAATTTAATGATGGAAATGAATATACACATACATTTTGCACACAAAAATATCATTATCTCTCATTGACGGTCAAATTGACCGGCTAAGCAATTTTGCCATTTCTGTTCTGGGACGTTTGATAGCAGTATAAAAGAAAGTAAAATAGCCTTTTAGGATTAATTGTACAGTTTTGTGTTGAGGGTCTGATTTGTGTTCTTCCTCTCGCAGTTCTTCACTGATGGAACCACCAACAAGCTTGTGGGCTGCTACGTGGACGACAGTCCAGAAGACGTGGTCCTGGTCCGAGTCTATGGGAACAAAACTGAGCTGATTGTGGACAGAGACAACGAGCTCAAAAGCTTCCAGGTAGAGTTGGACAGATCGTCTCCTTTAATCAGCAGGTTCCTTTTAACATTGTCTCCTAATGCTGGTGTGATTCCCTGTAGGTGCTGCACGCTAACGGTTGCGCTCCCCGACTCTACTGCTCGTTTCAAAACGGCATCTGCTACGAGTTCATGCAGGGAGAGGCTCTGGGAACACAGGATGTCAGGGATCCTGCTCTACTCAGGTCAGAAAATGGCCCGTCGCTCATTTAGTTCACCAACTTTTGCCAAGTAGGTGTCAAGTCGTGTTGTGTTGTGTTGTGTTAGTTCTGAGTGGATTTCAGATATACGTTGAAGTAACCCTTTATGTTAGAATGTATCAATCCACTTGAGTGTGTCCATGTTGGGCCCTTCT
This sequence comes from Lipophrys pholis, assembly GCF_963383615.2. NCBI lineage: Eukaryota > Metazoa > Chordata > Actinopteri > Blenniiformes > Blenniidae > Lipophrys > Lipophrys pholis. Next base: position 9,895,975 of record NC_137637.1, read on the forward strand.
GTAGAGACATCATGTGCACGGTGTGAAGTACATGGCTTGAGCTGAAAACGACCCCAACAATCGGAGTGAAGACTACTGTACACTTGTTCAACAGGGTTGTATCTAATCACTTCATTAATGATGGCTGTGTTGCATGTGGCCTCCTACAAAGATCCTGCTGCAGGTTTTAAATGGACTTAACTGGACACAACAAACTCAACTTTAACTTTTCATAGAATCAATCTTTTTATGTGACCAGGGCTCTTTGTAACAAGTACAAGGAATTAAAAGAATGCTCCGTACCAGTGTGTAGTTGCTCTGGAGAAGTGGCTTTGTCCTTGATTTTTGAGTCTATTTATCAAAAATTTGACCATAGTATTTGCTCAATGTAACATAATTTTGGTACACAGTAAACTGTCGGATAGCAATATTTGTGCCGTCATGGACACCTTACTCTGCTTCTGATTGGCTCGTCAGCCTTCATGCAGCACGGTAAAAACAGACATTAACCAGTCATCAGTGAATGCAGTGAGTATTAGCCAATCAGAGGCAGAGTAGGGCAGGTCATGGCTTCACCATCCTATAAGGAACAAATAGCCGATCAGGCTCTGAGTACTGCTGAGTGGTGCATCATGGCGTTTTTGGAATTGGGTGTATACACCGTTCTGTAGCATTTAGATCTTCCGTTGATTATCTGCTCTCTGCTTCCTCATGGTGACACTTGATCATGAATCATGTTTATAGTAGTTACTCGCTAGATACTACGCAACTGGTGAGATGGAGGGCAACGTTGTTTTGTAGCATCAGTTCTCATAACACTTCAACTTTTTGATTAACATGTTTATCAGTTTCAAAAAGCTAAAAGGCCTCAGTTAATTTTCAAACAAATAATATATCTCTTGATTGCGTTCACTTTTGAAAACTTCAAAGATGAATGATTTTTGTCAACCCAGCTCTAACACAGACACACTTAATGATGGTGAGGGTTTGATTGTGACCAGATTTTTTTAAGCCAATGGTCTGTTTAGAAACACACATGATGCATTTACTTGTATGGATTGAAGTCCTTCCTATAACTTGACATGAAGAGTTTGTTCTTAAATAATTCAATTCTTCATTTCTCTCTGGGTTGTAAAGATTCTGTGTATCTGAGGAGACTGACCTTGTTGTTACTTTGTTCTCTCAGACTGATAGCCAGAGAAATGGCTCGTATCCACGCCATCCACGCACACAATGGCTGCGTCCCCAAACCCGACCTCTGGATCACCATGCAGAAGTACTTCTCCCTCGTAGCCACGGAGTTCACCGAGCAGGCCTCCAACGCCAGGTGAGGTCTGGCTTCCTGCCGTGCTGTATAATGTCAGCACTCCGGCTCTGTTTGATGATGAACCACAGAGTTCTTGGAAAGCAGGATGGTTTGTTTGGGTTCTACTGAACATCTGAGCGCAATCGATAGAACAGTTTTCAATTTTTCAATTGTGTCACTGAAATGGCTCAGTACCTCGTTCAGTCATTTATGAAGGAGAAGGAGGGAGTTTAGATGAGGAAAAACTTGAAGATGTGTGATGACACGGATAAGTTTTGAAATGATGCAGCCTGTTACTATGGAAAAATAATAAAAGAGAGCACACTGTCTGTTCCTTTTGCAATTGAGGCCTTGTTTACATGACAAGGTTTCAAGTAGGGATGGGCGATATATATTACATATACTCGATGTATCGCGGCTTGTTCTCAGTGCGATATAGAAAATTAATATATTGTGAATATTCAAATGTCACACTGTAGCTCAATGAGACAAAACCAGCACACCTACCGAAATCCTGTACTCTCACCAGACCTCCGTCATACACCTTAGCTTAGCAGAGTGCTAGCGGGTATCAGAATGTGCGAACAGACACGGAAGATAGAATAAGATGAAATAATTCCAAAGAAAACGAACATGGGATCCATCGTATGCCAGTAGTTTTCATTCAAGAAGGAAGATGTTGAACAAACTACAGTGTTGTGCAAAATATGCCGCAGTAGCGTCGCCACCAACGGTAGCAGCACAACATATTTATATCACCATTTAAAAACCACCCTCTAGAAAGTGAAGAGTGTCTGACGCGACACCCGTCAACATCTCCTGCCAGTTCCACCACAACGAAGAAGCCGAAGCAACCGGCGCTGACGTCTTCCCTTTCCAGATCAATACCATACGACAAAAATAGTCCCAAACATAAGGAAATAACGTCCACGGTATCCCACCACTTAGCAGAAGATATGGTCCCTGTTAGTGTTGTTGAAAAGTCCAGATTCACAAAACACACTTGACCGAAGATCTAATCTGAAGAAAAAATGACAATTTCATGATTGTGCTGTTTAATAAATACAGTTTTGGAAAATTTACTCTGTTGTGAATATTGGCATATATTAATGTAGTATGAACAGGAATGTTTTAATGTACACATAGAATCGTCACACTCGTGTGACTACATGCATCAAAAGTGTTGATTTCAGGCTAAGGCAAAATTTCGAGATATATATTGTGTACCGTGATATGGCCTAAGAATATTGAGATATTGATAAAAGGCCAGATCACCCAGTCCTAGTTTCACGTGAGAACGCATCCTTTTTGCATGCGTAGTAGCAGCAGTTCTACCATCTTAGGAGACATGTCCTCTGAGGGTTTTCAGAAAGTTGGAATTTTCCCCCGTTTCTATGGAGATAGAGCATTTTCGAAAAAGTTCCAACTTGAGAGCTGCTTTCAAAAAGTTGCGCTTTCAGTGACTTGGACCACCGTTGTCATGATGACATCCAAAATGTTTCAATAATTTAGTGTTTTTGTTTGAAAAATCTGTGTCAGCAATAATGGACACCCACCACTACTCTTCTGACAGAGAATGTTTAAAGTCCTAAACAACTGAATCACGCCAGTAATGAATGATGAGAAAACACTGATTTGAGTTTAATGTTTTTGTCAATAAATGCTTGAACCATATTTCTTTGGCCTCCTAGTCTCACGTGTACTATTCCCATCTGGTAAACTTGATGAAACAAGAAGGACTCGACAGGCCAATAACCACAAGACCAGCTCTAAAATAGGAAATATATCCAGAGTCACCAAAAGAGGGATGGAAAAGAAGGCTGTGAACAGGAAAAGGGATCCATGGAAGACTCCACTTTGTTTTGATGGTAAACACATTGTGAATGGAGCGGTGTGTGAGGAATGGTGTCTGTTGGCCATTCCTGTTTTGGTAGTGAGCTGAAGCTCGTACTCCACAGTTATGTGCAAGAAGTTATTGAAGTAGAGTTCTTATTGAGCATTGTCACACAAGCTCAGGTGTTTTATTGCTTCAGAATATCAGCACACAAGTTTAGTTACGCACACTATCTACAATGAGAACTTTAGAATGATGAGAAATGTTTCACAGGAACATGAGAGCTCATGTTCTCAAGCTGGTTTAAGAAAATTACTACAGAGATCTGACACTGACTGCAGATTTTCTTTTAATCTGCAGTTTGATGGGTGTTTTAGCATCCTCATCACTTTTTTAGTAATTCCTGCAATAAAAAGAAAAACGTAAGAGTCATCACTGAAAGGCTGTTAAATACTGAAGCTCTGAATAGGCTGAATACTACTCACTACCTGGTGTACAAAAGTGGGATTACTTAAATCCTACACGTTGCACTTTTAAAGCCTAATTTATACTCCTTCCTCAAAGATACGCAAAGACAATGCGTAGCCCCAAACCACCTCCACAGAACCTCTGCGTCGGCTCACGATCACCTCCAAAAATTTCAGGACAGGTATTGAGGTGACGCAGAACGCAAGAGGAAGTACGCAGACCACGATGGCTGGGATCGGTCCGCTCTACTACGTCATGGCAAATGTTAAGAAACTCTGTGGGACCCAGATGTTGGTGTAGTAAAGCTGTAAAGCAAAATATACAGTTACAGTGAGTTTCATGCCTTTTCACAACAATCCATCTACGCCCCCGAACCTTAGTGTGGTGAAGTACTTGGCGGCACATACGACCTTCCAGGGGGGGAGGGACTGAGTCGGGGCTACACACTGCCCTAAGCGTACTGTAGACGCAGTAGTGGATATCGGCTGTTTTCAAGTGAAAATGTAAAACTTTTTTTTTTCTGCATTTTTTTTTGTCTCAACGGACATCGTTTTTAAAATGTTGCCGTGTAAACGTGAAACTTTTCTAAAACGAAAATGCAAAAAGGATGCATGTTTTCTTGAAACGTCATGTCATTTTGGCGTAAGTCTCAACAAAAGCTGTGGAATTCAACACTGACCGCTACAATTAAAGTGATTCAGCAGAGCAGCCAAACTCTTTCTGCTTTCAGTGATACATTTTAAATATCTTTATTGGACTGATAATATTCGTGGTCCTCGCGGGAGTGGTGTTGTTCCTGGGACACGTGGAGCCAAAGTGTAGCGTTTCATAATCTGGCTCGTTGCCCGCTCACCACTGATACCTTCGTCCTGATGGCTGTTAGATTAAGTCCGGCGTGTGGTTTATATAACTGGATTACGGAGCCCGAGGCATGCGGCACACTGCAGATGTTGGCTCCGCTCGGTGGATCAGGTCACTTCACCCTCTTCCTTGGTAACGCAGGCAGCTTCTCAGGCATACCAGTCAGAGCAAGTCCATTGACCTCATCCCCAGTAAATATGTCTGCTCACACTTAACTAAAGGTGCAGGGAGACAAATTGAGAGCCACTGTTAAACCACCCAGACCAGATTTCAGCTCCACGCAAGGTGACTGAACTTTGTGTGAAGTTTAGAAGATGTCCATGTACCTAGTAGATATTGTTGGTTTGCTGCTTTAGAGATGCTGGAGGATGTTTGCTCCCAATTCAGTTCTTTAAAATAAATGTTGGTATAATTTTAAAGGCGACATCCTTTCCTTTCATTCAAAAACACCTGTGTACAATCCTTGGATTGGGTCAATTAATTCTGAAGTACGAGTTCTAATCTTCAGGTACTTGCCAATATGAGTACTTATTAAATGCCATAAAGCCCAATTCATACTCGCAAATGTTGCGCGGGGGCTATGTGATGCCGTAATCCACCTCCACACAGCCTCGGTGTTGACGCTACACACCTCCAACAGCCTTGAAGGCTCCAGTGTACTACTGCGGCTACGGTACTCAAACAACAGTTAGGAACGCATCAGTCAGACTTTAATCATGTTTAGCATGTAGCATGTAGCACGGCTCGGAGGGAAATCCTCCCCTGAGCAGTAAAACCAATGAGCAACATCAGGCCAACTCTACTGGTCCAAATGTCTCTGGTGACTAAGTTGCTGGTGTTGTACAAACTATGTTTCTCCTCCTCTTGACATTTTGTTGAACAAACTCTGCGTGGTGTGAAAGAAACAGTAAATGCCCTGCAAAATAAAATGCACTCTACATGTAAGTCCATTTAGTAATGAGTGTGTGTGTGTTTGTCTTAAATGGTTATTCTACCCATGTTTTATATTCAACATTTACTTTCTGCGTCTTGTTATTTTGACTGAAATCTGTGAACAAATGATCCCTTTTTCTTTATTGGCTTACATTTAAAGTCAGTTGTACTTTTTCCCATGCTGTATGTTTCTGGACATTTTCAAGTCCTCAATGTTTTTGACATATATAGGTTTTAAAAGTCCTTCTGCACAGCTTAACTATGATACAAAAGTTAAATTCAGGTTTGTTGGGGCACAGAGAGCCATTCAGGCACCGTTTATACAACGATTTTCAAGTGAAAACATAAAACTTGTGGCGTTCACATGAAGCCAATGAAAACACAACTTTTTAAAGACGTTTGGGCTACACCTCTGTGTGAACGTCGCATGTGCACCATGGCCATAGTAAAAAGTTCTTCTGCACATGCTCAGTAGATGTGGCCTAACTCCCGCGGGATATCACACTCGAGGCGGAGACTGTGAATCTCAGAGGCGAAGGTGTGTTGGCATGCCTTCTCTCCTCTCCTGCTCTGGATTAAGCCCCATAAGCCCATTACCGTGAGCACTGAGGGTCTCCTCCCACTCAGAACCTGGACACAAGTCATGCACAGTAATGAGAATAAGCTCAAACAGATGCATCCGTGCAGCTTTGAGGTGCAGCAAGAGAGCAGAAGATGAGAGTAGCTTGTGTGTCCATAGTAACTGTGAAATGCTGCGTCCCAGGATTCCACTGTGGCTTCATCTCTGTTCCCAGGAGCCTCCTCCTGTTTCCACCCCACATGTGGTCCAAAGGTTATTTCTTTTGGTGAGGAAGAGGCCTGGTGGCATGCTGAGTTGGTGCCGAGCCCGCAGGGCCCCCGTACAGTAGAGACAGTGTGACTATGAGAAAAAGCCGACCTTCCCTTTGTTTGCCTCGTCTGTCCAGAATCCAGCAGGAGGTTCCCAGCAAGGCGGCGCTGGAGCAGGAAATGGTGTGGATGAAGGAGCATCTGTCCACGCTGGGCTCCCCTGTGGTGCTCTGCCACAACGACCTGCTCTGCAAGAACATCATCCACAACAGCAAAGAGGGTACAGAATCAGAGATGCCGTTTATCTCCCTTTTAGTGGGGACAAAGTTTATCGATTGTTTATTGTTATGTGTAGATTTAACTTGAGTCACTCACAATCTGTAAACATGTCATACATTCAGGTTGGCCTTGATTATAGTTCCAAAAGTCAAGGTGAAAGTATGTGAATATAAAAATAAAAGTAAAAACTGAACTGGCTTTCAACACATCATTAGCTTCGTTACCTCGTCTCAGGATTAAAAATAAAACCGTTTCTGAGCATGTTCTGCTTAAGAAAGACAGATGTTGGGAAATGTCCAAGCTTGTTTCACACCAGAAGCTCTAATCAGATTTTTATTCTTTTTTAAAGAATAAATCTTGATTACTTTCGTTCATCCACTGTGTGACCTGCGGCGTCTCGCTGAACTCTGCTAACTTGCCATAAAGTGCTTGTAATTTGACACCAGCCTCACTGTCTTACCTGCTGTTGCTGCGTTTAGAGCAGATTACTGGATAATAGGAGGAAAATGTCAATAATACAACAAATGCCACGTAAATTGTGATAATATTCAGTTTGATTGTGTGATTCTTAACACAGGACCAAGTACTTGTAATTTGACACTGGGCTCAAAGCTGCTTCTGTGTTTTTAACACATAATTACAAGACAAACAAAAACATTAACAGTGAGAATTATGCCAGATGTGAATGCCAATAAACGGCATCAAGTAAAAGACTGTTATGTGAAAATAAAGGAAAGTGAGAAATACTGAAGCCTAAACTTTCTCCACGATGTAATTCCTTGTCTTTGGATCATGATTCATGTGAACATTCAGCAGGGTGACATCATATGTAACACAAACAATAATTTCATATCATTTTGTAGATCAGAGGTCTGTAGCTTGGAGCTCTTTAGCCCTTCTGCAGCTTCTGCTGTAGCTTGTATCCATTACATGTGAATAAACACTTCTATCTGAATTTATTGAGCTTTTCCCACAGAACTCTCATTTTACAGTTTGAGGAGACATTTAGGCCCCATTTACCTTTTCAAGTGATGATGCAAAACGTTTGTCGCGTTTTGTGGTTCTGTTTATATGAATCAACATATTATGGAAGAAACATACTAATCTAAAGCACATAAAGTTATACAATATATATACACATATATATAATATGTACATTTTGTATACAAATAAATGGAATTTGACTTCAGGAGCCACATACACTCCTGTTTCATCTTGTGTGGGCTGGACTGGTAAATATTGCTCTAATAACCTTTAAATTTACACTTGAAAGTTTTTCTTTGTTGTGGCCACAGTGTACGTGATGGAATTGTCTATAATTTTGCAAGATGAAACAATTAGTACTGAAAAATGACTACACTCTCAACATAAAGTCAATTTTAATGAAACATTCTGCTGCAAAATACAGTGAAATGTAAAAAAAAAAAAAAAATCCTATATAACCACCTTGCTTGGTGGTTTCTGGGGCCAGATTGGTGAAAATAAATTTGAAGGAGCCGGGGAGAGGATTTAGGAATGGCGGCCCGCCACTAGCAAACTAGCAAACACTGACATGTGAGCATAGCTTTTGGTCATTAAGGTTGCAAAGTGGAGGTGAAGATTCATTCATCTTGAGGACAATCGATTGTGCTTCTCTTTTTGTCTCCAGGCCATGTTCGCTTCATCGACTATGAATATTCCAGCTACAACTACCAGGCCTTCGATATCGGGAACCACTTCAATGAGTTCGCAGGTCGGTCAAGTCACTCTGGACACTCAAGGAGAGGTTGAATACCGACTGATCATATGGTGTCTGTGTCTGTGTAGGCATGAGTGAGCTGGACTACGGACTGTACCCCAGCAGGGAGCTGCAGATGGACTGGCTCAAAGTTTACCTGCAGGCGTACAAACTGTTCACCAAGAAGACCGAGGAGGTCAGCCCGTCTGAGCTGGAGAGGCTCTACGTACAAGTCAACAAGTTCGCTCTGGTGAGACACGCACACACGTACGGACACACAGACGTACGGACACACAGACGCACGCGCTTACTTCAGCTCATCGAATATCACTTTTATTTCTCTTCTCAAGGCGTCACACTTCTTCTGGGGCTTCTGGGCGCTCATCCAGGCCAAATACTCCAAAATCGACTTCGACTTCCTCGGGTGAGTTTCTATGTGGGAAAGTGTGTGGCGACCCCCCCCCCCCCCCCTCCCCCTCCCCCTCCCTCCCCTCCCCCCGGCCTGTGGAGGGTGTCAGAAAGACGATCTGCCAGCTGAAGTGAAGCAGGGCATTGTGAGAAAGTGAAAGCGATAACCCTCTTTGTTTGCAGTCACATCTGTAACACATACGCTTTGTTTTGCCCCCCGCTGATGGTTCAGTCAGGGCAAAATGACCTGTCTTTCTTTTTTGTCTCTCTCTCTCTCTCTCTCTCTCTCTCTCTCGAGCTTGCCTTTCTCATCACTCTTTCTTTCTAACCCTTATCTCGCTCTCTCTCTCTCTCTCTCTTTCATCTCTCAAGTTTCTCTATGGTCTTTGTGTCTTTCTCACTCTTGTTTCTTTTCTTTTTCTTGTCTCTCTCCTCTCTTGTCTTTCTAATCTATCTCTTGTCTCTTTCTAGTCTCCCGCTCTTTAGTATCTCTCGTCTCTCTCTTACTTGTCTCTCTTGTCTCTAGTTTTTCTTGTCTCCAGTCTCTCTCTTGTCTCTAGTCTCTCTCTGTTCTCTCTCTAGTCCCTCATATCTCACTTTTGGCTCACTCTAGTCTCTTGTCTTTGTCTCGTCTCCTGCAGTTATGCCGTTCTGCGTTTCAACCAGTACTTCAAGACCAAACCTGAGGTCATGTCCCTGCAGGTCCCAGAATGAGTTTCAGGTAGAGATGAGAAGATGAGATGTTGAGACGTCCTGTGGAGGGTAGTGTTGGCCGGGGTGGTGGACGGACCACCGCTCGGTCCCACCTGGTCTTTTTTTCTAATTCTCCCCCTCCTGCAACAAGAACGATGACTCTTCTCATTCCTCCAACTTGTAGCTCCGAGTCGGTCAGCCTGAGAATTACAACTCTTGTATGTCTGAGTGTGTGTGAGTGTTTCTGCGTGTCTTTGTTTATCTCATTAAAAAACCTTGCAGTTGTCGCTTTTCGACTCAGCCTCATGGGCATCGGCACGGTGGGGCTTTCACCCACATGTGGCTCTTTGCCATTAGAAACCATCCGTCTGCAAGTGATTTAACCCTTTCAGCTCTAATCTCTGCAACTTTTTGTCCTCGTTCCTCTCAATTCTGGTGCCGAGCGCTCGCAGCTGCTCAGTTTCTACAGTCAAACGACTTCTCTCGGTACCTCCAGGACATTCTCGCTGCTGCTGCTGCTGCTGCTGCTGCTGCTGCTGCTGCTGGGTGATGTCGAGCCTTTGCTGTTCTCCTCTGGGTTCGTTTCAGATCACTATTGTGTTGTAGCAATCAGTGACGGAGCGTAGCTTCATGTACATGTATTTATTTGTGTGAGGACACTGAATTATTTCACATCTCAGGTTCACAACTCTTCAGTTTTGGTTGCTGTGCTTGACTTTCAGTAGCAGTACTGTAGGAGGAGGAGGAGGAGGAGGAGGAGGAGGAGGAGGAGGAGGAGGAGGAGGAGGAGGAGGAGGAGGAGGAGGAGGAGGAGGAGGAGGAGGAGGAGGAGGAGGAGGAGGAGGAGGAGGAGGAGGAGGAGGAGGAGGAGGAGGAGGAGGAGGAGGAGGAGGAGGAGGAGGGTGTTGGTGCCGTTCTGCTTGTACGCCCTTTTTTCCAGCAGCTCGACTTTTATGGCGACATTGAGTCGCTTCGTTAACTCCCAGACCTGTTGGAAAATCCCGACCTGGTTCGCCTCCTCCTCCTCCTCCTCCTGTGTGGAGGCCACCTTGACCTGCAGAGCTTCCTCTCCTCCCTGCTCCACACTCTCCGACTCGTTCTTGTCCTCCGTCTGTGACTTATCAGACCTGCTGAAGTTGAATGAAGTGCGTCTTTCTTCCATCACATGTTGCTTTTAACAATAAACATGTGGAGGGATCAATGGTTTGGTCCACTCAAAGCCCATTGTCTCTTGAATTCAGCCACTTTACTGTCCTTTAAAAGAAAGATTCCCAGTAATTGATTATCTGAACTGAACTGTATTGGAACTTCTTTGAAAGTGAAGTTCTTATCTGTAATGCAGCCATCAAGAGAAAACCACCAGAGGTATGATCATAATCTTCCCATTCCACAGACGCACAGCTCAAACCTTTGTCCTGGCTGCTGGTGTCGTGTAACCAGCAGGGTTAATAATTCACCAGCCCAGCAACTTCAGACTTCAGGGGATTTCAGATGGACGCAGTGGGAATGTAAAACGTGCCGCTGGTTTTTATCTTCTAGAGAAAAGTACCGCGCCTCCTCCAGTGCAGCGGGATGTCTTCAGGGGGATTTACTGGTATGACGGCACATATCTGGCAATGACCGAAAGCTCCAAGGTCAATTAGTTATTAATATAAGGCGTTCTGTTTGCAAGCCGATACTAGCGAGGTCTGCTTTGTAGGTGTGCAGGAAAAGGCCAAAGTAGTTGCTGCTTGAACGCACAATCCTGACACAGTGTGGGGAATTCAGCCTGGAGAGTCAGGAGACCTTCTCTCCGTGGTTTCCTCCAAACTCTGACTCTCATTGTAGTCATGTGGAGTTTTATTCACTTTCCTTTCGCATTGTTCCCAACTCTTGAGCTGATGTTAAAATCTGAATCTTAGGTCCCATTTACATTCCGCTTAAAGTGAAAATGCATCAGTTCTGCATTTTATTTTCAGAAAACTTTCGTGTTTGCACAACGTTTTGAAAAAGATGTCCGTTTGCACGGAAACGGCAGAAACGCTGACAACAGTGTAGTTTTCATGTTGGGCCACTAGTGGCCGCAGTTTGTTTTAGAAATGAAACCACTCACACATGCCCGAGAACAATACGCTAGAAACTTTACTTTACTTTTTGACACTCTAGCAGCCACCATTCTTGTTATTGTCCATCTACTGAGCATGTGCAGAAGAAATATTTACTACGGCCGTGGTGCACATGCTCTGTGGCAGCATTTCCAGCATCTAACATGGAGATGAAGCCGAACCGTTTTCAAGAAATAGCTTTTCCCCCCGTTTCTACTCTTAGCATTTTTGAAAAGTTCCACCTTGGGAGCTGTTTTCAAAACGTTGTTTTATCAGTGTCTCGGAGCACCATTTTCTCCCAAAACACAACGAAACTTTTCTCTTTTCACTTGAAACGTTGTCGTGTTGCCGGAGTCTCAGTTTCCTTCGCATGCCGTCTCTCGCTCTTTAGCAGAAGCTGATGCTAAAAAGTCTGAATCTCAGATACATTCTTCACAGGTTTCTCCTAAAAGCTTTGGACCCGTCACCACCTTCCCACTCGACTTTCAGAAATTAGAGTTCATTAGAAAAATTATACATATTTTGTCAAAATGTGAAATTAGAGCTTTAAATGACGTATCTCAGCATGGACTTACTGAGCTTTTACAGTTTGTTTTTTTTGCCGTTGCAGAATAAGAAATTTCTAAAGTGAGCAAAGTCACAATCAAAGTTAAAACCAAACGGTCAATCAAAGGAGAGAAGTCTTTTAATTTGTGAAACATGTAGCAGAAGCAGCACCATATGGCTGGCTGGTTTACTAATGTGTCAGTTCGCAGCCATGTTCTCTCTCACAGGTTTTTAAAGTCTTACATAGGAGTCTTTCATGTACTTGAAATAAGAGCTGTTGAGGTCATACAGAGACATCTACTGGTCCCAGATGGTATATTGTCAAGATGGCAAACTCGCATTGGCCTCAAAGCCATGCTGTAATGGTGAGTTTGTGTAAACCCCCAGAATGCAACAGCTATAGGAGAAGATTTTGCGGCATTTCACAGCACCAGACCTTTTCATTAAAATTGGCTTCATGTTGAGATATTGTCGTTTTCAAAGTAATTGTTTGGTTTTGCAACAATATAGATGTTTTCATCATGTATACTCTGCACCAAAGTTTAAATGTAAAGGTTATTATGTCACTGTTTTACCAGTCCAGTCCACTCAAGATGAGATTGTGTTGGACACCCCTGCTCTAAACGACAGTTTTAATAAAAAGCAGTCTTAACTCTGTCTGTTGCGTTTTAGCTCCATCTGACGTGGCTGTCCTCGTTGTACAACTACAGTTTTCTCTTTATCTATTAGAATAGCAGCCTCGTTTTAGATGGTTTTCAGTTGGAAACCTCAGATTTGTGGAGATACTTTAACTTTGGTTCCTGCTGTTGAATTAACCATCAGCTATTAGATGAAATAGTTTTACCAAACTTATTTATGTGAAGCTTTTGCACTGTTTTCCTTGTTTTTATTCGTTAACATTCCTGAACACATGCTGGGTAAGGTGGAAAGGAGCCTGACCGGGGATTAGACCAACCATTCAGAGAAGTTTCTGAAAATGTTCCCAACACGTGCATCTAATGTGCATTTGTGTGCGTGCGTGCGTGTGTGCGTGTTGCTCTGATTGAATTCCTTCACGTTGGGCCTTTAAGCGAGTTTCAAAGCAGTTTATTTATTGCGTGACTCTTCTCGAGCCACTCTGACAGTTAAAACGTCGCAGCGTTTGCAGTTCCTTCCACAGTAACTCGTTTCGTGTGCGAATGTACTAACCATTTTGCGAAACACTGTACAGGAAGCGCAAGTTTTATTGTTTTTTTTCTTTGTATGCCAATTTGGACTTTTTGTTATCGCTTCGACTTGAATTGTAAACGAGATGAAGGAGACAGAGGATGTAAATACTGTAAGAAATTCTGTGAAAAGCTGACTGTACAGGGATCCTTCACAACTCTGTGGGAGTGGCAACAAAAAGTGTTTAACAGTTGTGGGAAGATATTCCTATTAAAAGATAAAATTCTGTCCATGTGTGTTCTTGTTGTCTTTGTGTTGTTGATGGTTTCCTCTCTGACCTCGGCCCTGAAGGAACCTCTTTAATGTTTAGTGCAGGGGTGTCCAACCTCGGTCCTGGAGAGCCCTTGTCCTGCATGTTTTAGTTCTCTCCCTGCTTCAGCTTACCTGAATCTCATGATGTCATCAACAAGGTTGTGAAAAAGCCCAATAATAAATCAGGTGTGCTGCAACAGGGAGAGAGCTAAAACCTGCAGGACAGGGGCTCTTTAGGACCGAGGTTGGAGACCTCTGGTTTAATGTCTCCAACTAGGTCTTATCGCCCCCCTCTGGAGTAGAGGAGTAGTGCATCAATCAGCCCTATTTCACAAAGACTTAAAGGAGACATATCATGCTTTTAAATCCTTCCTTTTTACATATAAATCATACAGTTGTGGTCTATATAAAGCGGAACTGCAATGCTTGGGTCTGAATTCCTCATTATTAGAGCTCCACAGGCCCCTTTTCTACCCCTTTTCTGATGTGCTTCTGAGAGCAACTCGTTTTGGGGCGGTCTCTTCAAATGCAAATGAGACACTTCATACCCCGCCTCCTCTCCAGGTTGCAGAGGTGATACTCGGTTCAACGCCGCCCTGTTCGGCCATCTTTGTAGTTTGATAGAACAGATACAATTATCTAGCGGCGCAGAAACTTTATATTCACACATTATTTACAAAATGTCAACAACGGAAGATTTGTCCATCCAGCCATACATGTTGGAGCCAGAGTCGGACCCGGCGGAGCGAGATGAAAATGACGATGATGCACCCGAAGAACAACGTCTTCATATGGATGTAACGCAATGGTGTGTTACTATATTTACACTAACTTCTCCATCCATGCCCACTACTACAATACTGCCTGTATTACAACGACTATTTAACACAGAAGTTACATTATAATCTAAAACGAGCACACAGCGCTAACATATGAAGACGGTGCAACTGCTAATGCTAACAAAACAATGACAGGGACGTCTTATCATCACACTTTTTAGCGTTATATACAGCTTACCGAAGTGCTCTGTTCGTCGTCTCCATAGATAGAAGGAACTGACCGCTCAATCAGACCAAGTCTTTCGGCAAATCCTTCTTTATACTGGCGGAGGTTGCTGAAGCAGTCATCCTTAAAGTGCTTCGCGCACACAAAAATGACCTTACCCACAGATGTGGGTACATTTCTGTGAAAAATAAAACTCAACCAGGCACTTCGAAAAGGTTCTGATGCTGGGAGACGGTGTAACGAAGCTTGTGGGTTACTACATCCAACAACCGAACATTTCGACTTATCCTCTCGTAACTTCGGTTGGACTACAAAATCGCAGCGAGAAACAAAAATGGCGGATTGCTCGAAATGTCGATGTCCTAATTTGGCAGTTCCGCCGGGAATACTGTGACGTAATAGTTCAAAAAACGGAATTGAGAATAGAAAAATCGAAACGGATCGCAAAATATGACCAAAACAGAACCTAAAGATATCAACGGAGCACCTGAAGAGACTACTTTGAACTTTTCTGTACTTCTAAACACTCTAAATATACGACAACATGCATTTAAGGGCTAAAAAAGTGGATTTAGCATGATATGTCCCCTTTAAGGGTACATCCGAAAAGTCCCTCCTATCTCCTCATCTATCGACTTTACCTTAACCCCGTGGATGACGTCACAGGGTTAAGGAAAGGCGTTAGAAGGCTTCCTAAAGGAGTTGGTGAAAGGAAGTGGTTGGTTTTACAACATCCATAACATTCATATTTGGGATCTGGGTTTTAGATGATTTAAAGTTATTCAAGGCAGATTATTGCTTTGGTAACTTACATGATCTGCTCCCTTTTTTCCACATTGTGAGTTTCCCTGTACGATGCGGAAGCGTATTGCATTCACATGAATAAATTACAATTGACGGTTTTTCTAAGTTAATGACAATTATCTCATTATGAGAAGAAATTAATAAAAATGTTGGGGCTCTTTCTGAATTTATGAGATGCTGTTTTTTGAAAAAAGTAAAAAATTGGTCTGTTTTTCTGAATTTGAGATACTGTTTTGGGGATTTATTTTTAAATTGGCTGTTTTTCTGAATTTATGAGATGTTTTCTGAACAAATAAAAAAATTGGCTCTGTTGTTCTGAATCAATGGGACAGTGGTGTGTTATTCCAAGCAGAAGCTCTGCTAGACCATTGTAGGAAACATGCATGCCCCAGCTGTCAAGTTTAATCCAGTTTTATTTCTATTTTGTTTGTCAACTTAGCACAGTGTAACCCCGCCGGTTTATAACTCCAAACCGTTTTTTCTCATAATTATGAGATAATTGTCATTAATTCAGAAAAAGTAGATTTTTTTTTTTTCATGTGAATACAATACGCTGTCGTAGAACGCTCCGATGAGCAGGTCCCTTTAAACGTTGTTGCCGGAAAGAATCGTGGGGCAGCATGCGCTCACCTCCTTTGATAAAGGAAGCATCAGTGGCTAAGCTAAAGGAGGCTCTAAAGGAAGCAATGAGCTTCCTTTCCTTATTGAGAATTCGGACAATCCTTATCATGGCCGCTAAACAAAACACTTCCGGGGTTTAGGAAAAGTCGATAGATAATGGCCGTTTTCCAATTCTTAGAACGCCAGTGCGTACTCAACATACGTCATGAGTAACTACTTGCAGGGCGTCCTCGGAAGAGCGGATCTCCTCTAGTATCTTTTGCAAATGCATTATGGGTAATTTGTCTTCCCAAGCCTGCACAGATACACTTCAACTTGGGAACACAACTTCAGGTCAACGGAAAAGCACCTTGTCATAAGTATAAAGGAGAAAAACCCCTGTGGGACACCTGATTTCTGGAGCAAAGCAATTACCGAACCAAGCACAGCCTCCAGGGAGAGTCGCGTAATTATTTCAGGGAAAAACACACACCAAACAGAATTAACACAACCAATTTATTGTCTTTGCAAAAACAAAACAAAAAAAAACACAAAACTCTGAAAACATAGAAATGTACACCTTTAAATTACACAAGCTCTTTTAAACAAAATAAAGTCTCTTTCTATATTTACATCAGCGGGGATAACGATGGGTGGCTCCTCAACGTGTCTCCACTACGATAAGATTAGACTTTTTCCTCTGATAACCATCTCTGTACAGCATGTGGAGGATGAGCGCTGGCCCTGAGCTCGCCAACGGCGCCCACTTCCCCACGTTTTGATTTGTCAGCTAACGCTTAGCAAATAGTGGGCTGATCACAGTGGGATTCAAACACTTTTTTCTCCTTCCCTTAAAACTGTCCTGTCAGTCCACAGGGTTTCCGAGTGATGAGAACAAAGACACCAAAACATACAAAATATCCCGTGTCCAAAACTGTTAGCCATGGAGTCTAAGGCCCCGTTTACACGACAACGTTGGAGTAAAAATGCTAAACATTTCGTTGCACTTCAGGGGTTCGTTTGCACAACAACGGTACTCGTAGCCACTAAAAAAGCAACTTGTAAAAAATATGCCAACGCCATCTCTGTGGAAACGGACGAAAGCACAACTTTCTGAAGATGCTCAGGCTCCCTCTCTGCGGAGACGGCGAAAATACCACAACTACACACTCATTACAAAAACAACCAACAGAGTTGAGTCGTGGCCTGACAATGCCAACTACATCGTTTTCTGAATGCAAAACATTTCTGAAACGGAAATGCAAAAATTATTTTTCACTTGGACCGTTGTTGTGTAAATGGGGCCTCCATGCTAACATGCAAGTAGCTAAACACAGCAAAAAACAAAACATAGAACATTAATGTCCGGCGTGTATTCATCCGCTGAGGAGGGATTGTGGGATACAGTTTACAAACTTCCAGCACGTAAGCTAAGCTCGGTAGCTTAGCTAAGTAGCTAGCATCTGTTAATCTATAGGCTTATTTTACATAAATATACAAATAGAGCTTCTTAAAAAGGATTCTTCAGCATTAGATTTTAAACAAAACAACAACAAACAACATTCAGTCAATTTAAAGACCTACAGTCATTTAGTACAGTGTCTGCTGACGCGTTAGCATCATTAGCATGGATTTGTTTAGTTATAACATGTCGAAGTCAAATCAAAAATACATTAGGATTGCATATCAGGAAACTGAGTGACATTTTTTCACTCACCTAAGAAACATACAAACTGCTTTCATAATCTGGCCTTTTCAAGGAAACGTTGTGCTTTTTGTTTTTGTCCTTTTCATGACGTTAGAATGTACGGTAATAGATGTGCTGTAGTTATATATGAATAGAACTCGAACTGAAGCCTAATCATTGTCTTCATAACATTACCGTTATCTGCTCTTGTGAGGCTGGTGCCCAATTACAAACAATGTGGGGAAAGACAAAAATCCAACAACTGCATTACAAGACATTACTCTTCAAAAATGTTCCTTGACAAAAAGACGTCTGCATGTACAGAAAATTTGTAGTTATCTTCTCCAAGCATAGCTGACTAATGAGGCTGGAGTCAAATGACAAGAAAGAGATAAAAGCCCCAAAACAACATTTTGTTTTCAAAGCTCCTCAAAGTTTGCAGCAACTGACATCAGCTCATTCTGATACATTTACCTGCTCCTATCCTACCTGCAGCCATCTCAACAGCAAGGCTGGTGTCAAATTACAAACAATAGCTGCACAGATTAAAAAAGCTCCTCAAAGCACTTTTTACAAACAGACATCCACTCCTGAAACAATTCTCATATATTAACCTGCTCCAAGCATAGCTGCAGCCATCACAGCATTGAAGCTGGTGTCAAATTACAAGCAACTGATGCCAAAAGATAAAAACTTTGCAAGTTAAAAAAAAACAAAAACCTTTTTTTTTTACAAGCTGAAATCAGCTCACAAAACCAGTCTAATACACTCCCTCTGCTCCTTGCTTAACTGCATCAGTCTGAATGGTGAGGCTGGTGTCAAATTACAAGCAATTGATGCTGATGGATAAACCCAACAAATCAAAACCCCTTGTCAAAAACATTTGTACAAGCTCACATCCGTTCACAAAAAGACTCCTTGTATGTTATTTTACCTTTGCTGTGGCCTTCACAAGGGTGAGGCAGGTGTCAAACTACACACAGTTGATTCTGATAAATAAAACCCCAACAAGTCAGCAAGACTGCTTTGTTTGAGAATGCCCCGCGAATTAGTTTCTATCAATTCTTTAAACAATTCTGATACGTTCATCTGTTGTTACAGTTGTGAGCTTGGCATCAAATTACAAATACTTCATGCTGCTTGAATGACAGGTTGAGTAATGAAGCCCTTTAAAAAACTGATAAGCCATAAAAATTGGTTAAGGATGAATCTACTCAACATTAATTCAAATTACTTAAATCTTGATTTTGAACATGTCGACTGAGAAATCACTCCCAGTCGGCGCGGTAGTTTTGAACATTTTAGGATTTCTACAGTCATCGAAAGATGCTGACGACCTGAAGAACGTGAACAAGAGTTTGGTGACTGTGTTCTCATTGGTGATTTGGTATGTTCACATTAGACAATAAAACCAAGAGTGAAGCTTTTCTATTGATGCCAATGAGATTTCAGTGAATGCAACTGATGCTTCAAAGCCTCCTTGTCATCAACCCATCAAAATGTGCTCCTTTCCAACTCGCTGTGTGTGTAATGAGTTTGTCTTCTGTATCAGATATACAGCAGTGAAAAATATTTAGGTTAATTTGCCTCTTTAAGTTTAGTTGCTTAGTTTATTGCCCCAAATCCAGCTTTTCCTTGAATTTCCTCAATTAGAATATTGGATCATAGGAGCTGCATTCAGAATCTGCTGTGTCTGTGTGAGCTGGACTGGCTCCGCCCACACATGCCCATCTTGGGAAGAGGAGGAAGTACTTCCTCTTGTGGTGCCATGTGCCAGAGCAGAGCTGCCTAATTGTGGGAGGGTCAAAGGGAGGGCCTACCTTAATTGGGATTGGCTAAACCCCTGATGACACTAAAAAGATGAAACAAGCCAGGGAGAGATGATCGATTTTCTTCACTTCTGGGGTGTCATTCCAGGTATCACATATTACTGTTGGAAATCCATTATAAAGTGAATTTTGCATCATATGATCCCTTTAATATAAATCACATGACTAGCCAAACCAACTTAAAAAAAAAAAATGGTGTGGCTTATAGTCCCGAAAATATGGTAATTTAAAAACATTGTTGGATAAACTAGTTTTAACACATTAATGCAGCATTTTGCATACAACATGAAAACACAGCAGCTGATTGTCAAATGTGAACCAACAGATCCATCTACAATCCATCTCATTAGGTCAAAACTGATCCAGAACAGCCTCTGTGTATGAAAAATTATACTGGTTATACTAATATTAAAGAACTTTTTGGATCACTTTGGGAAAAATCAGCAAATTCAACAGTCAATAATGGTTGAAAAAACTGTTTTATCTCTCACTTTTACACATATTTTAACAATTAGATATAAATTTATGACTACAAGTTTCTGTCACATGAATGCAGTTTAGCTTCTTGTTATCTTAGCATGGGCATCTGCAATGTTTCCTATGATGAAAGATGTTTTCTCGTACCAGTCAGATGCAACAAAACCAATTTGTAAATCTTCATATAGAGCAAAAACGGAAGATTCTGGAATTTGAAGAAGAGTTATCATATTTGAGGGAGTACAAAACATAATTTTTAAAACCACGAGTTGCAGACCCCGATGCTAAGCTAACATATCAATCTAAACTCCATCCTGTAAAATAATCTCACATTTCCACCTCAAACACGTTTAAAACTATAGATATGATTCTTGGAAACGTGGAAACGTAACGATGCAATTGAGAAACTTTCACCTTCTGATTGAAGAGTCTGGAGTTAAAAGGGAAACTTAGGAAACAAGACTTTAAATGTAAGTAATTTCTCTCATGATTGAAACAATAGAATTATTTTGAATTTGATAGTTTGAAGTGTGTCGGTGACTGTGTGTGACCAGCAGGGGGAGATCTACACAAACTGTTGTGAAAGAGCCTGTTGAGCTGTAACAGGTGAAACGGATGTGTGTGTGAGAGTGTGTGTAGTTGTTGACAAAATGCTAAACTATACAAGGAATAATCATTTTGATCGTTCCTTGTTTCCTTTCCCACCTTCCCTCTTTAAACCCCTTCCGCCTCTGTCTTCAGTCCGTCAGCAGCACCAGTTCCCCCTCACTCCGGTCCCCTCCATCACTCTCCTCCCCCTCGCTGCACTTTTGTCTCTCCCTTTCCCTCTCCCTCTCCCGGGGCAGAGAAGTGGGGGTCTCCTGGCCATCCGCTGCCCTGCGTGGGGCAGTTGGGGCTTGGGGCAGGTAATGCTCCAGCAGCGCGGGGTGGAAAGTCATTGCTGCCACAGAGAGCGGGCCGCCACCACTGCCACCGTTCCCCCCGCCTCCTCCCCCGCCGCTCCCCGGGTACTGACTGTCGCCGTGGGGGTAATGGATCTGCTGGGGGTCCGACTGGCTGCAAACACACAACACACACTCATGTAAAGACCACAGCTCCACCTGGTGGACATGATGGCACAAAGCAGGGAATACAGAGGGAGGAAGACGCTCTATAATCTGGATGTTAGTGGGGGAAGACGCTCTATAATCTGGATGTTACTGGGAAGAAGACACTCTATAATCTGGATGATAGTGGAGGAGGACGCTCTATAATCTAGATGTTAGCGCAGGAAAACGCTCTATAATCTGGATGTTAGTGGGAAGAAGACGCTCTATAATTTGGATGTTACTGGGAAGAAGACACTCTATAATCTGGATGTTAGTGGAGGAAGGCGCACTATAATCTGGATGTTAGTGCAGGAAAACGCTCTATAATCTGGATGTTAGTGGGAAGAAGACGCTCTATAATCTGGATGTTACTGGGAAGAAGACATTCTATAATCTGGATGTTACTGGGAAGAAGACACTATAATCTGGATGTTCGTGGACAAAGACGCTCTATAATCTGGATGTTAGTGGGAAGAAGACGCTCTATATTCTGGATGTTCATGTTTCTTGAAAGAAACTGACTCATGAATGAATGAGAAGAAGCAGCAACACAACATCTGAAAAAGAAAAAGTGCGAGTCACTTGGACATTAACTGGGACTTTAACGAGCGAGTTAGCTAGCACATTCACAACACTAATTATTTGAGGTCAGCAGTCGTCCAGACAGACATTTTGTGGCATGTTACCAGGACATCTTGCTCTTGGGTTTCTGCGCCTCCTACCTGTGTGTGTAGGTGGCTCGCTGCTCCTGCTTGCGGCTCTTCATCATGGCCTTGTACTCGCCCACCCGGAGCCGTCGGCCCTCCACGATGCAGGTGCGTTTGGGGCGGGGCTTGTACTTGTAGTCGGGGTATCGCTCCAGGTGCTGCCGGCTCAGCCGGGCCTGTTCCTCATAGTATGGCTGCTTCTCCTGGTTGGACATGGACTTCCACCTGGAGCCTGGACACACACACAGATAACCCCTTCAGCTCTAACTCCCAAAAATGTACTTCACCTTCCAAATAATAGCTTTTTTTTTTAATTAATAAAGTTTTTTTTCCACCAAATCTGAGCGTCCTTGCAATAGAAATTCATTCACATTCAGTTAAACATGTCAAAATAGTTTTGAGATACTTCAGTGAAAAGGAAATACAGTCCTACCTCGATTATCCAGATGCACTTTCTCGTGTGTCTGGATAATTAAAATCATGGCAACACAGTGTGTTGTAAATCAAAACCTAGATTTTTTTCATTACTACATGTATAGCATGTTTAACAAGTGCGTTATTCCTTTTAAAGCTTCAATTGGATGAAAAGAGGTTTGTGCATGTAACAAAACAGTGTACAATACAGTTCCTTATATGTATAGTTTACATCGGGGGTCCCAAACCACCGGGGATAATTTGGTACCAGGACGCAAAGGGAATAAAAAGTTTGGTTAAGAAAATGTACATTTAAATTTCTGTTAGTCTGCATTGACTTTAATTTGCTATATTCTTTCTTACTTTGTTTAAATGGTGTCGTTTTTCCTTTTAAGGTAATGGCTTCTTTTCGTTGGTGGTGATTTCCACCTGTACCTGTAACGGACTCACATCACTCCAAACTTCACTATATGCTTGTTTATGCCCCCTGTGGTTGACATGTTGCTTCTACCTGCTCCCCTAAACTGAGAACCTGTAGACTCTGAACTCTGAATGAGTTTCTATTATCCTCTTATTAGTGTTTAATCGAATATTGGATCATATTTGTTATCTGCAGGCCTTTTATAGCTTCGATCACAAGGCCTGAGTACGTCACAGTCACACAAACAAAACGTATATACCACGTGGTGTCAATTGACCAATCACGCTGCTCGTTACTGTTTGTAATCCAAAATCGGAAGTCAGTTGAAAGTTGTGTATTCCAGACAATAATTAGCTATATTCTGGCACAAAATATGGATTTAGACAAAATTAGACGGTGACAAGTAGTGATGGCCATTAAACACATATTTTAGATGGTTTTGAGCAACACGTCCGCTATTTTTCTGGCCGTCTTTTCCGAAAATGGACCACCCAAATGACGGCTGGACGGCTCGCTGCCTAACACCATGCCACAGACGGTTAGCACGTGATGCACAGTGCAGATCCAGATAATTGAGGTAGGACTGTATGAGAATAAGATCTGCCTTTCATTTTGGACCCATGAATTCTACACCAGTTGCATCTGTTTCCACCTTTAAATACATGTATGATCTCTGCCAATAGAATTTAACATTCCCTCACAAACTAAACTTCCAGGAAGTCGTCCAATAGAGTGCTTTGAGAACTCTTCTCTTTGATACTCAACAATGTTTGTTCAGAATATGAAAAGACACCCTGCAGAATGAACACAATAGCCTGTTGTGAACACTGCCAAACTTAACAATGCTAATGGACATGGACAAAACCCAAAAAAGTACCTGGTTTCTACAAGTTTTTGTTCTTTATAATTGACTGTTTTGGTAAATTATAAGCAAGCAGAGGGTGTGTTGAGAAAAGGTTGTTGGGTGTGCAATCACCTTTAATAAGTCAATGCGGTCAACAGAAAGTTTTCAGAAGTGGACGTTGTCAATGGCCACAATGACTCCTCATAATCGCCCAATTGGCTAATGCACCTCCACCCACACAGGTGGGAGGTCCTCTGCTGTCATATGTGACGCCGAACACTGTTCAGTGACAATGCAGTTTGGTTTAAGTGGATGATTTCATGGGTGTGTTTCTATGTGAACAACTCCAGACAATACAATGGAATGTAAGCGTGTAAAGCAAGCATGTGACCTACGTCAGTGAATGTGCCCTCGGGTGGATTTTCCAGTGTTAAAGGTTTTTAAGATCCATAAGAAATACAATGCTAAACCTTTCTCATGCTGTTCTCAACTTTCAACAAATTCAGACGTGAAACCTTTTTTATGAGAATAATTAAACCTTTTATTTTCCAATTATTAGATTTGATAAAATTCTTCAAAAGGTATTCTGCACCCCCGTCAAAGCTCCCTTGCACCACTGGAGCATGGGAGTCCTACAAGTGATGTTGTACTAACGTGTGTGTGTGTGTGTGTGTGTGTGTGTGTGTGTGTGTGTGTGTGTGTGTGTGTGTGTGTGTGTGTGTGTGTGTGTGTGTGTGTGTGTGTGTGTGTGTGTGTGTGTGTGTGTGTGTGTGTGTGTGTGTGTGTGTGTGTGTGATTGTCTGGCTTATCCTAATTTAGCCAGGCCGGTGAATTGTTACCATTATGTCCTTCAAATACCAAGTTATAATGTATATTGTGCAGTAACGAGAAATTTGCAATACATTGTGCAGCTCTAGTGTTTGTATGCGTTTTTTAACCGTCTTTTAAGAATCCTTATCTTCTGTCACACGTGGTCAAACCAAATACTGGGATGCATATTTTACAAACAGAGATAGAGTACTCCAGTGAACAGGAGCGGCCCTAAGTCAAAGAATTGAGTAGTATCATCACTTGGCTTGAATATAGACAATAGAGATGCCCAGGGATAGAGGGACGGAAGATTGAAGAAGACCCAGCTGAGGACTCACCGAGGATCTTGCTGATGGAGGAGTTGTGCATGTCGGGGAAGGCCTGCAGGATCCTCCTGCGCTCGTCCTTGGCCCAAACCATGAAGGCGTTCATGGGCCTCTTGATGTGGCCCGAGGACGGAGGGGGCCGGGCGTCGGCGTAGCCGCCCTGAGCAGAGACAGGCAGAGCACCTACACAAAAACAGCGAGAGGCTGAATTTCTATGGAATACCTTAGTCACTCCGTGTGTGTGTGTGTGTGTGTGTGTGTGTGTGTGTGTGTGTGTGTGTGTGTGTGTGTGTGTGTGTGTGTGTGTGTGTGTGTGTGTGTGTGTGTGTGTGTGTGTGTGTGTGTGTGTGTGTGTGTTTTCAAAGGAGTGGCACCCAATTCACCCATAACTACCCTTAAATTGGTGATTCTCTTTCAGATGGGTTATTAACCTTTTACTCATTCTATCAACATTTTGTTCTCATCTGAAAGCTTTCAATTCACATGCATTTATGATTCACTCTCCCCACCCACGTCCTTGATAGTGAAGTTTTCACAGGAAACTCTGAGTCTGAAGGCAGCAGATGTTTTTTGACATTTAAATGTTCTGGTGGTGTCCTGAGACCGGCAGAATCAGGTGTTTGAGGAGTGTCCGACCGAGGACGCCTACCCTCCGAGTCGCTGCTGTGGTGCTCCTCCGTGGACGGCAGGCCACGTCTGTCCTCGCCTCGCTCGCCCTGAGAAAGCCTCTCGCTGCGAGGGGAATCTTTGTAGTCCTGAGGAGACAGACAGGAGGACAGATGGTGTGAAGTGTGAAGATTGGTACACAGATACAAGTCTGATTCCAGAAAACACACTTGTGCACATGATGTTGATGTCTTTGTTCTTTAAGATTTGGTCCTCAAACTAACAGTGCTCTTTCTCTTGCCAATTTACACCATATCACACGGTTTGTTACTGCAGCCACACATCTACCTCGTGCAGCCGAGCAGAAACTATAGAAACCTAATTCATCACAGTTCACTTGGTGTTTAGAGACAGATATTACATGTTGACATTGCAAGAACAATACAATTGCACACTATTATGCAGCCCCAGATCATCATTTAATAAAGAATTAGAAAACTATATTTGTTCCGATTTCAAGTATTCATTTTGACAGGGAGTTCTATTTTGAAATCAGTCTATCCATCTATCCATCTCCAAACCACTTTATCTCGTTCAGGGATGCTCGAGACGATAACAGCCAACTGGGCGAGCACGTAGGGTTAAAACGCAAGTATCTAATCCAGTTTGTATGTACATATAACTGCTCATTTTTACTAAGGCTCCATTTACACAATGTTCTAAGTGAAAAAAAAAATAGTTTTTTGCATTTCTGTTTCCGAAAAGTTTTGCATTTAGATACCAACATTTTAAAAACGATGTCCGTTTACATGGAAACGTCAGAAATGTTGAAAACTATGCAGTTTTAATAATAGGCCACTAGTTGGTGCTGTTGTTTGTTTTTGTAATGCAACCACCCTGAGGTCAATGCACCTTAAACATTAACAATGGGAGTACACAGACTTTAATATGGACAGATGACGAAGTTGGATTGTTATTACAGGGACTCAAGTATAAAACCACAAAGTCCCAGGAGAAAATGGACTGGGAGTCATGACAGTGTGAAGGAAAACATTGTTATTGTTCATCTACTGAGCATGAGCCAAAGAACTATTTACTACAGCCATGGTGAGCACGCTCAGTATCAGCATTTTAGAAAAGTTGTATTTTCCCACATTTCTATGGAGATGGCGCCAAAGAGTTTTAGAAAGATTCCGTTTCAGTGACTCCGAGCACCTTTGTCATGTAAACACCCCCCAAAACTATGAAAGCTTAGCCTTTTCACTTCAAAACGTTAAGTTTGTGCCCGTTTCTATGTGTGCAAAGATTTTGCTGGTGTAAACGTTTTGGGAGCTGTGACTTGTATTCACACTCTGGCACATGGAGACGGTTGAATGTGGACCGTGTTGCACGGAGTTTCTATTTAAGGTGAAGACGCAGCACGCCGCTTCATATCAGCTGCTGCTCCACCGCAGGGCTGTAAATGCAAAGACTGGAAACAACAACAGCCAGCGGAGAGGAAGAATGGTGTTTATTATCTGAGAGGAGGAACGGTGAAGGAGACCAGCAGGACTCAGAATTTACAAAACTGTCGTCGGTGCATTATCCGTCAGCCGCTCCCAGGCTGTTAAGTTATATTTATGTGTCATTCCAAAATGGGAGTGTATCGGTGAAAATTCTGAGGTGCAGCAGGAGAGTCGGAGTACGGGTGTGGACAAAGGGGGAGGGCAGGTGGCTCCGTCAATGCCACACTGAGGCCTTTGTGGTATTGTGAGGCTGCAGCAGCTGTTGCTCAGGACCAGACTGGGACCAGAGCTGCAGCTACCTTCAAGAATGAAAACCCAGCACCAAGAATAGAAGAAGTATTTTTACAGGAACCAAAACAAAGAAGCACTTCCCAGGTGGTGCTTTAATTTGTTTTCCTGAACAATCGGAACAATTTTCAGACATTTAATAGCACATAATTCATGTGCTTGTTGTGTTTTCTTCTTCCAATGCAGCACATGACTGTAGTTTGCTTAAAAGAGTGGAAGCGAGCTGTGACAATGTGTTTGTATGTGTGCGCAAACCCAGCTGGGCCATTCGTCCATCAGTCCAACCCTCCGGAGGAGCAGGACTCCCCGTAACCCTACACCAGACTCCATTAAACCCCGGCACATCAGTCAGGGAGACGCAGACGAATGGAGGAGGCGTCCTCAGTTTGCACACAGAACGTTTTTCCATCACCGCTGCCATCGCTTTGCATTGTCTGCTTGTTTAATGTACTTTTTTTGGGGGGGTCATTTCCATACCTGTCATAATGTCCAAAATCCACCAATTTAAGTTTTTCTGATAATCTTCATGACACATTAACATTTATTTAGGCCCCGTTTACAAAATGTTTCTAAGTGTAAGCACAAAACTGTTTGTATTACTTTGAGTGTCCGTTTACATGACAACGGTGCTCGGAGCCAGTGAAAATGCAATCTGTTGAAAACTGCTCCCAAGGTGGAACTTTTTAAAAACTTGCTAAGTAAATTGAACTAACTACATTGTTTTCAGCATTTCTGCCATTTCCATGGAAACACACATTGTTTTCAAAACGTTGCTGTGCAAATGCAGAACTTCTCTGAAACATAAACGCAGAAAAGATTTGGTTTCACCTGAAACGTTGTGTGAACAAGGTCATATTGTCCTTTTTCTCAGCTTCACTGTTCTAGATGATTCTCATAGAATCTGGCTGAGGTACATGAGCAACTCGAGGCTTAGCGTGACAAAACATTTACTAGTAGTCCATCCCTCAGGACTCCGGACAGACTTTAATCGCAGATTGATTTTTGAAGTGATGCAGTGAAGCGCTTCCTCCGCTCATGTACAAATGTATTATTTCTATGTTGGATGTGCAGAACAGGTCCGTTGTTTGCGAATACCTGGAACAGCATGACATGTGGGGTTCTCCGACGAGAGGGCAGAATATTTGAAGGAGATTTGAGACGACAAATAACAATGTGGGAAAAGTAAAGTTGATCCAGTGGAAAGGATGAGTGTGTGTGTGAGAGGTTTTAAAGCATTTCATACTCTTAATTACTTCATATAAACTTTCTTAACTGCTTGCTTTAAGGTATTTCTTGTATCTCTTTATAAAGCTTTAATAGATTTATCTTTTTTCTTTATAAAGCTATAACCTATTGCTCTTATTTCTTTTTCAAGCTTCGATATGTTTATTTTGTTCTTTGGAAAGCTTCAATTTCTCTCTTTCATTCCTCTGTAAAGCACTGAATTGCCTTGTGTCTGAAGGGAGCTCTATAAATATATTTGCTTTGCCTCGGTTTACTGGCTTATAAGGTATCACTTGTCTTGAGAACAATTTCCCATTTGAAACACATACCTGATGCCGAATTTGTCAGCTAATTACATTCTTAAAAAAAGAAATTAGACAATTCATCAAAATATCTCCTGGGTAAGTCAAACCTTTGGAGATGGAGGAAGTTGGTTAGCTACACGTTCTTGTGAATCTGGATTTGTGACGGATTATAAAGATTCAGTTACACCTACAACCAAGACAATTTACACTCTGGTAAGTGAAACGACAGGAGCCGTCCAGCTCGTGCCTTACGCACAGTTTGAACGTCGGCTTACCATCTTGCTCGCGGCGTCTCGCTCCCTGTCCCGCTCCCTCTCTCGCCCGCCGCTGCCGTGACTCCTGAGGAGCTGCTGGGCGTCGTGAATGGCCTGAGTGACAACGTCTCCATCCCCGAGGAAACCTGAAGGCAGGAGGAGAGGTGGCCGCGAGCCCAGAAAACAACAACAAGAAGTTGAAGTCATTGGAAATACACGCATGATAATACAATGAGTCACCTTTTAAAATAAATTTACATCATCACCATGTGGCTTCACAAAAACTAGCTGATTAGCCAATATCGTATTGTGTCTTTGAAAGGTCTCACAAGATCTTAAAGAACGCCACCGCTCAGTCTTTTGTGTCTAGGCGTTAACAGTTTGGTGCGGCATGAAGATCACCGGATAAAGAAAACACTGCCGGCTACGGCTGTTAACTCACACAGTTCCTGGCAACAATGTGGGAAACACCTTTTTTTCATAAAGTGCCGGAGCAAAGAAGTTTCACACAAACGTGGACGAATGTAAACGTTTGAGTTGAAGTGGTTACATGAGGTGGCAGAAGTTCCAGCCGTTTAGCGTCCCGTCTATTCCCACACTTCCAAAGCCTGACGCTATAAAGCTTTATAGATATCATGTAAAGAAATGTTGTTTCACATCCATAACACTTCTTATCAAATGTATCATGGTAAGAATCCAGAACATATGTTAGCACAATGCTCAGTACACTACAGCTCCCAGACACTGGAGGATGAAACTCTCAGAATTATGCTAAAGTAGCCTCAGGTCAAAAAACGGTTGTGTAGCAATACCAATGTCTTTACCGTAAATCTAATACTGCTTTATGTGATACTTTTGCAATACTTGAATAGAATATGAATCTTCTGTACAATATCAGTTCAACATGTGATAATATTGTTCAGTACAGTGATAAAAACTGTGATAAACAAGAACACAAGTCAACCTCTTGAATCAGGTGTACATTAAAACTCTTCCTTTGCAGTGAACCTCAAATCAGTGACACATCACAAACATGTCATTAATCGTTGTGGCAAAATATATAGCGGTTTCACTAATTTCATGTGGCGACATATCACAACTTTATTGTCACGGCCAATAATCCCAAAACATCTCAAATGTTTATTCCTCCTCCACGTGACTCATCCCGTTAATGGATTATCATCAGGGATTGTCTGTAAATTAAATATGTCAAAATAACTTTCAAACAAACGAAGTTAAAATAAGCAGAGCCAAACTAGAAACAAATAAATGTGTGTGAGCATAACTAGGTCAGTCCTAAACCTGAACATTTGTTGTCGGCACACCCAGAAATGAAATAATTACAAAGATATTAAAAGGGGCTCCTTCAGTTACAATATAAGTAATTATTAATTATTAGATTATAATCAAAAAAGAACATTTAAAAGTTTCATAGTAATTCTTTTAACTCTTTACAGTATTCACAATTTGGATGTGTTCGTGAATTTTCGCGAGACAATCCTGAATAACACAATTAAATGTTTAGAAAAGAGATTGTGTTAGAAAATGTTAAACGGATTTCTGAACTTAGAATGAAAAATATTCTAATAGGTTTAAAATCCCAGTGGATGTGTTCAAAAAGCGCATAGTGACAGTCTATCATAAAAATGTGTTTTTATGAGAAAATGTATGTCTTCTGTGATTGTTATTCATTTACAACAGAAACAGGAAGTATTAACACAAAAAAATTCCAAATTCATATAAAATCAAAATTGGGCATCATAGATAACAATAAATAAATCAGTCTTATTGCCAACATGCCACCTCAGAGAGTATATTAATAATAACAATTGTTTTCCGGTATGAAAGAGGCGTCTGCAGTCTATGAATAAAGCGGATTGAATACATTGTGCGCTGGAGCTTCTTCCACAGAACGATATTGTGTGCCATTGTCGGTGGGAGGCCTCCAGCTGTGTGCACAACTCACTGAGGGCGGAGCGCTGTGGGCTGCGGGACATCTCTCTCTGGAGGTCCCGGGCTCGGTAGGCCCCCTGCAGGGCCAACGAGCCCAGCTCCAGGCTCTGCGGGCTGGGGGTCTTCCCCAGCTCAAGCCCCTTTGGCTTGGAGGTCAGGTTCAGGGGCTGAGTGGATGACTCCTGCAGGAACAAAAAAAAAATAACACACATGCAGCGAGCGATGAGAATGGGGCGCGGCCACTTGCAAACATTCATACCTAACCACAAAAGGGCGAGGGCATGCGGGCGTAGTGTTCCCAGAACACACGGCAGCATTCGGCGTGTTGGAGCACATCTGTTGCACCTTTACAAGCATTTATATTGGAGCGCTTTTGTTGTGGAGTTATCATCGACCTTTCTTCCCTTTTGTTGAATTAAACTGTGCAGAACTGTCCAAACTTGAGAAGCTGCATTGCAAATACACTTGGCACAAAACACAGATGCAGCAATTCCATTGAACAAAGGGCGTGGCGTCTTCCAAAAGCTTTTCAGCCTCGCCAATACCAAGGAGGGATGATGTTTATTTAATTCAAAGGGATTCACTTTCTTTAACATGATATTAATTGCACAGTCAAGCAAATGCATGCACACTCTTCACAACAGGGGTCACCAACGCAGTGCCTGCGGACACCACTTCGCCCCCAAGGACCACACGAGTCGCCCACAGGCCTGTTCAAATGAGCTGCGTCTAAAATGTAATGTTATTCTGTTGCTCTTCATTTATAAAGCTTTAAAAATGACAATATCCTAATAATAAAGTAAATAAAAAATATGTTTATAATACGTGATGTTTAGATCCCTAGTGCGCTGTGTGGAGGATCGTCGCTGACGAAGGTCCTTCACTTCTTCACCACACTGTCACAGACAGCAGCAATTATTCACTTAACATTAAATTATCTGGATCTACACAACTGATTGACATCAGCCTGACCACTCACTCATGGTTCTAAGAACCCTGAACTCCCGCAGACATGTGCCGATTGAATAACATTGTAGCGGCTGCGTAGCATAGAGGTTAAAATCAATTTCTGCAGTGTTCTCTTCATTTTTATGCCGAGATGGTTTTGTGGCTCCAGAGTTTCTTTTCAGTGGGAAACGGGTCCAAATGGCTCTAGAGTTGAAGGTTGCCGACCCCTGGGCAAGTGAAAATGGGACATTTTTTCTATGAAATGTTGTTTTTGTTGTTTTTCATAGAAAAAATGGCTCATTTTCGCTAGCCCAGGGGTTTTAAGCTCAGCAAAAACAACGAAAACAACTATGAAATGTTTTTGTCACTGTTGATAATTATTGTGAGAAACTCAATTCAATTCAATTTTATTTGTAAAGCGCTAAATCACATCAACAAACATCTCAAAGCACTCTTACAATGATAGAGTACAACAGAACCCAACTAAATCAACAATGTGATCAGTGTCTTCACATAGATGAGTATCAATAATAATAATAATATAACTAAAGGAAAACTGAGCAAATTTGTTAATTCAGAGGAGTGTGTCAAACTGGTCGCCCTTCGTATGACTCAGTACCCATGATATAGCTCTCCGTTTCTAAATAGGTTGGTAACCCCTGCTTTACAATAACCCACAACAAAAAGAATTATAATTAAGTAAATACGGTGACATGTACCTGTCGGAAGGAACCACTGCTTCTCTTGACGGAGGTGGGGTGAGTGTTTTGCAGCAGCTGCATGGAGTAGTCCACAGCTGGAAGGGTGTAAGAAGAAGAGAAAAAGACTTTCAACTGTTGCACATCTGTTTTAGTCACCCAGATTTAGCTTCACACAGTTTTATATTCCAACGGTCCCCAAAGATCTGATGGAAACCAACAGTTGGTGGACTGACACACAAGTTACCAGGTGTTGGAGAGGGAGTCACATTAAGGACAAAACCACTATGCATGACTCAACACAAAACCCCCGAGTGAACATGTTGGTTCAATTGTCGGGAGAAAGAGAGGCATGGCCCTGAGCACTCCAGGTGTACTCTGATGAACCTCTGATGACACGACACGTGATGAGCTGCTCTATACATTCAGTAGGCTTAGATATTTCATCCCTATTAAGTTGATTAGTAGGCTTGTGTGAAAGATGTTAGGGTGTTAACTGGGAGGGCACTGATCTATATTTTTTCACTTCCGATCTGATACCGATACCTGACTTTGGATATCTGCCGATACTGAAACTATTCCAATATCAGAGCTCTGGTTGCTTTGATAGTGTTATCATTATTGTTGACTTTATATGAGGCTGTAATAAACTCCTCTCTACTGGCAAGTATGAAATGTGCGAATGTATACATGTATTCTCCCAAAAGGCAAGGTCATAAGGCATAAGGTCAGAAAAAGGAAGCAGTACAAACTATTTTTGTTCAATTTGGACAATGTGGGGGTCTGTGTGACGTCGTCATCTCATAATAAACCTGTTTTATCTTTAAAACCTCAGAATCACTTTATTAATCCCTGGAGAAATGCTTTAGCGACACAGCACAAACAGCAGTGTTTCCAGCTCTCATGCAGCACAAACGACTGGGACTATTTTCACAGAGTTCTACGTAGTAGGACGCAGATTCACGGAGGTGTGGATCGCCTGCTGACAGCATGGAGGAGCTGCTTTTCATTGTTTTGATGCTGCGGACAGTGTCGTTCTCCTCGGGGAGCTGGCGTTTTAAAATGGTGACGTCTGGCGGCAGAGCGGCCGCTTCACTGTACAACGGCTTTGCAAGCATCCACGTTGATATGTTGCTTTGCAGTGTTTTGAGCGTAAAATATGCCTAAACAGCAAAATGTTGTCATGAAAAATTGGATAGCACACTTGTTGGACACTTGGTCATTTTAGCAACAGTAAAGCAGAGGCGCGGCTTCATGGATCGAACATCTCAACAGGTTGAAGAGAAAATTTCCGATCCGTGAATTGCGTTGGTATCGGGACCCAATACCGGTACTGGATCGGCCTCATCACAAGTGTTAACTTCTGAATGTCACCAGGCACTAAGGCAAAGTATCTGCATTGCACTGCATACCAGCATCTTCATCACCAGAGGAATTTTGACTCGCAGTTAGCTCAATGTCAGTCATTAACTGCTCAGTGGATCCAGGTGGATTTCATTCCAAGCCGTGCTATATGCTACATGTTAAAGAATTTCAGCGATGCTACATGCTAATCATGATTAAAATATGACTGATACACTCATGTGTGTGGCGCCAAACAGCGAGCTCGGTCCCTCAGTCTACAGTCCACAGTACACGTAGCGCAGAGTGTAGATGCTACCCACTACGCTATGCATACTGTAGACACAGTAGTACACCTTTAAGGCTGTTGGAGGTGTGCGTAGCATCAACAAAGAGTCTGAGCTGAGGTTGTTCATAGCCATGAATAACTTTCATATATTGTTTGCTTCTGGAGTATGAATTAGGCTTAAATACTTAAAGTACTCCTTCTGGCGTATCAGCAAGTAGCTAAAGGTAAGTACTTGTACTGGTCCTTTAAAAAAGTGGTATCATATGCATCCCTACTTTAATGCATCTGGTTGCTGTCATGTGTTGTGAGTGAGCACAAACAGTATGTCCCTCCACTGGTTTAAAATCAATACCTTGTATTTCCTGTCCTGATTGCCAAATCTGATCACACTGCACACAAAGTGAAATCTTAAATCTACAAGAAGTCTTAAGGATCCCAGGCTAAAATCCGGGCCACCTGACCAATAAAGGTTATCACGTGATGCAGATCACAGATCTGGATAACCGATGTCAAGATAATTAAGAAAGGACAAGATCTGCAACAGAGCATCAGCATATCGAGTATCAGTGGGCAAATTGTCGGGGGTCATTCAAACACAGAAACTGTTTGACAGCAGTGTCAGAAATGCCACGATACAGGGAGCAGTCTGGTCCTGCAGGGAAATTCCCCAAAACACAATGTTTGCTTGATGGTGAGCTTCCATGCAAATATGCCAACAAACTGAAATGACTGCAGCGAAAAGTGAAAGCGTCCCTCTCTGTGTGCATCTTCAAACAGCTTCCCGGGTACAGATGACCTCTTTCACACTACACAGTCCTTCAACATTTTCCACATTCATCCATGTGAACATTCAGAGGCACTCACGCACATTACCAACACATTTCTTGAAATAAAGAAAAGCAAATGAATGGCCATCCTTAAATGTCGCCCACACTGTTTTAAAGGCTGGCCTCGTCTTTTGAGTTTGAAAAGACGAAGAAGACAAGGTCACCCACGAGCGCTGCTTTTAAGACGCGTGAAAGCAGGACCGCATAAAGCCATGGCTTTCTGAGACGTGCCCTCTATAGCCTGCTAACTGTACAAGCATACCTGAGTGAAAGGTACCATCAACCATATTGTTTGGCTGAAGTATCGCAAATGTCTTTGCACTTTCTTTGAAATAAGAGCAGAACATAAATATGCTCGAGTTTCTCTTCAAAAATGCACACAAACGACAACTCAAGGACCTGTGCCGATGGAGATATCTTTTCAGCACCAAGTTTCTGGCCATCAAAGCTCCACAATCATTGTCTGACAAGCAGAGTGTTCATTCTTCCCTCACAACAGGGAGGGCAAGAATAGGCTTTGAAAGAGCTGACAAAACCCTCAGTGTTCCCAACACTATAAAGGCCCGGTGGAGAGAGACCTTGGAGGGTTATTAAAAGATCACAGCGTTAACTGAAGACAGACGAAACCGCATCCAGAACATCACTGAACCCTCTCTGCAGAGCTTCTGTCTGCTGCATGGAACCCATTCATTTTGACTGGCCAAGTGAAGTAATTTTAAACGAATGCTAAATGTACTGTTGCCATGGCATTTTGTCAGAGTCGTAACATTCTGCCAATGATAAAACCCATCTAAAGTCTCTCACTGAATGTCACAAATCATTCAAAATGAAACAGATCTGCCACTCAAACATATTTTGTTGTGTCATTGGTTCCTGAGACAACAAACCCACATCCACTAAAGGAAAGCTTTGTTCAAAAGCTAACCCCCGTTTTCACAACGTTTTAAGTGAAAACGCATGGCTTGTGCGTTTTCCTTTCAGAAAGGTTTCATGTTCAAATGGCAATGTTTTGAGAATGATGTCCATTTACACTGCAATGGCAGCAACACTGAAAATTATGTAGTTTTCATGTTGGGCCACTAGTGGGTGCTGTTGTTACCTTAGCCAAGGAAATTGGCCAAGAAGGTTATGTTTTCTTCTGCATGTATTTATTTATTGGTTTAAATGGATTTTTCTTTTCACAAAAAATCCTCACCCGAATTGCATGACATTTTCAGGGATTATTTGTCATCATCCAAGGACCAATCGATTACATTTTGGCATGTTAACGGCTAACCGTTTCCCCAAAAACGATTTCCCAGACAAAACATGAGAGGCACCTCATAGAGGACATCAAAGGAGATCAGTGTCTATTGCCATGGAGATGCTCCTTGCTCAGTGTTTCACACAGAGCTGCTGTGTCTGAAATTCTAATCGATAGGTCCTTGGATGATGGCAAAGCTTATTCGGGTCAATAGTTTTTGTGAAAAGTTGGTAAAATACATACATACAAACCAATAAATAAATAAACAAACTTGGCCAAAAACATAACCTTCACCACTATTTTGGTTGGCGAACGTAACAATACACCATCAACAAATCGCAATAAAAGTTTTGAGGTTTCACTTGAAATCGTTGCCATGTAAACGGGCCCCTGATCTGCCTTTAGCCTTCAACAAAAAGACCTTTAGGAAACAATTAAAGACCTGCTTTTAAGTGGAAAAAATTGTGTTTGAATCTAACTTTCACCCTGTAACCCCTGTGCTTGGTGACTTACTGGGCTTGCAAGGAATGGGCTGCAGCGGCAGGGTCATCTGGGGTTCGGAGGTGACGGAGAGGGGCTGTGCGTTGGGGTGGAATGCCGGTATCATCACGTAGGGCATGTTCACCTGCTGGGGCAGAGCAGAACGAGCACACTGTGCATAAAAGCGCTCCACTCAGTTGTCTGACAGTTGGCTAGAAGATGAGGACTGGGTGGAAGGTGTGGAGGAGCTGACCTGGATCTGCTGCTGGAGCAGGTTGATCTTGTGCTGCTGCTGGATCAACTGCTGCTGCTGTTTGGCGATCTGAGAGAAAGAGACATGCTTGTTAGTTGATTCTGCCGAAAATAGCCAAAACTGTTGAGTTTCAGTATCTTGCCTGAAAACGTCTAACACATGATCAGGTGAAGATCAGAAGCCAATGTTGGGATTGGAACCTGCCACAGCCAACTGTATTGACCATCTTCCATTCCGGAGAGCTTTAACTGTTGTTGTCTTCCATGTGTCGGTGTCCTCTACATACTTCAACTACATGCTAATGTGGCTCACTATAACATTATGTGGTTCAAAGTGGCCAGCTGGTTGGCGAAAACACATACAATACAGTAAAAGAGGGAAATTGGAATCAGACTGCCAACTTTGAGACTGAAAGATTAGCTGGTCTATATTTGAGCCTCAGTGGATCTGCAGCAGTGGTTCTGGAGATCCCTGATTCAACTCCTCTCATTCTAATAATCATGTCATTACCAAGTGTGAACCAAGTGTTTGGTTTACCATCAGTCAAGTTACAAAGCTTCAGCCATTGATACACTCTTAGATTCATGTACCAGTGCTCATTGGCAACACCATCAAACTTTCAGAGATCACGAGGTCATACAGTGAATTTTCATAGAGCTCTGGCATGAAATCTCTCAAACTAAATTTCATTTTCAAAGTTCACCTGACAGCTTTGCCGAATCTTCATGTAGAGTTAAAATATAAACCCTGATGCACAGAGAGGCTTTGGAAAGGTTGTCATAAACAGAGAAGTGTGGAGGTGTTTGCATGTTGTCTGGAGTGTGACATCCGATGCGTATGGGCTGTTACCTGCTCCTGCTGCTGTCGAGCCAGCTCCATCTGCTGCTGCTGCTTTTCTAGCAGCAGAGCCGCCATGTTCCTCTGCTCCGAGTGGGCTCCCAGGAGCTGCTCCCTCAGTCCGCTCAGCTGATTGATCATCATCAACAGCTGCAGCTCCTTCTCTGCCAGAGACTCGGGGGTACCTGCCGGGGGGTCCGAGGATCACACAGAGTTAATGCAACATTAAGTCCGTCACGGCTCCTTCCCACCAATTAAAGCACAATCCTTTGGGGGGGGGGGGGGGGGGGGGGGGGTTCTTATGAGATTCAAGCCCTGTCCACACAATCTATTTTCTCCCCATTGTTCTTAAAAGGTTTCCCATCCACATGGCACCATGAAAATTACTCAAAACGATGTAGTACATATGCCAGACCTATAGGGGGTACTGTAACTCTGCCATAAAAAAAACCACCAAAAATGGACAAGAAGACAGAGCGTGGAAAAATCCTCATATTCAAAAAATCCAAAATCTCACATTATTAAACCAAATAGCGTCAGTAGCTTCTGCAGCTCGATCTGGAGCATGAAATCCGCCATTGTTGTTGTTGTTATGTGACGTCATAGAGAGGGTGGCGGGGTTATCGGTTGTCAAGAGTTGGGGCGATGACATCAACGTTTTTAGCAATTTCTCCACTCTGAAACCCATTTTCAAAAAGCCCTTTTACAGACCCCTCAAAAGCGGCGCCGTGTGGATAATGGGCCAAAACGATACAGATACATGTGGACGGGCCTTAAAGTGTGCGAGGATGAAGCTAATCTGATTACACAATGATGCTAAATCAACATTCCTTTGTGGAACAAAAGGCCTCATTGACATGACGACATTTTCAAGTGAAATCGCAAATTTTTCACTGCGTTTTGAATGTCCGTTTACACAACAACGGTGCTCAGAGTCACTAAAAACACAACTTTTTGAAAATGGCACTGCTGTTGGTCATATGCATCACGGCCGAAGTAAATTGTTCTTCGGCACATGCGTGACTAGATGGACAATAACAACAATGTTTGCCTCCAGAGTGTCATGACTCTAAGTCCGTATTCTCCAGGGACTTGGTAGTTTTATAGTTTAAAGTCACCATAATAACAGTCCAGCAAAAACAATCAACAGCACCCACTAGTGGCCAAACATGCTAACTACATCTTTACAATGATCCTGGCGTTGGCGTGTAAACGTAAACCGTTTATGAAACAAGAACGAAATGTC
Organism: Lipophrys pholis; assembly: GCF_963383615.2. NCBI lineage: Eukaryota > Metazoa > Chordata > Actinopteri > Blenniiformes > Blenniidae > Lipophrys > Lipophrys pholis. Next base: position 9,934,678 of record NC_137637.1, read on the forward strand.
TTAACTTGAAACGCTGGCGTGTAAATGGGGCCTGAAAGATGAAGCTATCCTGATCACACACTAGCTAAACAAACATTCTTCTGTGGAACAAAAGATTAAGACTTTCGTTGGATCCAGGTGATGCTTTAGAAGTAAGTTAACCTTATATAACATCCGTCAATGAAAGAAACAGACTGACATTTCTGTGGTGTGGTGGTATATGAATTGGACTTGGATGGAAGAAATGCATTGGTCATGTCTGACAGCTGACCTTTGAGTTGTCCTGCCCCCACTGTGCTTTTATCCAGAAGTTTCTCCTTCCAGTCAGCATTCAGCAGCTTCTCAATGGTCGGCATTACTGTGAACAGACACAACAGGTCCTCAGCAGAGCCGCTCCGGCTGTGAAAAATGTATTTCATCCCAAAAAAAAAAATTACATCTCACGACAAACCGCTTTCGCTTCTGCCTTTCTAATGGCATTGATTTGAAGAAGACGTCGAAGGGTTCGGAGGGCAGAGGTTGTTTTGTGCATCAGGGAGAAGTTTGGAGTGTTTTGAGTGGATCAATATTTGGACGCAGAACAATCGCAGGTCGGCCGGTGGAGTGAATTTAAGAAGAATTTACGACGAGCAGCCCTCGAGTCTTTCACGGCCCGGTGAAAGACTCGAGGGCACGGAGAGTCTTGCGAACGGCTGGGAGAGAAACCTTTCACTCCGTGTGCCAAGGATGAACGAAATCAGACAAAAAAACAGAAGAAAAAGAGAAGAAAACCCAGTTATCTCCCCCTCTGAACTCAGCCAGGAACAAAAACAACACCCTCACTTTCCCAGACGAGCCGTCACTTCTGCACATCGATTTTCAGCCGCCTGCTTTGTTTACCACTGAATGGCGGCAGAATGTAGTGCACTTAAACACATAAGATACCGAGTCATCAGAGTGAGGTCGGTGGGAGACTTGTATGGACCCGTGTTTATGTGAGATACAGAGAAATGCTCCCATAGAAGGAAATAAAGCCGAGGTATCACATCTCATAGAGAATGATGGAGCTGGTCGAGCTGAAGTAAACTTTGAAGCAAACGCAGTGTTTTCCTCATATTTCTATTAGACAGCAGCTGGATGGCTCTGAGAGCCGCTTTATCTAAGATTCAAGATAGAAATGTTCTAAATTGATGCATTTTAAAGCAAAAACAGGAGGTTAGATTAAGACCCGTTTACCCAACAATGATTTCAAATGAAACCAGAAAACTTTCATAGCATTCTCGGTGTATGTTTACATGACAACGATGCTCGGAGCCACTGAAAACGTAACTTGGAAACGAGAGAAAAGATTACTTTTGGAAAATGATCCGACTGGTGGAAGATGCAAATTTTCTGAAAACCGCTCGCAAGGAGGAAGTGATTGAAAATACTCAGACTGTCTCTGTGGAAACAGGGGAAAACGCAACTTTTCTGAAACTTTCTGAAATAGTTGTTCTGCACATGCTCAGTAGAAGGACATTAACAATGTTTCCTCCAGAGTGTCACGACTCCCAGTCCATATTCTCCTGGGACTTGGTGGTTTTAGAGTTGACAGTCACCGTATAATAATCCAATTTAGTCGTCTGTACATATGTCTGTGTACTCGCCATTGTTAATGTTTGTTTTTGTAATGAAACCACACACACATGGAGCAAAGAATATTACGGTACAAACAAACAGCACCAACCAGTGGCCTGTCATGCTCCCTGTATCATTTTCAACCTTTCTGCCATTTCAGTGTAAACAGGCATCGTTTTCACAACGCTGCTGTGTAAATGCGAAACTTTTCTGAAACAAAAACGCAAAAACTATGAATTTTCACTTGAAATGTCGTGTAAACGGGTCCTCAAATAATTGTAGTTTCTGTGTTTTAGTAATTGAATCATTAAGGCTAGTTGTGTGGGTGTGACAGCTCATGACACACACCGTATAAAAGATGACACAGAGTTAAAATGTGGGTTAGGAGAGGTAATGTTCTTTACTTTGTGAGATGACGTAAGAATAGAAATGCAAGCTTTGAAATAAGAAACCATTTTCCCCCCTAATTTTTATATAAATAAACTGTTAATCAGATAAAAAATTTATGATTGTAATGCTTCACATGGCACTTGAAATTTGAGTTTAAAACTTGAAAATGTTTTTAAAAACTGTTTTTATTATTATATACATTTTCAAATCTTATATTTTATATGCTACATCAGAAGATCTGGTGTTAAAATCAGGTGAACATGAATGTGTTTTGGGGCTGGTTTACAGTGACAGTCTGAGTTTAGGGAAAACAAAAGGAATATCAGGTATATTTTCAAATGACACATCAATCCATCTTTTATAGCATTTTAGAATGTTTAGAAAGAAACCTGCAAAAAAAGAAGTTCAAAATAAACTGAAAATCTAAGAGCTCAAAAAAGCACAGTCATTAATAAATATGAACATATCTAAACATTTATAAACATTAACAAAAGTGGACACAATTGCTAAATTCTTAGCACGTTTCTGTTTGTGTGCATTTAAAAATAACTATGGTGGCAAAAGTTCAACCTGAATTGCAGTTTTTCAGCCAAATTTCTTCTTTCAAATGAGTGAATATTATATCTGTCACATCTTTTTTAATTTAAAGATTCACTGCTTGTTGCCTTCATCTCAACATCTTGGAGAAACATGCGAGAACAAACCAGAACGGACTTTAAGCCAATCACTGAGCAGGTCTGGCGATGGGTGATTTAAACGGCGCCAAGCATCAGCATCATATTGTTCAACGCAATTTAAACGGCATCAGTTTTCCCCATCAATGCATGGCAGCCATGGCAGAAATTTAAAGAATTTCCCTCTGGGGTTATTAAGGCGTTTCTATTCTCCAAGACTGTCAAGTCTAGGGAAGAGTAAATCTTATATTTGGTCTGAATGGCCTCGCTGGGTCAGATGCAAGCCTCGACTGTGCTTCATGTGGGTCAACAGCTTGTATCGGGTCACGCTGTAAAGAACCGATCGGTCCCATCTGAAGGAACTCTAACACGACACATAACCAATCACATACTGATGAATTTCCTTCACATGATCACCGTCTATCACTATGACTGCATTTTCATAAATTATTGAGCCTCTCGACACAATGAAAGTATGAACAGTTTTGAAATAACGTCACTGTTCTTTCTTTCTACTAGACCATAGCATAGTCCGTTAACAGAAGAAAAACAGCAGGGTCAGAGTCGGACAATAAATGGAGCTAATCAGCAACATACCCTGCGAGACAAAATGATTACAGGTTGGACACAGACAACTCAACAGCAACACACAAAAGCGGCATTACTCGTTTTTAACTGTTGCATAATTGATAATACTGCTTCGAATGTTCACCCCACCTTCAACTGTGACCATTAAGAAAAGGCAGGGACAGACATCACATTGTATGTCTTGAATCCTAATCCAGACCAGTTTTAAAAAAGTTAACAGGTAAACAAAAAAATGAATGATGCATTACAGCTTCTTTGCTGGATCATGTGTAATCTACTAAAGTTGTCAAGAAATTTAGCTCAAACTGAAAAAAAAGTCATAAAAAGTTATTTGTTGTTGAAATGCTTCAAAGAGAATTACCACTGAACTGAAAAGAAGATTATCATTCAGACTCTTAGTGACATTAAATATTAAGTTTGGTAAAAGTTAGCTCAAGAAACTTTCGGTAAAATGTCAAAACACTCATTTTAGGTCTTCAGATGAAAACAGTATCTTAGTTTAAATGTGAAGCTTCATTTTTCAGAGTAAAGTCTGAAAAAAGGCATAACTTCTGTCATAACATGAAACAAAGTGCACATCACCTGATGATCGACACACGGACATTCAACAGTCCGTTTATTGTTTCGTCTGACTGCAGAACACAAAGCAGCCAACAGTCGGACTAAAAACGTTTTTATTTCACAAGTCTCGTTGATTTTTATGTGATATATGTTACTGCTTTTAGCTTATATTGTTGTTTTTAGCACTTTGAGATGTATGAATGTAAAGTGCAATACAAATAAAGTGCATTATTATTATAAATATTATTAGAATTATTATTAGTTAAGACAGACCTTCCTTGAAGTTGGATTGTCCCTCAGATCGACCGTGCATCCTGACTTCCTTCAGTCCCATGGGGCTTTGTCTGTGAGACAGTTCTTTGCCTGGTGATCCCTCCTGTCGGAACACAGAAGAAAAAGGAAAAAGGTCAGCTTATACCACACTGGGAGCCGAAAAGCACCTGTTCTGTTTCAACATACCAATCTGTGACACATCCGACACTGAAGTGTCTCGTCACACCTTCAGAACCTACCGAAGGAGAGCGTGACAGCGGGGGCGTCAGCTGACGGGCCTCCAGCGGCTGTATCCCCGACCAATCGCGGGAGGGAGACGTCTTAGGAGGCTCGGTGTACGTGCCGACTCCGCCTCCTACGCCGGACTCCTCCTGCTCCACTTTGACACCCAGCATGCTGACATCGCCAGCGTAGATGAGCTGCAGAGCTGGAGGGCTGGGCTCAACCATCCTGCTGCAAGACAAACAGCACACAATACCAGATGTCACTAAGGTGTGGCCACAATTACATGCCAACTCTGTAACTGTTAGTCGGTGTCACAACTTGAAAGAGCAGAAATCAGTTTAAAGAAAGTTTAGAGATCAACAAATGTGTTTTAGTAGGGAAAGTCCTGGAGAAAAAGCAGTAAAACAGAAGTATTCCTGCAGATGTGAGTCGAGTTGGGCAACAAGAGTCCTAACAGAGATCAAGTTAATGTGACTGTGTCACTTTAGCATTTGTTGGCTGAAGCAACAGTTTACATTTGGGATTTCCACGTTTTACTGTAGTTGAACGACAATGCAACAGTGTAGTGTTTAGAGAATCATCAAAACATTAAGGCCCCGTTTACACGACTGCGTTCTCAAGCAAAAATCCATTGCTTTTGCCTTTCCATTTCAGAAAAGTTTCACGTTTATGCTAGGGGTGGGGCCGATCCGACCCAGTATGGGTATCGGGTTCCAATACCAGCGTAATTCACGGATCAGAAATTTCCATAATGAGTCAGGAAATCCACTCCACAGTTTGCCGCCAGCTGGCAGGCTAGCATGGCAGCACTGTGCTATCCAACTTTTAATGACAACATGTTGCTGTTTGAACTTATTTTACTCTCAAAACACCACAAAGCAGCACATCAATGTGGATGTTTGCAAAGCCGTAGTACAGCCAGGTGGTCGCTCTGCTGCCAGACATGAGTTTTAAAACTTCAGCTCACCGAGGAGAACGGCACTGACCGCAGCATCTAAACAATGAAAAGCAGCTCCTCCATGCTGTAGCGGTCGATTCACACCTCCGTGAAGCTGCGTCCTACCCCACGTAAAACTCCCTGAAAATAGTCCCAATCGTTTGTGCTGCATTGGAGCTGGAAACACGGCTGTTTGTAGTGAGTTGCTAAACAATTCCCCCAGTACTAATAAAGTGATTCAGAGGTTTTAAAAATAGAACTAGTTTATTATGAGATGAAGACGTCATGCAGACCCCCACATTGTCCAAATGGAACAACAATAGTTTGTACTGGTTCCTATTCTGACCTTATACTAGCCTCAAGTTACCGTTTGAGAGAGTACATGTATACATTTGTACATTTCATACTTGCCTGTAGAGAGGAGTTTATTACAACCGCATATAAAATCTGTGGAATGGATTTCCTGACTCATTACTCCTCGTCTCATTGAGACCCTCCTCCTTTCAGGAATTCCAGTCCACATTTTGCCACCAGTGAGCAGAGCAGCAGCAGGGAAACACTGTGGAGGCATTTCAACAACAGTAAAGCAGACGAGGCTTGTGGATCGGAAATCTCCGCACGTTGGATCGGAAATTTCTGGTCCGTGAATTACGTTGATATTGGAACCCGATACTGATACTGGATCTGATCAACACCATCCCTAATAATGATAATAACAATCGTAAAGCAAACAGAGCTTTAGTATCGGAATAGTATCGGTATTGGCAGATATCCAAATTCAGGTATCAGAGTCGGATCAAAAGTGAAAAAATGTGGATGGACGCATCCCTAGTTTATACGCAATGTTCTGAAAACGATGCTTGTTTCCACCCAAATGGTAGAAACACTGAAAACAATGTAGTTAGCATTCCAGGACTATCACCTATAAAACTACCAAGTCCCAGTAGAATATGGACTGAGAGTCATGACACTCTGGAGGAAAACATTGTTGTTACTGTCCATCTACTGAGCATGTGCAGAACAACTATTTACTACAGACATGGTACGAATGCACAGTCGCAGCGTTTCTGCCATTTACACGATGACAGAGTTCTGAGCTTTTTTAAAAAGTTGCATTTCCAGTGGCTCCGAACACAATTGTTTAAATTTATTGGTTATTTGTTAGTGATTCCACTTGCCATCACCAGGCGTATTATTGTACTACATTTAATTTATTCTTATTTATGGGTCTGTATAATATGTAATTATTCACTGTTTTATTAATCATTATAGAAAGCAACAAAGTAAATGTTCAGTTCTCAGTCGGCACTCGAACGCCACATGAATGAGGCGAGAGACTGCCTCTTTGTGTGTGTGTGTGTGTGTGTGTGTGTGTGTGTGTGTGTGTGTGTGTGTGTGTGTGTGTGTGTGTGTGTGTGTGTGTGTGTGTGTGTGTGTGTGTGTGTGTGTGTGTGTGTGTGTGTCCGGTTGGCGAAGAAGCAATGAAGGAGCAGTAGGTTAATCTAATAAAGCGGATTTACAGACAAGAAACTTGTCCTGCGTGACGCTACAATAGTAACACACAGTTACTTGGATAAGTAACATTAATTTGACTACTGGCTTGGAAATAGTAACGTGATATTAATCGTTACTGAAAAAAGTAATCATATGAGAGAAACGCGTCACTAAAGCCGCGGTCCCACCGCACTTTTTGTGCCAGGACGGGACGGGACGGGTTTTCGCGTCGTCCCACTGAAAAAGTTGTAGATTGGTACGGAAAGAAACCGTGACCACCGGCTACAATTTTCCGTCACCGCTCAGTTGAGGTACCTAGCTACGAGGAACGGTCTGTGAGGAGGAGCTACAACGCAGCCGTCTGCAAATTGGTAGAAACGATCGTCACTCTCAACTTGCCCACAATATTTAAATATTTCATCGGCCGTAAACCCTCCGTTGTTGTTCACATACGCCGCTTTGCGCTCACTGGTTGTTTTGTTAACTGGGTTTATTGAAACGTCAGCGTGCAACACAACACCGCGGTCTTTTAACGAGGTGCAGATGCTCCTCTCAGTAACAGGAGGAGAGGAGGAGCTTCAGCAGGAGCTGGATGCTGCTGTTCACAAGAAGAGATTTTAGCCTGAGTCAGGGAAAACAAGTCTCAAGAATTTACTCGGACAGCTGCGGAGCTGCGGCCGGATTAAGTCGTTTACCGCCCCCCCCCCCCGCGCGTTCTTTGCCTGACACGTCCCTGCGTCGTTCACAACCCCGCCTACATTTTAACCGTACTTTCTGCGGTGGGACCGCGCAAAAGAATTGGGTCTTGGTGCGCTTTGCTGTTCCGTACCCTTCCGACCCGCTCCGGCATGTACTAGACGGTGGCACCGTGGCTTAAGTAATACGATACTAGTTACTAGATACTGGTTCTGTTCTACAGTTGCTGATGCTTTGTGTTGATTTTGCTCATGTTATATGGTGACGGAAGATGCTGTGTGGCTTCAAATTAGCATCGTGGCCTTTGGCAGTAAGTGACTCCTGTTAGTTTAGTTTCACATCATTACGCTCGTGGACTGTGGCTGTGAGACCTGTGATGAACCTCTTTTATCTTGTGTTTTTCATATCAGGTACCTGTAAAAAAATTTTTTTATTCAAATGTCATTTTAGTTTTCTAAACCTGACTGCTATCAGGAAGACTCTTGTTCATTCGTGGACTGTTGCTGTGAGACCTGTGATGAACCGGTTTTTCTGTGTGTTTTTTATATCAGTGTCAATAAAGAAGCATCGGGAGAATGATAGACTACCTTTGTCATATGTAACTCAACACAACGCAAGAGAGAGTACCAGACTGCTACATAAACATATATCCAAGATGCAATGAAAGTTTTGCATTTTCACCTTAAATGGGCCTTAAAAACGACCCAATAAAACATATATAGAAGTTTCTGAAATATCAACCTCATTAAAAAAAAAAAAAAAGAAGCTAGAAACAAACATGAAGAACTGACCAAAGTCATTCGGTTTCATCCAAAAGAAACCCATGAAATTTTGCACGAAACTGCCCAAAAGTGGAGCTAAAGTGGCACGTGAGCGTGAAACTAACAGTCAACTCAGAGAAACAGTAAGCACACACAATGAACGGTTTGACTCAATTAAAAGGCACACAATTAAAGTTTCTGCCCTAATAAATGCACACGATTAAAGCTATCATACAGCAAAAGCCCAACAATTTAAGTCTTGGCTCAAACAAAGACCAACAATTAAAAGTATTTCCTCAAGCATGCACCAACAATGAAAGGCTGGGCTCCAACCAAAGTCTAGTGAAAACACTGTGGCAGCAAGTACAACCTGTACTATGGTAGGCTCACATTAAAATTCAAGTGTTTACAGTCAGTTATGCCCTATTAGGTTCTTTTAGTGTTGGAGGAATTATAATTAATGACATAATTGTTTTTTGACTGTTGCTAAGTGACCATCAGTAAAAATAAGGTAAATCGAGAAGGTTCACAATGAAAGTCTCACTGACGTCAGGCCCAAAATCTTTATTTCACAGCTAAAACCTAAAAAGTGATAAAAGTAGAGAAGTATGTTAAGAGTCTTGGAATAAAAATGCTTTAATATGAAGGAGAGTTAATGCAGAGGCACAATAATGAGACGTTGATACGTACGCCGACTCGGAAAAAGATCTGTCGCAAACAGTAGCAATTTTTGTTCGGTGCATTCATGTTCCATATGTTAACATGTTTGTGGAATCGGATGGAGCCACACTGTTCTCAATTATCTTAGTAGGTTGTATTTCACTTCAAGAGGGCCACCGGATGGAAAGCAGTGGCACAAAAATCCAGGAAAAAATAAGAAAATGAATGCAGACCCTGAGAACTGGACCCATCTGGACCACATTCTTGGTGTTCACGAGGACTGGAGTAGGTTTCAATAATCTGTCTGCTAGATTCTTTTATTAAAACCAGTGAAAACAATGTTACAAATGAAGACTGAAGACTGAAGACAAAAGATTAGTCCTTTAAGCCTTGTTATATTCTTGAGCTCATGGGTGTCAACCATCAGGCCCGCAAGAGGCTCCAATCTGGGCAACTCACCAAGTAAATGGTCAAAATTATCCTAGAAAACACAGATTTCTTGAAGAGTAGCGGACACAACACAACACTGAGACCTGAGCCGAGATATCGGCCATGAAAGCGAGCAACCTTGTTGCTATCAAACTCGCCTCTAAGCCATGCTGTCAGGGTGAGTTAGTAAAAACTCCCATAATGCAACAGCTATAGATGTTTTTTGGACATTTCACTTTGCACCAGAAGGTTTCGTTAAAATGAGCTTTATGTTGAGATTGTCATCATTTTCTGGAGTGATTGTTTAATTTTTGTCAAGATATACACATTTTCTTCATCTTATCCCGTCCAAAGTTTTTTTTGTCATTGCTCAGATCATACATGAAGTAGGGATGTCCTGATCACACATTTTGGCCCCCGATACTGATCCGATTTTTCAGAATTGAGTATCGGCCGATACCGATACTTTCCCAATCCGATACATACATTGCTACTGCAAATATACTCAGTCTATTTTTGGAGCAACTAAGATGTCTGAAGCTAAAAGCACCATTGGCAGAAGCTCTGTTTAGCTAGAAATTATTGTAAAACTCACTTATTGAATCAAAATTCTTCTCAGAATGACTTAAGAACTTATTTAAACTTTATTCAGTCATAACAAAAAAAAAAAAACAATTACACTCTGCACTCTTGTATATCTGTATCTATGTTAACTTAAACAACTTCACCTGGATTTTGTGGCAAATTAAAAAAAATTAAAAATGAAACCCAGTGAATCACTTTGACTAACATATAATATATAAAAAACTACAACATAAACAGTATTCAGTAAAACCAGTCAGAAGAACCCAATTCCATTTCAAAGTGTCTTTGACTGGTTGGGTTGAAAATAAGTCCTAAAAAAAGTGCAAATACAATAATAAAAATAAAAAAAATTTATCTTAAACATAAATGCTCTTGGGCTTAACTTCTTTGTGTATTAAATTTCAGTTTAACTTAAAGCAGTATGAGAGGTTTGACCTGAATTGTCACAAAACATTTACATTTCAATGTGAATTATAAACACTTAATTCCACTTCAAAGTGGTAAAACCTGTTTGACAAAAGTAGTCTGAACATAGTTCTCTCTAAAACTTATTCAGAATACGATCTTTGTTCTCCCTGGCCTTCTCCCAAAAAACTTCCATCCACACCTAACTATGAACACGGCTCAACACGAGGCTTCAAGGCATGTAGTACACATGCCAGGCCTTTAGGGGCGCTGTGACTCACCAAACACAATAAAAAACCAGAAGAAGACAGACCACATAGAAATGTAGAAGTAGATTTATACAGAGAAACACATACACCACTATATATAACTCTAGTTTTATAGGTCTATGACCCCGCTCCGCCTGCTTCTAGCTTCTGCAGCTCGTTTTTTTTTTTTTGATCGGCGGGGTGATCGGCTGGATTTGCCGATTCCTGATCACTCACAAATCACCAATATCGGCCCCCGATCCGATATCTACCGATCGGATCGGGACATCCCTAACATGAAGTACCAAAGGACCCATTTACACAACGTTTTTAAATTGAAGTTGCAAAGCATCTGTTGCATTTCGGGTGTTTGTTTACACGACAACGGTATTCAGAATCACTACAAGCAACTTTCAGAAAATGTTCCAAATGGCAGAAATGCTGCTACTGCACATGGCTAGAGTTAATAGTCCTTCTACACATGCTCAATAGTTGACAGTCATTGGATGAACAATCCAACTTGGCTGCAGTGTACTCCCATTGTTAATGTTTATAGTGTGTTGTTCTTTGAACACATGTATGTTTGTTTTCATTACAAAAATAACCAACAGCACCCACGAGTGGCTCAAACTGAAAACTTTACTCAGCATTTTTGCCATTTAAAATGGACATGATTTTAAAAACTTTTGCCTTGTAAATGCACTACTGTTCTGAAACAAAAACTCAGAAATCATACTTTTTCACTTGAAACGTCGGGTAAACGGGTCCTAATTAAGATCCTGCGTGGTGAAAAGGCCTGTCGGGTGGTCCAGGGCCTCAGGTGTCTGACGTGTGTCTTTCAGGCTCTGCTTCACAGCAACAATTGAAATCCACTGTTTTAAGTGACTCCCGGGGGCGAGGTCAAAGATCAGACGCCGGGTGTGTTAAAGCCAAGGAGTGTGTGTGTGTGTGTGTGTGTGTGTGTGAGAGAGCGAGAGAGAGCGAGAGAGAGAGCAAATAATATGAGGTTAGAGGGGAGGGGGACCGGGAGAAAAAGATTAAGAGAGGACAGGTTGAGTGAGAGAGGCTTGAACCACAGTGAACTTGAACAAATCAACTTGGGCGTGTGTGTGTGTGTGTGTGTGTGTGTGTGTGTGTGTGTGTGTGTGTGTGTGTGTGTGTGTGTGTGTGTGTGTGTGTGTGTGTGTGTGTGTGTGTGTGTGTGTGTGTGTGTGTGTGTGTGTGTGTGTGTGATTTCCCAGCTCTGCAGCAGGAGGAAAGAAAAACACAGCAGACAGCCGAACAAAACAAACAGAACACACAAGGGCAAAAAGTGCACATATATATAAAGAGGCAGAGAAAAAAAGCCATTGTTGGAGCCGGGGAACAAAGGAAGCCGGGACAATGGGGGAGAGGCTGACAAAAGCCGCCGGCCGCAGGAAACAGGCCGGATAACAATGCCAGCGGAATGTGCAGACCAACTCGGGAACACGGCAAGAAGAAAAAAAAAAAGAGAGAGAGAGCTACCGATCGGCTGAAAGCATAATAATGATTACTACCCCGACCCCCCCCCACCCACCCCACTCACTCGCGGCTCATGTTCCCGAACAAAGCCACCTGTCTACCAGGGTCCGAGGCTGAAAACCTCCATGATGGATCATGCATGTGTTTGTGTTTACCGCTGCGACACAACAGTAACGTTCACCCCGAAATGTTCACCACAACAAGAAGTGACGGAGCAAAACTCCCACAATGGAGCTCCGAAAAACAAAGAGTGACTCAACGAGCCGGCAGGTCACACAAGTTAACACACTCCGCTTGATTGTTGTTTTACGGTTCCGGCTCGACACAATCGACCTATTGTTCTTTTGTGCTGAATTGAAGGTGCAGACTATTTGCAGGTTTCTTTTTTCTTTTTTTAAACACTTTCACATTACAGTTTAGTGCGTCTCCCTTTAATTTAAACCTACATCTTTTATGTTGATCTATTGTGAAAGAATCGTACCTTGTGGTTCTAACAAACTGGGGTTAATATCTTATTAAAAATCAACAAGTTGAATAAAACAAAATACAATGTTTTAGTGAAATGTAATGTGAAAACCATGAGTATTAAAGTAGATGATAACAGGTGCGACTCGGGATGCACAGATATCGATAGCAGTATCAGGTCCGATACTGCACAGAGTGTTTGTAACAGATCCCCGATACAACCAGGAGAGTATTACGAGACGTCAAGTGTCAGCAACGCCACCTGCAGGTAGAGAAGAGGACTCGGTGAAACGGGGGAAAACAGGACTTTATGAGAACGCTCAGGCTCCTTCTCCGTCTCTCTCTCGAGGGTCGAAACTCTGCTACTACGCATTCGCACCACGGTAGTAAATAGTTCTTCTGCACATGACGAGCAGATGGACAATCAGAACAATGTTTCCTCCAGAGTGTCAAGACTCCCAGTCCACATTCTCCTGGGACTCGGTGGTTTTATAGGTGATAGTCACCGTAATAACGATGTCTGTGTCCTCACCATTGTTAATGTTTAGAAGGGATTGTCCTCTGTGCATGTGTGTGTGGTTTCATTACAAAAACAACCAACAGCACCCACTAGTGGCCCGGCGCGAAAACTACAATGTACTCCAGAGTAGTGCGTTTGCTCTTGAAACATTGTGTGAACAGGGTTTTGGTGTCGTCACTGAAAAATGACTTTAAGAATACGCAAATGTATTTTATGTTACATATATCAATATGCAGTTTATTAGCTCATGATGGTACTGAATTATTTTGTTGCATAGAAATGACCGTTCATGTGATATTTGTTGACGTTTCAGGGTTTTCCAATAATTTCCCAATAATTTGGATTTTGGAAAAAAACTGATCTAAAACATAGAATTGAAATAATTCTTTATTGAAACCGACTACACATCTAGAAACAAGCTTAGTAATGATGTTTGTTTGTGGATCATGATTTTATTTCTCTCATTTTTTATTGTCATAATCATCATTATTACAGTATTTTGTTTTAGGGATGCACCGATACTGGTTTCAGATATCAGGTTCGATTACATAATTACAGATGGTCTGGTTTTTAGGTTTTTGTTGGTTATTTTTGTTATACATTATACTTATACACTTGTAAGCAGGTGACGGTGCACCAATAAAGCCAAGATGGCTGCTTATAAATGAACAACACAGAGTCTGAAATTCCTAATTATTGTTTATTTGACAGACTCACACAATACGATTCCTATGAGCAGTTGCCAAAAAAACAAATTACAATCTTCACGAATGCAGCTCACGCTCCCAACGTACAGTGTTATGTAAATTCAAATAAGGCATCAGTTTTACATCGAAGGCCTTTTGTTGGGACGGCTTTTGTGGCCACAAATCGCGACGGTGCAGCGATGTGGACTCAGTGAAACAGCTAAAACCGGTCTGCGAGGTTTATTTATAAACCGTATCACGTTGTGCAACTTTTAAAACTCATCTTATCACAATATGGCTCAAGTACAAAAATAACGACATGAGATGCAAGTTCCTGATAGAGGAAATCTTAAAAATTATGGTTTTAAAATTTCAATCTGCAAGCAAAATTGCATAAAAAATATTCACAATATACTTTTTTCTTGTTTCCTGCATTGAACAAATTACCAGGAATTAGATTGTGCAAATTTGCTTTTAAAATTGCCATTCTGAAGGTTCCTGCTTTCGATGATTGGGAGGTTTTGGGTGTTTGGCTTGACAGTAAAGCTTGAGGCTTCTTCAAAGTTTATTTTTAGGGACTTGAGGTCAAAAATATATCATTTATAAGAGGAGGAACTAGGAATGCACAGTACTGACACCAGTATCGGGTCCGTGGATTAACATTTTTTTACAGCGACTGCGGATAATTTATGACGATACGCAACGTTTCCAATAACAAAACCAGACAAGACGGACAGAAATATACCCTGAAGAATGCCAATTATTCAAAGTGAAATTCAACAAAAAGCCACCTGCCTGCTCCGACTGCAGAACCTGTGTGAATGTGTGCATATTTTGAACTGGTGTGTGTGTGTGTGTATCATAAAAATGATAAAACAGATCTCACTTACACAGCTGATGGAGAGTAAAACGCCCCGGAGCGCAGCAGACCCGGCTGGAAACACTCAGACTCATCTCATGCCACCTGCTCGGCTGCTGTTGACTTTCAACGTGATCATCACAGTTAAAAGAAACAGATCTGCTGTTTCTGCGCGATTACAAACACACGTGTCAACTGTGACGCCCACAAAAGTCTGCGTCGGGGCACAGTCTTTTCCAACTGCGACCATCAGGTGGATGTTTGTTTAAATTGGCTGCAGGAAGAATGAGGATGGAGGGATGAAGGAGGAGAGGTGGAGAAGTGTTGAGCCAACAGCACAGCGGTGGCCGGCCGAGTCGGCAAGGGGTTGATTGTGCAACATACCGACTTCAGTCCCAAGTTATTCCTGGGTCCCCCCCCCCCCCCCCCTCCCCCTCCCCTCCTCGTTCCACAGAGAACCACAGAGCTGCCACAGGTGGCTCTCACACGCCTCCACACACACACTCTGGATGTGTATGTGTGTGTGTGTGTGTGTCGCCCTTCGCAGAGGTATGCTCACCATCTCAGTGACCTACACAGGAATGCACGTTTAGGCGCGTGCGTTTTTATTTTTTTTGTTCCTTTACAAACAATGCCTTCGGCATCTCGGCAAGAACAATGAGGAACCAGTCGATCAGCGATCTGCGAACCAACCGCGCCCATGGAAGAACCCGGCGGAGGAATCCGAGGCAGGCCTGCTTTCAGACCACCTACAGGGTTGTTTGGCTTTAACAGGCGGTCGCCACATGCTGCTAAAAGCATCGCATTAAATAAAAAAACAAAACACCTCGGAGCAGCTGCTGAGCTAAACAAAGCACAACAAAGTCACCAAAATCTTCGATTACAGCCTAACTACGTTCTTCTGTTTCGGAAACATATAAGTAGGCAAATTACTGCCTGTAGCAGCGAGTTGGGGGGAAAAAAACCCACACACACTTGAACTGGCACGCTTTTTCAAAAAAAATTTTTTATTAGTTTTAATACCAATTCAATTTTATTTCTATAGTGCCAAACAGAAGAGTCATCTGAAGCATCTTTTACAGAGAATAACCAAACAATTCAACTCTAGAAAGAAAGAAAACAAAACTGTTTGAACAGGAAGAAACCTGCAGAACCAGACTCAGAGTTGGAGACTTTCTGCAGAACCAGACTCAGAGTTGGACAGATTGTGTGGAGGGATTGGAACCCTGACTCGGATCCTGGGTAACGGTGTTTTTTTTGTTGTTCACGCAAAGGTAAATTAATAAAAAATTAATCAATAACGGATTGACAGGCCTGATGATTTGGTATCCGGTGACTCACTGGACCGTGTGAAAAAAGGTAGGTGGAAATTAGCAGCAGGTGAACGAGCACAAACAAATCTGAAGGATGTCTCTCCTATAAAGAACCAACAAGCTCGTTATGGTGATTATTTGTTCCTGTCGAGTTTTTTAACATATTTACAACTTCCTCCTCAGTGAAAAGTCCTGGCAAAGTGACTGTGCCGCTGCTGTGGTTGAAGGGTGACAGCGGTCTCTGCCCTCAGACAATCATCAGATCCTCTCCTTTGAGCACCGGCAGCACTGAAACCTTACACTTCCCACAACACAAGAAACACTTCACACAAAACCTTCAGTTACCCAACAAGTTGCAACATGTAAAACCGAACATTTCCCCTCTGGAGAATTGGCAACGCTAATCCCTTCTTTTGTTCTCTCTTTTCTTTCTTTGTTCCTTCATTCTTTCTCCAACTGCTTCTTACTTTAGTGTTTTGGGTTTTTTTTTTTCCTTTCTTTCCACCTCCCTTCCCCCTCCTGACAGGAGCAGCTTGTTGGGTTTATGTCGTCCTTGTCGCTTTCCAACTCGCGCCTGAGGAGGAATAGCAGCGAGTGCACAGTAGACAGACAGAGACGGTGCCAGGAGCCAGTCTCAGCAGTTGAGAGTGTTAGACATCTAAAGAGGAGCGCTCCATGGTAAACAAATAAAGACGATCTCATTGTCGGCCCTGAGACTGACAGCTGTAATGGCAGAAGGTTCCCCGCCCGCAGGAACGCTACAAAAAGATGCAAACCCACAACGAGTCTCTGGCGGCTGGCCGCAGCGCTACATTCTGTCAAAACACGCCCGGCCGCGGCATAACTCACACGCATATTTGCATGTTTCACACTCTATCAGGAACGCTTCTCTCGCGCAGTGTTCCGATTGTCGGCGGAGTCTGGCGACGGGGCCCTCGCAGCAAGTTTCCAACCTGCTGTGTGGTCGTGTTAAGACAAGTGCAAACCGATGTATAAACAAATGTTTGGGGAAACGGCTTGCGGTGCGCAGCGTTTGCTCAGGGATGCTAAAACGATCCAGTGCAGAGCTGCTGTTTCCACAGCACCGGGATGACAGCTGATCGCAGGACTGTTTACACGACAACCAGCCACTGAAAACTGCGTCGTTCTGGTGTCAGAAAGATTACGCTACGCAAGAAAACGCTGGCAGGTCATGACGGGATGAGAAAAGTTTGATGGAAGCTTTCAAACTCCTTTAAACCGTCTTTCATTGTCGTATCGGTCCACTCAGTATCCGCCGTTTGTGAGAACTGCATCACCACATACGCAGATGATGGTCTAGTATTATAAGGTCGCAGGTCCTCTTCAGGGTCCAGGGTTTCTTGAGGATCCTGAGGTTCCCTGCAACACTTGAAGGTTGCACATTTCTAATGGGTCAGAGGGCAGAGGGAGTGAATCTCAACTATAAAACTACCAATATGGACGATAAAACTACAATACAGACTGAAGGTCATGACACTACGAGGGCTGCCATGTGAGGTACTTGTGCATGAGCAGAACTGTTTACCACGGCAGAGGTGCGGATGTGCAGTAACAGCGCTCTGTAGCCAGAAAACTACCACCCTGGGAGTCGGTATGAAAAAGTTATGGTTGCAAACCCAACCAGAACCCCCAAAAGAGAAGAAAGTTTTGCAGTTATACTCATTTTAGTTGTTGTGTAAACAGGGCCGAAATGTACACTTTGGAGAAGAGTTGGTCAATTTCACAAAGACAGCAGGACAAACACTCAGGAATCCTTCAGGAAAACTATTCTCATCTAATGTTTTGATACTCGCTTCAGATTAACGCTCCGGGTTCACTGTACTGACCGAGAAGAAATGAAGAAGTCATCACTCTCCCTCGCTCGCCCTGCGGTTACCTCCGACACCCCCCACACTATAAACAAGTCACTCCTCTCTGCTCTCACAAAGAGCCTCTTCAAACCTTCATTTGCATGATCAGCTGCCGTCCAGGTAAACCTCAACCTGTCAACATGGCCATACAATAATGTTCTGTCCCGGGCTTCACGCGCTCTGGAACAAACTCCGCTTTATGTCCTGTCTTGATTTCCTGGAGATTTGACTGAAACGGTGCCATGGCGAGGTCACTGTGATGTACAAGAGGTTTCACAGGGGTCAGGAAATACGGGAACGTCTTGGAATATGATGGGGAAGGTCATTGTTTCCATAGTTCAAGTCAAACTTCCAGATATCTTCAATTTTTACCACTTAAACTGAAATATTTCAGTCGTTAAGTCATGAAAATCTAAAATATAGCATCTCAAATTGGAACATTTTTCAAACTTGTAGGCGGTAATTGTCTGAACTACCTTTTTTTTTTTTTTAAACCTTAGAACTGCTTTGTTTGCATTGTAGAGAAGAAAAGAACCAAAAATTATTTATGTTCTCGATTTGGTAGTTGCACAGTATCATTTTAAACAGATGTGAGGAACTGCTGCTGTGCTGAACTGGACAAAGTGGTACAGAAGACGGATGGATGTAGAAATCTCTCCATCGTTACGCATTTCAACTGAAACACTCAACAATCCTTACAATTGGAAGGAAAATACTGTTAAATAGGCCAAAGTTTAGCAATACCCAGACATTTAAACCTCTAACGTCCCAATTACAGTACGGCATAACGAAAACGACAAAGATCCAGATTATCATGATATTTCAATCATGTTTTTATTCCCAAGGATTAAGAAGTTGCAAGTGTACTGCAGAGTTCACACACACACACACACACACACACACACACACACACACACACACACACACACACACACACACACACACACACACACACACACACACACACACACACACACACACACACACACACACACACACACACACACACACACACACACACACACACACACACACACACACGTTAAAACAACAAGCATGTAAAGAAAACCCTACAACAAAAATGGAGAACATGCAAACTTCAGCCCAAATCCACCTGGAACACTCTAGTTGTGAGGTGGCGGTGCTGAACACTGCTCCACCATGCATCTTGAACATAAAACATCATCAATACCACTTTATACTGTAAATCAGGGGTGTCAAAGACGTTTGAGTTCAGGGTTCTGCATCACAGGGGTTTAAAACATAATGCCTGTGGGCCAAAACCGTCCCGGAAAACGCTCCAATCTGGAACGCCAAACCACCAAGCAAATTGTCAACATTTCAAAGAAATTGGTGAAAACTTTCTAGTATTAGACAATATATAACACTAAGACCTGAGCTGAGATATCAGTGATGCTGTTTTCAAACTCGCCTCAAAGCCATGCTGTCAGAGTGAGTTTGTAAAATCACCCATAATGCAACAGCGACAGAATCAGTTTTTTGGACATTTCACAGTTTGATTTGATTTCTTTATTTATTTCGAACGAAGGAACAATTTCAAATTAGATGAAACAAATGGAAAAGAAAAGGAAAAAAAGAATTCAAAAATAAATAAAAAAGCCCATTCCGATATAATACACTTTGACTCGTTCGAAAAGGGAGAGGAAGAAGCCAAGGCTTATCAAGTCCTAACCCCATGCTTCACCCACTGACAAATGCAAAATCCAATAAAATAACTAAACAGGCAATACAAAAGATTTGTATATTTTTTTTATATTTTGTACCGGAGGGTTTTAGTAAAATTGAATTTATATTGTGATTGTACTGATTTTCTGCAATAATTTATTGGTTTTTTTGAAAATAGACATTTTCATTACGTATACTCTGTACTACTACAAAGAAAGACTTAAAGTTTCAATTCAAAGGCCATAATGACACTATTTTACCAGTTCGGCTCACTCAAGATGAAAATGTTTTGTATGTGATCTAGATTTACACCAAAATGAACATTTATTTACCGCTTCATGCACATTTCATTCCGCTGCTTCTGTTTGCTTCTAGTTTTATTCTAATTCCTCTTCAAAAAACATCTGAAGGATCTTTCCAATGAACATTTGCAGCAAACACTTTTAAGATCACACTAACAGATGAGGTCTAAGAACTAAGAACTAAGTGTGGGTTTTTTGGTCTCACATTTTTTTTCCCTTCTTATTTGTTGTTGCTTTTTATTTTCCAATATTGAAGAGGATGGTGTGACACGCACACGTGTACACACACACACGCACACGTGTACACACACACACACACACACACACATTTCTTGAACAAAGCTTCCTTGCGGTACTGACTGGGTCTCATTAGAGAATGAGCTTTCAGGACTGGAGACACAAAAGCTTTGCTCTCTTCTCCTTTCCTTCCCCTCTTACTCTGTTCTTGTGGCCTTTTGATGTCAAGGGTACTGAACCAGCGTGCACAGTCCGAAGAATAAGCTCATCAAGAATACATATGCAGCTTTTATCCTCTTTCCTTTGTGTGTGTGTGTGTGTGTGTGTGTGTGTGTGTGTGTGTGTGTGTGTGTGTGTGTGTGTGTGTGTGTGTGTGTGTGTGTGTGTGTGTGTGTGTGTGGTCCTGATAAGGTGCTGTTGTTCTGTGGTCAGTTCATCACACAAAGAGCAGTGTTGGGAACTCCAGCACAGCGATGGACTGATAGAGTCGTCACACAAAAGACTACATTTCAACTCCCGTCTTCCTCTCGGGGTTCGGAGGCTGCCCCCTGGGGGGCCTGCCCACTGTGAACACACATAAGCGCACGCACACACACACTCAATAATTCCCCTCAAACCTACTGATGCACAAAGTGAAGGTACAAGACTATTTAATACGCCGTCAGAGTCTTAGAAACATGCACTTTGAAGTCCAGTTCACACAACGACGTCTTAAAGCGAGTCACGCAACAACAGTAGAGTTCGGCTGGTTTTGGATGTTTGTTTACGTGAACATTTTTGATCAACATATTCAAAAACGTACAAGAGCTGTCTATCTGTGTTGGGGATGGGAAATTGATAAGAATTTTATGATTCCATTTTTGATTCTGCTCAACGATTCAGTTCTTCATCAATTCTCCTCTCGATTCTCATTTTGGAAAAAAAGAGAACAAACGGGTCGATTAGCATCGACATCGTTTAGTTTAGAAGTACCATGACCTAACAAACCCAACTGTGAGGTCTTAAGAAGGCCACAGCCTTAATATCAGAGGACATGCTAACGTAGCCGCTAAGGTGAGATTCACATCGGTGCGGATCGAAAACACAAAGGTTTCTGCATATTGGTCGTATTTCCTCCCTTTGATGAATTTTCCACTTTGCAAGTATTTCAAGATGCCTTGTTGTCGTATTTTCTCCTGAAATGGAACCAAACTTTCGAGCGTTTGTGCTATGCAACTTAGGTGGTGACGTCATTCACCCCCACTGGAATCAAGAAGGGAATCGTTTGCAAAATTGGCAAATGATTTTCGATTCCCATCGCTAGTCTGTGTGTAAACTGATCAAATGCAAGCTCAATAGATTCTAGTTTTTAGTCTTCACAATGGAGGATTTCAGAGTGTTTGTGCTGCTCACGCTTTTCAATTTTACACTGATTAGCATTTACTACACCATCATCTGCATACAGGGACAAGGTTTCCTACATTCCGTGGACCTACACAATTAAGGAAGACTGTTTAAGGGAGCTTGAATCTTCGTATCGATTCATTCTCGTGATTGTATCAAACACACAGCACCAACTAGTGGCCTATCTGACTATGACGTCAGAAACTTCTCTAAATCTCAAACAAAACTGTTTCCAGTCAATTTTGCAGACTGAGCCTGAATTTAATGTGTGCAGCATTTATCCAAAACAAATGTTTATACCTTTGTTGGCTACATTATTTATGAAACATTAATAACTTGATAAAATCCAGCTAATCAATAAGATGGACCGAGATATTAACGTCATTCTTATCTACAATCTTATTTCTAGGCTGCTGAGGTGCGGCCACAGTACAGCCCTCCGGGGAGCCGATGGGGGTCAAAGGTCATGCTCGATGGGTTGAGTGGGTAATGTGTGATGTCGCAGCAGCATTTCACTGACCGGTAGCCACAGAATAAGGGAAAAGTGAGAAGGAATTATATAAAAGTTCGATCAACATTAAAATTCCTGTTTCCTAAAAAAAACATGTTTTTTTGTTTGTTTTTTACAACGTGCTCAAAGGACAGAGTGTTGTCGATGGTAATGCTGAGGTACTATCTTTGTATTAACCCGATAACCTGGTTGTTTAAGATTACAGGAGAGAGCAGACGGCTCCTGCCCGAAATTTATTCAGATTCCTTTTATTTGTCACATTTATATTGAAGAAGTGACTGAAGTCTTCTGGAATAGGCCCGTGACTGATATCCTCATTTCAAGACCAAGACCTCACGCCTCCAGAACAGGCAGTCTTATGAACAGTAGCCCAACTCGCCCCAGTTGATACACCTTCCAACCACCAACACGTAATATTAGAAGCATTAGTTTGTTGTGTCCACATGTTTGATTAAGAGAACTGCCTCCCTCCTGACCCTTGCACTTTATGCTTTTCTGTTCACCTTTGTTTTGTGTTTGTGCTGCATGTCGCATAAAAACAAAAAAAAAATCCTTGTACTGTGGAAATGTTACTTTTTTCGTAGTACCTGGCGATAAAAAGGCTTCTGATTCTGATCCCAAACGGACAAAATAAACTGCCATAGGCAAATGTAATGACATGAAGACGTTTAAAATGGCTTTTTTTTTTTAATTATTATTTAACCAGGAAAATAAAACCAATTGAGATCAAGATCTCTTTTACAAGGTTGATCCTGCCAAGAGGTCCGCAGCACACATCACATCATTAGATTTAAGACATATAAAACTGATTTGACATAATTAACAGAATATAATGGCTAAAGAGTGCAGATTTCCATAGACAAAATTTTAAAGATAAAATGCAGATTTTAAGGCAAAGTAGAATAAAGTGCAATAACAATTTTAAGGCTTATTTATTAACTGTAAGAACTTTAAAAAGGCATATTCAGTAAGTGTAAAAACTTTAAAAACACCAACACTGATGTATCGATCCTCGCTCTTTGAAGAGTAATAAAGAATGGAAATGATTTAAGGATACCAGTTCAGACATTTCTGTTTTTGTTTGAAGGTTGCTCCAGGAAAAGGAGGCACAGAAACTAAAAGCTTGTCAGTCCGAACACGAGGAACATGTAGATGAAGAATGTCATTTGAGCGTAATGAATTGTTGGTTCCCTGGAGAAGAGCACATGGAACCAAGCCAAGAAGAGTCTTGTATAGTGAGGTCATCCAGTGCTGTACCTCCTTGCTCTGAGTGAAGCCACTCAGCTCTGGCGTACAGTTCAGTGGTGAGTGAGGCGACCACAACTAGTCGTAAACCTTAAGGCACAATGATGCACTGTGTTCAAGGACTGCAGACATTTCAATGAAGCACTCGTATACAGAACCTCGCCATAGTCGACAAGTGGTAAAAATGTTGCAGACAAGACATTTACAAGCTCTTATGGAAAAACATGATTTGTTACAAAGATAAAAGCCAATATTCATTTTAAGTCTGCAAACTAAAATTGCAATGTGCTCTTTAAAAGAAGCTCTGGATCAAGAACAAAACCAAGATACTTTTAACTGCTGGCACATTCTATTTGTTTACCCTGAGCGGTGGTTGGGGGGGGGGGGGGGGGGGGGGGGGGGGGGGTTGTGCAATCGCCACGTTCATGTAAACATACACATGAATGGAGCCACACCATTGATGTGTTTGGAAAGAAATTCCCAAAAAAGAGAAGGAGGAGGATATGGAAACGGTTGTGGCTCAGAGAGAGAGGGGACAACCTGGACGGTGATGTTGCAACGGGAGCTTGACGGAAGTTGTTAGCAGTGACACGCCGTGAGCACTAGGAATGGGTAGGCAGGGCATTGCAAATGGAGATCACCAATGATAGTTTCATATGTTTTGACTGTCAAGTGTTAATCGAAAGGCCCCTGCATACTCCCATTTAGAACCCAGAAGAACAAGAAAGTAATTCAGCAGTGACATCAGTCAGCTGCCAAAGAAAATGCTTTTTTCAGCAGGACTGTTCATACAGAAGCTGTCGAACTCGCAGGCCACGCCCCCTCACAGCAGCCAGTGGCGCCGCCAGAATTCAATTTCATAGTACGCACAGCATCCACCCCCGTGCAGGCCCTGACGACCAGCCACTGCCTTTAACATTTTTTATTTTTTCACACCTTCAAAAAAAGTGTACGCAAGGTGCGTACAGGATTCCGGCTGGCGGCGCCACTGACAGCAGCCACAAGTCTGCGAAGCGGCGTTTTAACTTTTCAACTGCACAGTTTATGTCTCGCTTCCAATGTTTTCAGAAATATATTCCTCTGAACTGTTTCAGTAATAAAAGAGAACGCTTGGGTCCGACCCACCGTGTCCGGTTTCAACCGCAGGAGCTGACAGCTTTGAGTAATGCGTTCAGAAGCATCACGTAAAGCTCTGACATGTTACCGAGCTGCGGGTCTCACACAGTAGCAATCAAAATCCAGATCGTAAAACACTATTAAAGAAACTTAAAAAATTATTCAATAGCAGTCGCCATACTCTCCCAACAAGATATATCTATATCTATATCAAGATATATATGACAGAGCATCCGTTTGTGTGTTGGAAACACAGAAATAGAGAAAATGACAACCACTCCTGCGGCGCGTCGGCACCCCAAATCCACATCAAAGTGACGGACCAAACCTTTACAACTAGGGAAGCACCGATCCACATTTTCACTTTTGGTCTGATCCAGATACCTGAATTTGGATATCTGCCGATACCGATACTATTCCGATACCAGAGTTGTTTGCTTTAATATTATTATCATTATTGTTGATTTTATATGAGGCTGTAATAAACTCCTCTCTACAGGCAAGTATGAAATGTACAAATGTATGCATGTATTCTCTCAAACGGTAACTTGAGGCTAGTATAAGGTCAGAAAAAGGAAGCAGTACAAAGTATTTTTGTTCCATTTGGACAATGTGGGGGTCTGCGTGACGTCATAATCTCATAATAAACTAGTTCTATCTTTAAAACCTCAGAATCACTTTATTAATCCCTGGGGAAATTCTTCTGATTGGGACTAATTTCACAGAGTTTAGCGTGGAGTAGGACGCAGCTTCACGGAGGAGTGAATCACCTGCTCCAGCCTGGAGGAGCTGCTGTTCATTGTTTTGATGCCGCAGTCGGTGCCGTTGTCCTCGGCGAGCTGGAGATTTAAAACTGTAACGTCTGGTGGCAGAGCGGCCGCCTGGCTGTACTACGGCTTTGCAAACATCCACGTTGATGTGTTGCTTTGTTGCTTTGTGGTGTTTTGAGTGTAAAATCCGTCCAAACAGCAACATGTTGTCATGAAAGGTTGGATAGCACAGTGCTACTTCCCTAGCCTGCTAGCTGGCTGTAAACTGTGGAATGGATTTCCTGACTCATTACTCCTCGTCTCATTGAGACCCACCTCCCTTCAGGAAATCCAGTCCACAGTTTGCAGCCAGCGAGCAGAGCAGCAGCAGGAGGAGTGAGGCTGTTGATTAATTCGACCAGATTTAAAGAGTCACAAACAGACTTCAGGTTGACTGACATGGAAGGGAGCAGAGAGGACACAGCCTTGAGGGAAACTGGTAGATGAGTAGAGGACATTGGGTAAAATACTGTTCACCAACTTTCTGCGACCTGAGAGTTAAAAAACTAATTGGCGAGCAAACTGAGCGTCAATGTTGAAAGTGTTCACTGAAATATGTGGCTGGATAGAAAGAAGAAGAAAAAGTCCATAAAAGCACTGCAACCTTCCAGAGTGTGGATGAGGATGAGACTTCATACTGCATCGTCCATACTTGTTAGCTCTGGAGGAGAACTCATTTTTTTCCTTGACCCTCAACTAAAGTTTTCTCAAATGACCTCATGACGAGGGAGGTGAGCGCCAACAGTCTGGATTTTGGTCGAGGAACTTTCATGACTTCACACGGAAAAAATGAAAAATTTAGGAGCCACTTTTAGTTGTTGATGTACATTTGTAATATGTTGTCAATACCATTCTGAAGGAAATTCCTCATTACACTCAGACAAACACGTATTTCCAGCATTTATATCTCACAGAACATACCCGGGTTTGTTGACATCTTAGCGTCACCTTAAGATTCCAAAAGCAAAATCCCGTTTATACACTCGCCTCGCGAGACCTGGATTCACACTGGAAAAACAATTAACGATCAGTTTCACAACATTTAAGGCTATTCTCGTGGCTTGAAGACTCTTGACAAAGTCTGGCTTTTTTCGGGCTGAATCAGTCAAATGTTGATATTTTAACTTGAGCTGCCGCGATGCCATCTTTGATATCCCAGAAACCCTTGCGGCAGGTTCCTGAAGATGATGTCAGTTAGGGAAACAAAAACCGTGTTTGATGGATACAAATTCCAGTTTGTTTGTAAACATATGGAATTTGTTGTGATCAATTAAGGTCACTGCGGGTTGGAAATGAGTGGTAATGGTGTTGTTTTGGTGTGTTGGTTTATTCTCTGTGCAGAAGTGACACCTTTTATGGGAAGGATATTTTTAAGATTTTTTTTCCGGTAGAGTAACTTTAAGGCTTCGTTAGAAAACGCACACACAAGTTTCACATCTGCAAGGCAACATTTTTTCCATTAACATGGAAACTGAAGAAAGTCTGATACTTTGTAGATTCCATGTTGGGCCACCAGTGATGATGAAACCACACACACACATGCAGCAGAGAACACTCTAAACAACAGTAATGGGAGAACAAGGACATTCATATGGACAGACAACGAAGTTTGATTGTTTTTACAGTGACTGTCACCTATAAAACTACCAAGTCCAAGGAGAATATGGACTGGGAGTCATGACACTCTGGAGAAAACACTGTTCATATTGTTCATCTACTGAGCATGTGCAGAAGAACTATTTACTACGGCCGCGGCAGACATGAGCAGTCGCAGCATTTCCGCTGTCTACATAGAAGCAGGAGGCCATGTGTCTTTGGAACGACTGAGACCTCGAGTCTTTCCAAAGACATGGAACATTGTGGAGGTGAAGAGACGCATGAAAAACACAGCAACAAACGTCTGCCAGCTGTTCAGCAGTTTTCAGTTGTTTCAGACTCCGGCCTGTGATACCATCGGAACCTCCACTCTCCTGAAAAGACTCCAGACCTCGACTCTATTTGGATGCTGTTCTGTCAAGGGGCAAACTTCACAAAAACAGACAAGGCCTCACTAAAATCATTGAGGCAAAACAATCACAGAAGTGTTACAATGAATCATGAGGCGAGATCTGGTGTACCAATAAAAGCAATGGATTTCTCTCAGGTTGCATCCACATAACGAACCAGAGATTCACTTATTTCATAGACAACAGAGCTGATTGGAAATGTGTCTTTGAATTGATACGGATTATGATAAACTAACCATTATTCCAGGAAGTTCAGGATTGAAGCATTCATCTCATTCATTGCTGATTTTAGGAGGAAATACTTCTTTTTTTTTTTTTTTTTTAGGAGGAAATACTTCTAAAACGGGGCTTTTGACCCCACTATGATCAAACGTCTGAAAACGTATTGCTGTCATTCTCCAACGTAAAGTGATGGTACATGGCTTGTACGTCTGTTACATACCTGTGGTGTTTTCTGGCTGATCTTCATTCTACATTTCCACAGCATTTTGTCTAATGGGCTCCGCAGCACAGCCTCTTCTTTTGCTCTTTCTGCTGAAGCTCTAACAAGTCAATACTGTACATGAGTCACTTCAGACTACAGCGACATGCTGACTTCCTTCAGCGAAAACCACGAAAACTTGTGTCTGCTGTCAGGAGACCGGGGGGTGGGGGGGGGGGCTTTCAGTTAAGATCCCCCTCAAACGCTGCAGTGCAGCAGCGAGTCAAGCTTTGATAAAGGTTCAGGCGGCTTGGCCAGGACCGTTTGTGTTTAATGATGAAACCATCACATGAGGAATCTCTCTGGGTTTAGGGGGCTTAGTGGGATGTGGGGGGTCTGAGTCACAGTTTATCCACCCAGACCGGCTCCGATCGTAGGACTTTGTTTCATTCTACCTTTGCGCTCAGTGACAGTGGAAGGTTGTGGTTTCTCTTCATCTGTTAGCAGTGTGGTTGAGTTTCTACAGAGCAGAAGAAACGGTTCATGACACTGACTGACACACACACACACACACACACACACACACACACACACACACACACACACACACACACACACACACACACACACACACACACACACACACACACACACACACACACACACACACACACCAGGTAAAATCCAAAGAAATCTTAATTTCTTTCTTAGTTTTAGTAGTAAAAATATACCCTGGAAATGTTGACGTTGATATTTACAAAACCTAGTATAAACCACTTATATGTGTGCAATGACAATGAGTCGTTTGAAAACCTTCCATGAGATATTTAATGTTATTTTGCTAACAACAAGGTGGCAACAATAAAAAATAATGTAGCAAAAAGATGCAAACAAGGTTATAACAAAGTGGCAACACGGAAGAACAAGGTACAAACAAGGTGGTAACAAGGAAGAACAAGGTAGAAACAAGGAAGAACAAGGTAGAAACAAGGTGGTAACACGGAAGAACAAGGTACAAACAAGGTGGCAACAAGGAAGAACAAGGTACAAACAAGGTGGCAACAAGGAAGAAACAAGGTGGTAACAAGGAAGAACAAGGTAGAAACAAGGTGGCAACACGGAAGAACAAGGTAGAAACAAGGTGGTAACATGAAAGAACAAGGTAGAAACAAGGTGGCAACACGGAAGAACAAGGTAGAAACAAGGTGGTAACAAGGAAGAACAAGGTAGAAACAAGGTGGCAACAAGGAAGAACAAGGAAGAAACAAGGTGGCAACACGGAAGAACAAGGTAGAAACAAGGTGGCAACAAGGAAGAACAAGGAAGAAACAAGGAGACAACAAGGAAGAAACAAGGTGGTAACAAGGAAGAACAAGGAAGAAACAAGGAGGCAACAAGGAAGAACAAGGTAGAAACAAGGTGGTAACAAGTAAGAACAAGGTAGAAACAAGGTGGTAACAAGTAAGAACAAGGTAGAAACAAGGTGGCAGCACGGAAGAACAAGGAAGAACAAGGTAGTAACAAGGAAGAACAAGGTAGAAACAAGGTGGTAACAAGTAAGAACAAGGTAGAAACAAGGTGGCAGCACGGAAGAACAAGGAAGAACAAGGTAGAAACAAGGTGGTAACAAGGAAGAACAAGGTAGAAACAAGGTGGGAACATGGAAGAACAAGGAAGAACAAGGTAGAAACAAGGTGGGAACAAGGAAGAACAAGGTAGAAACAAGGTGGCAACATGGAAGAACAAGGTAGAAACAAGAGTTGCTGTGAGGGACGTTTCTTCAGCTAGCTAGACTTTATTTTTTATATTTATTCTAAAAAGAACCTATTTTTAGAATTTGTGACAAATCCTCTCTTTAATGAATTTTTTTCCAGAACAACCCATACTGCTTGATAACTTCCTCCTAAAACTCAGTTGTTGGGTCTCAGCTCTACATTCACTCACTCCATGATGAATGTAATAAATGAACGATAAAGTTCCCAGAAGATTGTTCACATGGAATTTCTGTGGTTTAGACCCTCTTTACGTCATTTGATTACTCCTTTTTGTTTGTTAGTTTGAACATCTCTTTGCGTGAACCTGTCATTTACAACTCTTCTCACAGCATCTTAGTAAATCAGCTCGATGTGCTTTTGTACACAGAGTTCCACAGGGACATGGCTCGAGGAGCAGCTCGGTCACATGGTGCCGAGTGTGCAAAGCTGAAACATCCTGATAATTCATTTGAAATGCTGCTATTTCGATTTCCCTATGTTTTCTTCTTTTCTTTCCTGAAGCAGCCGTGATCTCTGCGAGGGGTTTTTACGAACACAGAAATATGATGCAATAAAAACAACAGAGACTTTTAAAGCCACGTGGAAAAGAATCGGACGCTCGGTAATCAACAGGTCTGTGAGTGAAGGTAAGTGCTCAGTTTGAAGCTCACAGCCTCTTCAGACGGTCGCTGCTGTGCTGCTTTAATGCTTTCAGCTTGTTTGTGGGGGGTGCATATGGGGTTTTTTCTCGTCAACAACATGAAAGAGAAACATATTTTTTAGTTGCAGCAAAACACGGTTTATTTCTTGGACAATATCAGGTTAAAGAAAGCATCTGTTTCTAACTGTAAGTGGGAACTGAACAATGATAGAAATCTCAGGCCCTGTTTTTACAACATTGAAAACGAAAATGCATTGCTTTTGCATTTTTGTTTCAGAGACGTTTCGCTATCACAGCGAAACAATGTCCGTTTATACAGAAATGGCAGAAATGCTGAAAATTATGTAATCAGCATGCCAGATCATGAGTTGTTTGTTTTTGGAATGAAACCACACACACATGCACACAGAGAACTACACACTATAAACATCAACAATGGGAGTACACAGACACTCGTATGGACAGACGACCAAGTTGGATTGTTATTCCAGTGACTGTCAACTCTAAAACTACCAAGTCCCGGGAGAATGTGGACTGGGAGTCATGACATTCTGGAGGCAAACACTGTGGTCATTGTCCATCTACTGAGCATGTGCAGAATGACTATTCACGGTGACTATGGTGCGCCGTAGCGGTCGGAACATTTCCACGGGCTACATGATGATGGAGTTGGAACATCTTTAAAAAGTTGTGTTTTCAGTGGCTCCGAGCACCATTGTCACATACACAAAACTCAACAAAAGTTTTATGTTATCACTTGAAAACGTTGTTTTGTAAACGGGGCCCACGTCTCACCGAGCAACAATCAGCCAAAACATTATGACCGACAGTTTAATACTGTGTAGGTCCTCTGACCAATGGAGTCATGGACTGCAGCAGGATGTTAGTAACATACTTATTAAGTTCTGGAAGAAGTGAACCCATCACCAGTTCCTTTCCTTGGACTATTTTTGATTGATATTGAGACACAAGAGCTTCCGTTTTGGAGACACTCAAACTCAGTTGTCCATCCCCAATTCATTCAAATCCATTTTCCTGCTTCTAACATGAAATGTTCATCTGCTGCTGCATGTATCACCTCCATAGGTGCCATGAAAAGAGGAGAACTGAACAAATATTGATCAGTAATTGGGGGGAAAAAAACAAAACACCTGAATGTGGTTGAACTGGGAGTTTCCTACTAGGAATGTGGAAAGTTTTAGAAAGCTGGTCACTTCTCAGGTTAGGAAAAAAGGCCCACCCAATAGAATTTTGACCAGTAATATGAAACTTTACCTTTTGAATGTCCTAATGTAGATATTTAATATAAATATTACTTGACCCATGCTTATTTTAATAGTATATCATCTAATTCCTTAGTATGTATGTAAGGTATTGAGTCACTTTTCCATGAATTAATGGGAGTGGGTCACTTTTCTATCCGACACCGGCCGCTGCTACAATATTATTGAATCATGCGTCTATGCGGGAGTTCAGGGTTTTTAGAACCATGAGTGTGAGCGGTCAGGCTAATGTCATTCAGTAGTTGTGTTGATCCTGATTATTTAACGCTGAGTGAATAATTGCCGCTGTCTGGGACAGTGATGAGGAAGTGAAAGACCTTCGTCAGCGTTGATCCTCCACACAGCGCACCAGGGATCTTAACCATCATGTATAATAAACATATTTTAAATGATTTTATTTTGCAAATAAGAATTTTGGTTTACGCCCTTTAAGATATTGTCATTTTTAAAGTTCTATAAATGTGTGATTAAAAAAAGAACAGCAACAGAACAAAATTAAATTCTAGACGAAGCCGAGTGGTGCTTTCCATAGAACAGGCCTGCGGGCGACTCATGTGGTCCTTGGGGGCCACCTGATGCCCACGGCCACCGCAGTTAGTAACTTCATTTCTTATGAGTGAGAGCAAACTTTTCTGTATGTGACCCTCAATGAAAACACTTCGGACACCGATGCTTTAACGTCCAAGATTGAAGCCCATTTTAAGAAGAACACTAGAGGATTCAGCAGAGCTTTTAAATTTAACAGCATATTTCCACAGTTTACAGATGCCAACATTCACTACACCATCATCAGCACACGGGGAGAACGTTTCTTCCACACACCACATACTGACTGGACATAAGTGGAGCAGTTTCAGAGTTCAAGCTGTTGAGTGTGTGGGTGGTTGTAGTACAACAAAAAACACACCATTAACTCGTGGGCTGACGGGGAAACTACAGACTTTCAAAACTTTGCCGTCTGAACATGAAACTTTTCAGAAACGATGAAGCTCTCCGTCGACGTTGGCCTTGACATGAGGGAAATATAGCGTGCCTTCCTTCTTCCTCATACACCCCACCCCCACAGCCTCTCTCTTTCTCTAAAGCTTTCTAAATAAGATGTATAAATAGGCTGATGACACAACTACGTCCTTCACAAAGAGAGAGAGAGAGAGAGAGAGAGAGAGAGAGAGAGAGAGAGAGAGAGAGGAGAGAACAGGACTCTGGCTTTAGTCACAGCCCCCTTTATATTCTTCCGCTTTTCACAAGCACAGGTTAAAAGGCAGCCATTTTTCCTTTCATGCCCCCACCCCCTCCCACCCTCACTCATGCGTTCTCCGAAACAGGTCGTCCATTGTGGCGGGCCGAGCGAAAGGCTACTGTGGCATTTATCAGAGTGAAGGAGGGGGGAGGAAGACAAAACACACTCCGAATAAAGAGATAGAACAAGAGAAAGGGAAGAAAGGATGTGTATGAAGGCCACTAACCCCCCCCCCCCCCCCCCCCCCTTTCTCCTTCACAAAGCCCCCCTCCTCTCCTGCTCCTTTAGGCTAGCGCAGACAAAGGAGGCCCCGAGTCTTACAATGTGCTCTCCTCCTTCAGCCCGGCACACTTTATATCCTCACTCCATTTACTGCTGATTCTCCACAAGAGCACCCACATGTGCATAACGCGAGAGTGTGTGTGTGTGTGTGTGTGTGTGTGTGTGTGTGTGTGTGTGTGTGTGTGTGTGTGTGTGTGTGTGTGTGTGTGTGTGTGTGTGTGTGTGTGTGTGTGTGTGTGTGTGTGTGTGCGCTTTCAGGAGTTTGTAATGGTCATGGATGGGCAGAGTTTTGTCTATATTTGCTGAGGGTCTTATAGACCAAGGGGCCAGCGCTCTGAGGCGTTACCATGGAAACGGCTTTGAGCAGCAGGAGCACAACAGGTGATTCTGCCCGGGGCTCGTTCGCCTCAGCACCGACAGCCCGCAGGAGGTCCTCACTGTGACTGTGTGTGTGTGTGTGTGTGTGTGTGTGTGTGTGTGTGTGTGTGTGTGTGTGTGTGTGTGTGTGTGTGTGTGTGTGTGTGTGTGTGTGTGTGTGTGTGTGTGTGTGTGTGTGTGTGTGTGTGTGTTCCACAGCCACTCATGCTGCAAACAACCCGGTGCCAAAAGGTCTTAACCAGCTCCAATAAGCCAGAGATCATGTCCAGAGAAGGTGCTAGCTAAAGGCCGTAATGAGCTCGTCGCCTTACCCCGGCCCACAATGCACCTGCACCACAGACAGTCTGCACTTTTCTATTACTGTATAATATTTGAATTTGAAAGAAACCTGTTATACATTTTTGTATTATTGAATCTCTGAAGTTTGACTTTATGATGGATTAGGATTATCTACACCTGGAGTCCCCACCCACCAGAAATACGCTTTACTTCTGTTGGCACTTTCCTGCACTTAAATTCGTCTGATCTACACAGCCTCTTCAGTTACGTCTCTGTTCCTCACATGACATTTCACAGACTTTCTGTCACCTCCAATAAGACTGGACACTATTTTCATAAACAACAATTATTTCTGTTGTATGAAAATGCTCTCTTCAGTGAGATTCATTTTTCCCAATGAACTGGACTTTTTCTTAAGTTGTTCGCAATTAATTGCACTTCTCTTCATATTGAAAACTTTCTCATGTTGAATTTACAGTCTGAAAGGCCCTGTGCATGAAATCTCAATTTCTCACAGTTCAGTCAGTGAGTCATTTGTTCTTTATTTTGCACAAGTTGATACTGCAGTGACGATAAATTTGTAATACACTGTGCAGCTCTGTTCTTGTAGAATCTGTAAATATGTGCGTGCATCCTGTAATTGCTTTTGTTTTACTCTAAAAGCTGATTTTAGATGGTTAAAAAAAACTACTAATGAAGAAATCGGATTATAATGAGCAGAATTAAGTTGATCAAGAGGCTCTCTTTACAAAAGTGCTATTTTTATGAGTGAAATTGATCAATTCGTCATCGATCTCCAGTGTCTCATTAAACCAATAAAAAAATAAAAAAATAAATAACTGTCCCAACTTTTTTGGACATGTCATTACAATAATTCTGAATTAAGATGAATTATTGTTTCAGTGTCTTATCATACTTTATATTTGAAATCATGCATCCATTTGTCCCCATCCATTTGGTGTTATTATATTATGCCAACTCCATCTTTTACCAACTGTGATGAGGTATTAGATTAAATCATAAAATGTACGACTTTTAGCCAGTTTTATCGTCTTTTTATTTTTAAACTTCATCTAAAACCGATCACACCTGAAATAAAACCTAATATTCAGAATTTGCATTGCATTATTTAATCTGCTTTATCACTGAAATTACTTAAAAGCACCAATTAAATTAGATTGATACAATCTGTGCTGAACGAGCATTTCAGATTATGCAACAGCACATTTAATGTTCCTGTAAATACTCATAAGTCCAAACGTATCCATCCGCAGCTGAAAATAGTTCCAGAAAATTCTCTATTTCCCTGCTGCTGTAGTGATTTCATTCATTATATTTATAGATCAATTACATTATGGGGATGTATATCAGTAGCTTAAATTCATTTTAAAAGAAAGTTTACGGTTTTGAACACAGAAGGCAATAAAGATGATCATTTATCTGTTGATAACGGCTCAAGTCGAGTGAAAAAGTATTAAAATATGGAGTAAAACAACACTTATCTGACTAAAAAGAAGCAGACATGGTCTTTTGTGGCAGCAAAAGGTGAATAACTGGATTTGTTAGCACGTTTTTGTGTCAGAAAAATAAAGTTATTGTGTGACTTTCTGTTTTAAGGTCAGTATTGAGCATGTTGAGGACACAGAGTCTGAGATAACTTATCTTGTCAAACAGGATGTGAAAGTGAAGTGATTAAAGGCAGAAGAGACACTCTGAGGTGTGTGTGTTTTACATTTCTGCTTCACTAAAACACTTTAAATCTGGGTGTCAAACATAAGGCCTGCTTGCTAAAACTGGTTCACAAGAGGCTCCAATCCAAAGTGTTAACATCGCACACACCAAGAGCTGTCAACTAAGTTCTACTAAAAAAAACTTTTAAATGTGAGAAGTCACCTGGACGTGATGTTTTGAAGTTGTCCGGTCACAAAAGGCTCATATTGGCCTTCTGTTGCTTTACATTTAACTGATTTTGAGGCGAAATTCAAATGGTGCTTGCGATGGCTGCAAACAAAACGCTCCCGCATCGCTTGCAAAGGACAAGCAGGAGAAATGGGGGTGGTGGGGGGGGGGGGTTAAATAAAAGAGAAAACTGTGAAAGTCATGTAAATGAAGGAGGAAACAGTTTGTTATTGGAGCTTCAACTCTCCGAAATAAACAAATTGGATGGAAGAAATGAGGACTTCTTTATGAAACTAAGATATTGCATGTTGACAATGCAAATAGGAGCGAGTTCACTGGGTTGGGGTCATTTTAGGTTCAGATTTTTTGTTTATTGTAGCAAGAATCCCAGCAATACGTTACATTTGAATTATAAATGTTAAAAATTACACCTATGATAATCACCATGTAAAATATTCTAAGTTTGTATTTTTGGAGTTGCTAAAAGTTGTTCAAATGGTTTTCCAAGTGGTATAAACCTTTCATTTGCATTTTGACCCTAATGTTATAACGGTGATGGTTTTTCCTCTGATCCACACAAATACGGGAACATTTAG
This sequence comes from Lipophrys pholis, assembly GCF_963383615.2. Taxonomy (NCBI): domain Eukaryota; kingdom Metazoa; phylum Chordata; class Actinopteri; order Blenniiformes; family Blenniidae; genus Lipophrys; species Lipophrys pholis. The sequence continues at coordinate 9,970,484 of NC_137637.1, forward strand.
GAAATATAATCCAGAATAAATTCAAACGTTGCCTAATCTGCAAATTTAAAAAAAAAAAACTGAACTATGCACCTGCTGGTGCTGCGCAAAATATCACAAAATGCAATATCACAATCCTTTGCATGTTTTATCTGATAATGCTGACTTGAAATGGTTTAAGGAAGCTTTTGTTCTACATGATATACACACATTTTTGCAGATTTTATTAGGACAGAGCTGCAAAATCTGTCGCACATTAATCAACGTGAAATATCGACATTGCAAAAACCTGAATCACAACAAATCATGTTTCTATGTATTTGTGCTCAGCAAATTCTTAAGTTACATTTATTCCCCAAAAACTGTCGACAATAAGTCATACAACCTCTGAAACTCGGAGTACTGTTATTTAAAAAAAGATTTCTTTACACAGATAATATACGCAGGCGGTAGTGTTGGTTGAAGCAACAGAGGAAAGAGCAAAGACTCATGAAGAGTCATAATGTTCATTTTGCACATTTGTTCAAAATCTTTTTGAATAAATGTTTATCGACGTTTGTTTATCGACAATACATTTTCAGTTTGTTATAGTTCAGCAACTACACAAACATTCTGAATGAAAATACACAAGATACTGGCCTACACTGTGAACTTATATACTTTCAATCGCAGATTACTTAAATCCACATAATAGTTCAAGAGAAGCAAAAAAGTTTGTTTTTAAATTTTTTCTCTCCTTTTGAGTTGATATAACTCACTCAAAAGATTTTAAGAAGAACTTTTACGTTCATTTTAAGTTTGCTGAACTTAACTGGTTTACTTCTGTTCAACTTTTGTGTGTTAAGAAATCTTGTTTTTATTTCAAGAGGATTTAAGTGGAAAGACGTTTTAAACATTTTTAAGTTGTCAAACGTCCTGGAAACACAACAACAGCACGTTATTTGTCGGATTGAGTTGGATCATTATCGTCTTGTGATAATGACTCCTGACTTCAGGAATGAAACCGTCTTTTTTAGTTGGTGGTTATTTTTCCCCTCGCCGTAATGGCTTGGTGAGGTCAGATGACTGTAATCAGTTCAAAGACTTTTAGAAAGCATGGGAAAATGCAAATAACAAGAAGTTTGTCACTTCAGTTCAGTGGAGATTAAAGATAATTATAGGTTATGGATAATTGACAATGAGCAAACAAAGGGGGGAAACAAAAAGCCTGTCGATGCCCGTTTTGTGACTCCACAACTAATTAATCCTCTATTCACATCTACGATACATCACTTTTGTCACTTAAAAACCGATAATCTCACCAAAGATAGAACTCTCTCTCTCTCTCTCTGAGCAGTTTTGTTCTTTGCGATGACTTGCCCCACTAACCCATTGGTTCCGATCCTAAATGGATAGGAGTTCTCATGACATGCAGTGTGTAATCTTTAATCTGTGTAATCATCTCCTCAACCGTTACAATAACCCGCTCGTTAGTTGTTTATTTGCTCATTTCATTGGCCAAGGCGCAAACCCAGAAACCTGCCGGTTCATGTCCCGGGTGCCATTATGTCACGACAAAAGAAACCTGTAGTTAGTTTTTAGTCCTCAACAAAAGCCTCAACTCCAACACACCTTCAGTCCTGTAGGAGCTTGTGTCCTGCCACTGCCTGCAGGACCAGAAGAAGAACTTGAGAACGCTTTTTTTTTTTTCTTTTTCTTTCTTGTCAAAACGGGATTAGAAAGTGCTCCTGAGAAAACGCGGGGCAACGCTCAGGAAAGCTTCCGCTCTTTCTTCTTCACAGCTGATTTACAGCTGCGGGGGGGGGGCCTCCGGCATTATTATGAGCTAATGACGACCGAGCGTTGAGATGGACAGCATGCAGGACTGCCACGACCAGCCTGGAATCCAGTTTTAATCTTCTAAAAGTTCTTTTAAAAAAAAGGGAGCTGCAACGGTGAAGAAACAAGCATGTGAAAAGCTTTAAAGAGATTCAACCTTGCGAGCAGGTTTTGTTGAAGACGTGTTTGCAGGAATCTTACCTTGAAGGTGATGTTTACTGGCTCCTGTGGGTGTGTGTGTGTGTGTGTGTGTCCTTGTTCTGCTTTGAAAGTGGCCCATCACCAGTGGAACGTTTGTACTTTATCACCCGCCCAGCACGAGTGTGTGTGTGTGTGTGTGTGTGTGTGTGTGTGTGTGTGTGTGTGTGTGTGTGTGTGTGTGTGTGTGTGTGTGTGTGTGTGTGTGTGTGTGTGTGTGTGTGTGTGTGTGTGTGTGTGTGTGTGTGTGTGTGTTTTCTCTAAAGTCAGTGCAGTTTTTTTTCTTCCTCCATCTACTGAAGCCACAGTTGGGGGGGAAAAAAAAAAAAAGTCGTGCAAGAGAAGCAGAACCTCTTTAACCTTCAGACTTTCTTCTCTCATTCTGACACGTTGAACATCTCCTCTCATAATCGCTGCTCCCTCACCCCGTTCGCCTCCCAAGACGAGTGAGAAGCTGAGCATCTCAGCCCTGAACAACAACTTCTCTCAGACACTCCATTTTCTCAACACTTGACACCCAACACACTACATTCGTTCTTTTTGGAGCGATGTACAGAATCATTAGAGGCTGCACGCTCCCGGTTCGCAACGGCTTGACGCAAGGCTGTTGGATAACACCGAGAAATAACATTTTGAGGCTGAGAAGCTGCGAGCGCCATCGCAGCCTTCAAGGACGGAGAAGTGGACCCTGTCCACATGAGCCACAACAATGTTTTCTCTCTGTCATTCTTAAATAGTTCCCCATCGACAAGACACCATGAAAACGACTCAAAACAATGGAGTCCATATGCCATGCCTATAGGTGGCGTTGTAACTCTGCCACAGAAATACACCAAAAGTGAAGAAGAAGACGAGGAGCATGAAAAAATCCACATTTGAGAAATCCAACATGTCGCTTATAAATCCAAACAGCGTCAGTAGTTTCTGCAGCTCGACCTGTAGCATGTGGTCCACCATTGTCATTGTAGAGTGACGTCGCGGAGAGGGTAACGACTTGTCCGTCCATATGTCAAAGCCAAGGCGGCGTTTTAAAATTTCTCCACTCTGGAATTCATTTAAAAATAGAGAAATCAATCATTTTCAGGCTCCTATAACACCAGATGTGGATTATCGGCCAAAAGCCATTAGGTTAGGTGAAACGCCGTTGTCATGTGGACAGGGCCTTAAACAACCCGTCTTTGCAGAACTGAAGCACAGGACACGCTTACACGACAACGTTTCAAAACGAAAACACATTGATTTTGTGTTTTTGTTTCAGAATTGTTACGTATTTGCATGGCAACATTCTGTGTGCAAAGGCAGAAACACTGAAAAAAACAACATGTTTTCATGTGGGGCCACTAGTGGTTGTTGTTGTAATGAAACGACACACATGCCTGCAGAGAACAAAACGCTATAAACATTAACAATGGGAGAACACGGACATTCTAGTGGACAGACGATGAACTTGGATTGTTATTACAGTGACTGTCAACTATAAAACTACCAAGTTCCAGGAGAATGTGGACTGGGAGTCATGACACTCTGGAGGAAACGTCATTGTTGTCCATCAACTGAGCATGTGCAGAACAACTATCTACGGTGGTGATGTGCATGCGCAGAGATTTGAGCCTGAGTGCTTTTAAAAAGTTGCATTTCAAGTGGCTCTGAGCACCTTTGTTGTTTAAACAGGCCCTAAAACATGACAAACGTTTTGTGTTTTCACTTGAAATCGTTTGTAAGCGCGTCCACAGTTATAACCACAAATACCAGTGAAAACCAAAATTTAAAGAGGTGGAAATAAACATTTCAAGTGAAAATAAACACAAGAAACTCTAAATCACACTTGCAATTGCAGGATTTGGTTATTTTTGGAAGGTTGAGGAGGTTCCTTCATTGTTCTGTTGGTAAACCAGGGTTCCTACAGGTTTCTACAAGTTAAATATAAAACCTTCTTAAGATGACCTAGAATGGAAATTAATGCTCATTTCAAATCATAGTTCACGGTCTGCATAAATTGGTTCCTAATTGGAACCGGGTCCACTGATGTTACTTTCTGTGAGGTTTGGACATTTCCCAGACACATCTAAACACAATATATAGCAAATATATGCATGACAACAAACCTTTAGTGTGGCCCCTAACTGCTAATTTTGTAATGGTTTAGCTTTCGACTAATTAAAAAATAAATCAAATGGTTGCTATTAATTTGTGTTCATTTTATTTTGAATAGAACTCAGGGGCCAAAACATAAAAGCCCACCTGTACCATGACAAATGTAAACAATAAAATAAATATGACCAAATAACTAAAATGAAGCAAAAAAACAACCGAGTTTACAATATTAGGGATGTCCCGACCGATCGGTAGATATCGGATCGGGGCCGATATTAGTGATTTGTGACTGATCGGGGATCGGCAAATCCCTCCGATCAAAAAAAAAAAAAAGCGCGATGCAGGCGGAGCGGGGCCATAGACCTATAAAACTAGAGTTATATATAGTGGTTTATGTGTTTATGGGCAGGAGTCTGCTTCTACATTTCTATGTGGTCTGTCTTCTTCTGCTTTTTTATTGTGTTTGGTGAGTCACAGCGCCCCTAAAGGCCTGGCATGTGTACTACATGTCCTGAAGCCTCGTGTTGAGCCGTGTTCATAGTGAGGTGTGGACGGTTTTTTGGGAGAAGGCCAGGGAGAACAAAAGATTGTTTTTTTCGTCGCATGGATGTACCCTCAGTTTACAACAACAACTAAAGAGAAAGAGAAGAATTTTGATTCAATAAATGAGTTTTACAATCATTTCTAGCTAAACAAAGCTTCTGCGCCAATAGTGCTTTTAGCTTCAGACATCTTAGTTGCTCCAAAAATACACTATTGAGTATATTTGCAATAGCAATGTAAGTATCGGATCGGGAAAGTATCGGTATCGGCCGATACTCAATTCTGAAAAATCGGATCGGATCGGCAAAAAAGTGTGATCGGGACATCCCTAACCAATATAGTTACTGTATATCAATAAAAACTAAATATATACTCATACAATAACCCCCTTCCGGCAGAACACAGTAGTGCTTAGATAGATGCCACTCAATGCCACGCATGCTCTAGTGGACACGCCGCACCTGCAGCCGGTGTTTTCATATCAGAACAGTGGAGGAGGAGGAAGAGGAAGAGGAGCAGGTTTAACCAGCAGCAAGCGCAGCACATAGTGCTATCTGCAAATTTTCATTGTCAATTGTGTCTATAACTATAATATCAAATTTTATTTATTTTTAAAACCTTTTTAAGGTATTAAATGCAGATTTGTAAATTCAATACTTTTAAGACCCCGTGAGAACCCTGTAAACTGTCAAGGAGGAAAAAAAAAAAAGAAGCCTACCAGAGCTGAAAGTGACGTGTTCAAACTTCTTGTTTTGTGTGACAATGAGCGTAAAGCTGTCTGTAGGGATGCATCCTTCCACAGTTTTTTCCCGATCCCGATGCCTGAATTTGGATATCTGCCGATACCGATACTATTCCAATACCAGAGCCGTTTGCTTTAATATTATTATTATTATCATTATTGTTGATTTTATATGAGGCTGTAATAAACTCCTCTCTACAGGCAAGTATGAAATGTACAAATGTATACATGTATTCTCTCAAAAGGCAACTTGAGGCTAGTATAAGGTCAGAAAAGGAAGCAGTACAAACTATTTTTGTTCCATTTGGACAATGTGGGGGTCTGTGTGATGTCATAATCTCATGATAAATTAGTTCTATCTTTAAAACCTCAGAATTACTTTATTAGTCCCTGAGGAAATTCTTTAGCGAACGCAGAACAAATGATTGGGACTATTTTCACAGAGTTTAGCGTGGAGAAGGACGCAGCTTCACGGAGGAGTGAATCACCTGCTCCAGCCACTGGAAACTGTGGAATGGATTTCCTGACACATTACTCCTGGTCTCATTGAGACCCGCCTCCCTTCAGGAAATCCAGTCCACAGTTTGCAGCCAGCGAGCAGAGCAGCGGCAGGGAAACACTGTGGAGTCATTTCAGTAACAGTGAAGCAGACAAGGCTTCATGGATCAGAACTCTCCGCAAGTTGGATCGAAAATTTCAGATCCGTGATACTGGATTGGATCGGCCCCATCCCGAGCTGTCAGGAGTGGGTTTTTTGGCACATTTTGTTTGCAGTGTGCCTCATTAACTAGTAATCCAATTCAGAAAACAACAGCAAAAAACCAACACGACCGAGTACAAGACAGATACAGGTAATATTTGGTTGAAATCTGGACAATGTGGAGCTCGATAGCCTCAATAAGCAATCAACGCTGGCTTAATGTCAACAAAGCAGATCAATCTAGAAGAGAATGAACCAAGAATCGGCTCTATTAGTTGTTAGATTATTGCCAAACATTCACAGCAGAACTTTTTCAGACTGTGGGAGGAAACTAGAGTTCAAGGTGTCCATAAGACATCAAATTTCCATTTCTTGTAATTGGCTTAACAAGAATGTTTCACTGTTTGTTCACACACAACAAAAATTGGATAGAGCTGAAGTTCCACAGGTACGACCTGTCGGGATTAAGCAGGCCGTCAGTGCCTTCATCAGTCAGCCGAGCCACCGGCAGCTTTAACACTCACACTTCTCCTCCCGGGGAGACAATGCAGCCAGAGGGCTTTCTTTAAAGAGATCACACGGCTTCCCCGAGCAGCGGCATTGTTCTGTGTGATTGGCTTGGCCTCACACTGCGCTAAAACACACACACACACACACACACACACACACACACACACACACACACACACACACACACACACACACACACACACACACACACACACACACACACACACACACACACACACACACACACACACACACACACACACACACACACACACACACAATTATTCTCCATTGTGGTGTTTCTCTGTGGACTCCTGGTTCAATAGGATTCAGAGAACAATGTCCAGAGGATATAGGAGGTCAGGAGGAGAGAGGAAAAACACCTTTGTTTGCTCTGGTGCCCGTATGGAGACGTCCAGTGTGTAGGACACACACACACGCACACACACACGCACGCGCACACGCACACAGGCTATTTAAACTGCAGCACGGCTCAGAAACCTGCTGCAAGCATGAAACTCACTAACACACTCACTAATGTTCAAATTGCTTCGCCTGAAATTGAAGGAATGATGTGGATTTTAAGACGACAGTGGGTTAGTTTGTGGAAGCAGTTTGTCCAGCTGGACAATAAGTATTAGAATAAATCCAACGTCAAGAGTTAAGCTTGAAATATGATTTCTACTGTAGGAAAACCAACAAGAGAAACAAAGTGTTGGGTTTTTAAAAGACTTCACAGTGTTTCAGATGTCTCCAAACATTGTCAAAAAGCCTTAATTTATTCCCAAATATACTTTACTTTTAGCTGACAAAATTAGAATAAGACAATGAAAACAAAACTTAGTTATACTTTGAGGTAAAACTTTGAATTTGGTTAAATTAAAATTCAATAAAAGCTTTATATTCAGTAGTAACTATTTCTTATCTTTCAGATGTTCAGACATTTACACAAGTGAAAATGCTTCGTTTGTCTCAGTAAAGTTTCACGTTTACGCAGCAACGTTTTGAAAACTATGTAGTTTTCACATCGGGCCGTTAGTGGGTGCTGTTAGTTGTTTTTGTAGTGAAACCACACATATGGGCACAGAGAGGAATACACTCTAAACATTAATATTCCTTTGTTATTACGGTGACTCTAAACTAAAAAACCACCAAGTCCCAGGACAATAGGGACTGGGAGTCATGACACTCTGGAGGAAACGTTGTTGTTATTGTCCATCTACTGAGCATGTGCAGAAGCACTATTTTCTACGGCCGTGGTGCACATGTGCAGTAGCAGCGTCTCAGAAAAGTTGCATTTCCATGGCCTGTCCAGACGAGCAATGCCATTTCACATAAATGCATTTGGCCGATCATCCACACAGTGCAGCGTTTTAGGAGCATTTTGTGGACGGGCAAGACGCACATCAGTGGAAAACGATAATGTCATCGCCCACCTCTTCTCCCCGCGGTGTCGCCTAACAACAACAATGGCGAACTCCATGCTCCAGGTCCAGCTGGTTACTGATACGAGTCGATTTGTCAAGTACGAGGAGGAGCAGGAGCGTTCTCTGTGACTTCCGCATTTTTGTTGTATTTGGTGAGTCACAGCGCCCTCTGAAGGCCTGGCATACGTCCTACATTATCTTGAGCAGTGTTCATAAAGAGATGTGGACAACAAATTTTTCGAGAACGGCGAGGAGGAAAAAAGATCGTTTTGGCTCGTGTGGACGGAGCCTCAGTGAGTCCGAGCACCGCTGTCGCGTAAACCGACACACAAAACGCAACAAATGTTTTTGTTGTCTTGTAAACGGAGCCTCAATGTGTTAATGGGTGAAGGATGAAGTACAAAACTTCCTCAAGTTGAAACTTTTAAGTCTAAAGTTTATTTTGCAACTTCTGCTCTAATCAACCAAAAATATATTTGAAATGACTAGTTCACAAGGAAACCTGGAACATCATCTCTTTTATTATTCGTCACTTCTTTTATATAATAAAGCGCTGATTTGGAAAATAATCCTGATCATTGACAGTTCAGAGCACTAAAACATTGTGTCAGTGTGCATTACTTCCCCCAGATGGGCAAAAAAAGGTCGGACGATTTCTGAAAGTAGAAAGAAACACTGTTGAACAACGATAAAGTGTCTCTTAATCGTGTTTTTGTAGCCCTGAAAGAGAAAGTTTGGGTCATTTTTAAACCTTTGAAATAACTTCTAAAATGTGCAAAAGACTCAAATTCAGTCTTTGATGGGGGAAAAAAACCTCCAGAGAGCCGGGCTCTTTAAAAGTTTGCAGAGCCTTTAATTTGGGGCAAAGCTGGACAGCAGTACGAGGCTCAGGCTGCGGCTGCAACACGCGTTTCAATCAGATTCATTTCTCATTAATCTGTGATTACTTTTCTTTCTTTCGCTCTCCAAACAATGAAACATTCGTCACAACAGTCCAAGCTGATGTCAACAAGTCATCTGAAATGCACCAATACCAATATTTGAGTGATCCAAGGCTGAAAGGAGCCATCGGTCTCTTCCTTTCCTTCACAAGCGACATCGACGAGACACAA